>NW_028135925.1:0-382558 GCF_964662115.1 Mustela nivalis
GATCAAAAACCTCCCAAAAACAAGAGCCCAGGACCTGACGGATTCCCTAGGGAATTCTACCAATCCTTCAAAGAAAAAATAACACCTAAACTCGTGAACTGTTTCAAAAAATTGAAGAAGAAGGAAAACTTCCAGACTCTATGAAGCCAGAATTACCCTGATCCCCAAACCAGGCAAATACCCTACCAAAAAGGAGAATTTTAGACCAGTATCATTGATGAATATGGATTTTAAGATTCTCAACAAGACCCAAGCCAACAGGATCCAACAGCACATTAAAAAGATTATCCACCATGATCAGGTGGGATTCATCCCTGGGCTACAAGGATGGTTCAACATTCGCAAATCAATCAATGTGATACAACAAATTAATATGAGAAGAGAGAAGAACCGCATGGTCCTCTCAATTGATGCAGAAAAAGCATTTGACAAAATCCAGCATCCGATCCTGATTAAAACACTTCAAAGTATAGGGATAGAGGGAACATTCCTGAACCTCATCAAATCTATCTATGAAAGACCCACAGCAAATATCATCCTCAATGGGGACAAGCTTGCAGCCTTCCCGTTGAGATCAGGAACAAGACAAGGATGCCCACTTTCACCTCTCTTGTTCAACATAGTATTAGAAGTCATAGCAACAGCAATAAGACAACAAAGAGAAATAAAAGGTATCCAAATTGGCAATGAAGAAGTCAAACTCTCTCTCATCACAGATGACATGATTCTTTATATGGAAAACCCAAAAGACTCCACCCCCAAACTACTAGAACTCATACAGCAATTCAGCAACGTGGAAGGATACAATGTCAATGTGCAGAAATCAGTGGCTTTATTATACACTAACAATGAAAAATACAGAAAGGGAAATTAGAGAATCGATTCCATTTACTATAGCACCAAGAACCATAAGATACTTAAGAATAAACCTAATCAAAGAGGTAAAGGATCTGTACTTGAGGAACTACAGAACACTCATGAAAGAAATTGAAGAAGACACAAAAAGATGAAAGACCATTCCATGCTCTTGTATCGGAAAAATAAACATTATTAAAATGTCTATACTGCCTAGAGCAATCTATACTTTTAATGCCATTCCGATCAAAATTCCACCGGTATTCTTCCAAGAGCTGGAGGAAATAATCCGAAAATTTGTATGGAATCAGAAGAGACCCCGAATCGCTAAGGAAATGTTGAAAAACAAAAATAAAGCTGGGGGCATCATGTTACCTGATTTCAAGCTTTATTACAAAGCTGTGATCATCAAGACAGCATGGTACAGCCATAAAAACAGACACATAGACCAGTGGAACAGAGTAGAGAGCCCCGATATAGACCCTCAACTCTATGGTCAGTTAATCTTCAACAAAACAGGAAAAAATATACAGTGGAAAAAAGAGAGTCTCTTCAATAAATGGTGCTGGGAAAACTGGACAGCTATATGTAGAAGAATGAAACTCGACCATTCTCTTACACCGTACACAAAGATAAACTCAAAATGGATAAAAGTACTCAACGTGAGACAGGAATCCCTCAGAATCCTAGAGGAGAACATAGGCAGTAATCTCTTCGATGTCAGCTACAGCAACTTCTTTCAAGATATATCTCCAAAGGCAAAGAAAACAAAAGCGAAAATAAACTTTGGGACTTCATCAAAATCAAAAGCTTCTTCACAGCAAAGGAAACAGTCAAAAAAACAAAGAGGCAACCCACGGAATGGGAGAAGATATTTGCAAATGACAGTACAGACCAAAGGTTGATATCCAGGATCTATAATGAACTCCTCAAACTCAACACACACGAAACAGGGAAACATATCAAAAAAAAAATGGGCAGAAGATATGAACAGACACTTCTCCAATGAAGACATACAAATGGCTATCAGACACATGAAAAAATGTTCATCATCATTAGCCCTCAGGGAGATTCAAATTAAAACCACATTGAGATATCACCTCACACCAGTTAGAATGGCCAAAATTAACAAAAGAGGAAACAAAATGTGTTGGAGAGGATGTGGAGAAAGGGGAACCCTCTTACACTGTTGATGGGAATGTAAGTTGGTGCAGCCTCTTTGGAGAACAGTGTGGAGATTCCTCAAGAAATTAAAAATAGAGCTTCCTTATGACCCTGCAATTGCACTCCTGGGTATTTACCCCAAGGATACAGATGTCTTGAAAAGAAGGGCCATCTGTACCCCAATGTTTATAGCAGCAATGGCCATGGTCGCCAAACTATGGAAAGAACCAAGATGCCCTTCAATGGATGAATGGATAAGGAAAATGTGGTCCATATACACTATGCAGTATTATGCCTCCATCAGAAAAGGATGAATACCCAACTTTTGTAGCAACATGGACGGGACTGGAAGAGACTATGCTGAGTGAAATAAGTCAAGCAGAGAGAGTCAATTATCATATGGTTTCACTTATTTTTGGAGCATAACAAATAGCATGGAGGACAAGGGGTGTTAGAGAGGAGAAGGGAGTTGAGGTAAATTGGAAGGGGAGGTGAATCACTAGAGACTATGGACTCTGAAAAACAATCTGAGGGGTTGAAATGGCGGGGGGTGGGAGGTTGGCGTACCAGGTGGTGGGTATTATAGAGGGCACAGATTGCATGGAGCACTGGGTGTGGTAAAAAACAATGAATACTGTTTTTCTGAAAATAAATAAATTGAAAAATATTTTTAAAAAATAAATTAAAAAAAAGAAAATACAAAGAGAGATGTCTCTTGATTTTTAGAGGAATATTAAACTTCGTCCTTTAATTTTTATTTGTCCTCACAGCACTCTTACCACTCAAAGTAAATATTGTACTATGATATTGTACTAAGGGCCTAGGCAGGGCAATTAGGCAATAAAATAGAAGAAAAGTGATCCACAGCGGAAATAAAGTGGTAAAACTATCTGTCTGCAGATGATGTGACCTTATTATTTAGAAATTTCTTAGGAACCTGACAAAAACATTAGAATAAATGATCACAATGAATTTGTAGGGTACATGATCAATAAGTTAATATCAAATGAATTTGCATATGTTAGCATTGAGCAATCCAAAAACAAAGTTTTCAGTAATGAATTTAACAGAAGGAGTGTAAGACTTTTTTCCAGCTCTACCCTGGATAGTTGTATAATGTTAGATGGAGGAAGTATGACTTTGTTATTGTCCTTATTTGGAGATTAAATATGGAATATGGTATTAGAAACTAAGATCTGGGCACTGCATGTACATACTGCTTCTAAAACATTGGTGCACTTATATCCTTAGCTGACAGAGAAAAAGATATATATTGTGTATAATGCATTTAATAATGCACTGTGTATATAAACATAAAAACATATATGCAAGCATATGTATCTATATTCAGTTAAATATGAGTTTACATTGATTTTTCCAACTCTCACCCATTACCACATAGATCACTCTAGCGTCCTTTTCTTGCCCATTTGTAACGTCTCAATGCAACAGTGTAAACCTAGCTCTTCCCATCTGCTACACATTTACTTAACTGTTCCATCCCAGTGTAAATGTATAGCAGTACCAGAATTGTTAACCTGTACCCCATGGAAAACAACATTATCAACTAGGGTAAAATGCTTATGTGCAGTTCTTTGTCTTGAGGCTTATAGTCTCCACACATTTCCATAGTTACTTAAATCAGCACACATCACCCTCCACCTCCTTCAATGAGGTGGTTCCATAATTAGTTTACAATCCGTCCTGGCATCCTTGGAACCCCCAATGGCTTTTTAAATCTGCCTACATTAAGTTTCCTTATTTATACTGTAAAGTTCTTCAGGTCTGAACAAATGCATAAAGTCATGCATCCACCATAATGGTATCCTACAGAATAATAGCTTCACCACTGAAAAAATTTCCTGTGAATCATCTGTTCAGCCCTCTCAACCTCCCCTTTAAGCCTTCTAAATGTTGGTCTCTATAACTCTGGTTCTTCCAATGTCATTTAAAAATGCCTGGGTGGGTTAAGCCTCTGCCTTCGGCTAAGGTCATGGTCTCGGGGTGCTGGGATTGAGCCCCACATCGGGCTCTCTTCTCAGTAGGGAGCCTGCTCCCTCCCCCCCCCGCTCTCTGACTGCCTCTCTGCCTGTGATCGCTCTCTCTGTCAAATAAATAAATATAATCTTTAAAAAAATAAAAATAAAAATCAATCATACATCAAATAGCTCTTTCAGACTGGCTTCCTTAACTAATATGCATTTAATATTGCTTTATGACTTTTAGTGTCTTAACATACCATATTTTTAAATCACTGAATAGTATTTCACTGTATGTATATGCCAGTTTTTTTATCCTCTCTTCTACTGAAGGGTATCTTGGGACATTATGAATAAAGTTGGTATAAGTATTCATATGCAGGCTTTTGTGTAAATGTTAAGTTTTCAAATAAGTTGAGTAATTACCTTGGAGTGCAGTGCTTGGATTATACCAGACTATGTTTAACTTTGTAAAAACCTGCTAAAGTTTGCAAATATTTTAACCTCCATTTATAGTAAGAAATACTTTAATTCATGATCCAATATAAACACAAATATTCATTTGACATTTATCCATTGAATATTTACAATGTGCCATAACCTAGGCACAGTATTTAGAGTACTAACTAAAATAGAGAAAACTACCAGTTTTGATGGTATTTACTTTCTAGTGAGGGGATATAAAGAAAATAAGCAAGACATTTCATATGCTAAATAAATACCTCTGTAAAAAGTTACAGTAGGAAAGGGAACAGTTTACAGTAAAGGAAAAACTATGGAGACAAGATAAAACTACAAATCGACACTTTCCTTGTCAGCCGGTGTGAAGCTATTTAGCAGCAAATGCTTTATTCCCCCTTTATGGTTATTAGTAAATACCATCATAAACTGTTTGCTTTCTGCTGGCAAGGCCATCAATACACCTTCAGTGTCCTACCTCAGGGGCTTATCGACTCTTCAGCCCTATATCAC
This sequence comes from Mustela nivalis, assembly GCF_964662115.1. Lineage (NCBI taxonomy): Eukaryota > Metazoa > Chordata > Mammalia > Carnivora > Mustelidae > Mustela > Mustela nivalis. The sequence continues at coordinate 4,971 of NW_028135925.1, forward strand.
AGTCTAGTCTACAGACAGCAAGATTGTCCTTATCTTCCAACTGATGTCTTGCTGATTCATTATGCTGGTTTAACCTACTGTGCTAGGGAAGTAATAAATACTCAAGACACATTGGTAAGACACTTGTCTGCTTCAGGGTGGGATCTAATCCCACAGAAAGGCAAGGGAATGCCACCATGGTAAAATTTCTAAGGGTCCAGTGTTGTAGTGCATGCCAAAGTATTCCTTCTAAGGTAAAGAATGAGTTGATCCGAGGCGCCTGGGTGGATCAGTGGGTTAAGCCGCTGCCTTCGGCTCAGGTCATGATCTCAGGGTTCTGGGATTGAGTCCCACATCAGGCTCTCTGCTCAGCAGGGAGCCTGCTTCCTCCTCTCTCTCTCTCTGCCTCCGTCTCTGCCTATTTGTGATCTCTGTCAAATAAATAAATAAAATCTTAAAAAAAAAATGAGTTGATCCTCCTACCAATAGGAAAGAGGTACAACCATTATCGGGCCACCTTGGATTTTGAAGACAGTATACACCACATTTGGGCCTGCTATTCCAAGCCATTTACTAAGTGAACAGAGAAGCTACCAATTTTGAGTAGGGTCCAGAACAGGAGACTGTTGTGCAACAGATCCGAGCTGCCAAGCACACTGCTGTGCCATTTGGGCTCTATTAATCAGGAGATCTAACATTGCTTGAAGTATTGGTAGTGGAGGGTCCTGCTTAGAGTTTTTGGAAGGCAACTATATGTGAATCACAGTGCATACCCTTAGGATTCTTTAAGCAAAGCCATGCATCCTCTGTAAACAACTATGCTTTTGAGAAACAGCTTTTGGCATGCCTGGTGGGCCACAGTGTTAAGACTGAACACTTAACCCCAGGCTACCAAGTTACCATGTATCCTGAACTGCCCTTCAAGAACTAGGTGTTGTATGATCCACCAAGCCATACAACTGACTACTCAAGCTGCCCTTCATCATTTAATGAAACAGCATATACAAGATTAGTCTCCAGCAGGTTCTGAAAACTCAAGTATGCGCATGACCTCTACTAAATCCTATATTCTACCCTCTTACTGTCTTCAGTTCACAGCTATAGTCTCATGAGAAGTTTATGACCAGCTGACTGAGAAAGAAAAAGCTCAGGCTCTATGTACTGAGTGCCCAGTACATGACCAACAACTGATGCTCCAGTGGTGTATACAGCAGGGCCGAAGAAGGTAGTTTCTCATGCCAGAAGCTCACAGGCAATTAATGGAGATGATGGATGGTCTACAAACTCCAGGAGGCATGAGAGGACATTGCAAAGGTCTCTAGAGAGAAGGAAGGGCATTGACAGGAGTGCCTGTTGATTTCAATCTGGATTGATTCTAGAGTCTATTTTTGGAGAAGGTCCTATACAAGTTGAGTCAATTTGAAAGTAACAGCATTAGTGAATTAAGTGAACCTTGTAAGTGGAGAACAAGTTGCTTGCAGAACCCCCAAACGACTAAATGATGTATTTGCATTAACATTCTGTGTGCAAAGAACACACAACAGGAAGAATAGTCAGTCAATAGCTATTTCTTGATAGTGACAGGGATGGAGCAGCCCTTGGTTTACCAATACTGAGCCAGATCTTTGCAAATATGTATGGGAAATAAATTATTCACTTTTGTGATTCTTTTGTATGTGTATGTTGACAATGAATGTGTGAAATAGCTCCTCAGAAGAGGATGTCATCAGTATAATGTCATACCTGTGCTCCTAAAGAAATGTGGATGCAGTTAAGATACTGCCTGCAAAGACCATGTGCAGAGGCAGAGGTGCTGAGATATCCCACTGGTAGCCTGAGAAAGGTGTACTGTGCCACTTCGGAGGTGAAGGCAAATTGTGGCTGAGGCTGTTGAAGAGGGCACTGAACCGAATATAGTACCCAAATCTCTGAGAACAAAATCTGTAGTGGTGGCTATTGGGATAGAAGGAGTAATTTCAGTAAAATGGTGTTGGGTCCTGAACAGATGGGCCATAGCACCGAGGTTACCTCTGTGACGTGCCATCAGCATTTCCAGGTTTAAGAAGAGACTATGCTGGACTATTAAGTGGAGAAGCAGTAGTGATAATCACTTCTCTGAACAGGACTTTACAATGATTTCAACTAAAGGTGTACGGTACATGAGGGGTCCCATTTTGTCAAACTGATTGTTTAAGTGCCCAAAGTTTATATTCACGGGATCAGAACCTACTGTGGGATGGTGCTTTAAGTCAAAGGGTGCTATACCATGGAGAACTTTGGCTACAGTTCTGTTGGTTAAGGTAAAATGAACCTATTTATCCTGAATGTCTCAGATTTTTCAGGTTGTTAAAACAAAATATCAGAGACCAGGTGGCTTATAAACAACAGAGATTTCTCACAGTTCCGCAGGCTGGCAAGTCCAAGACCAAGGCGCCCTGCAGTATCGGGGTCTGGTGGGGGCCTGCTTCCAGGTTCACAGACAACTGTCTTTCTGGGTTGTCCTCACACAGGCAAAAAGCCAAGGGAGTTCTCTGGAGTCTTATTAGGGCACTACTTCCACTCATGAGAGTTCCATCCTCATAACCAAACCTTATCCAGATACCATCACACTGGGGTTTAGATATCAACAAGTGAATTTTAAGGAAAACACCAATATTTAGTCTATGGAAATTCTATTTTATATTAAGTAACTCCTCCAAGATTTGAAGGAGTAACATTATTAAATTGAGTGGAATGCCCAGATATAGCCGTAATCTGAGCCCTGTTTTAAGGCCATGGAAATTTGCCAATGGTGCATTTCAGCAGATATTTAAGTCAATTCAGAAAGTAAATAGTAGAGGTACAAAAGCCAATCAATGCCCTTTTGTCTTTGTTGTACAAATTATTTAAGTATGTTCCCCCAGTTGGGCCAATCTGTGGACCTTCATTTTCATCATTTTATAGTCTCCTCTTCCTGTATCCAAGTCCCTCCCCTTCCTCATTCTTTTTTTTTTTTTTTCCCTAAGATTTATTTGACACAGAGAGAGATCACAAGTAGGCAGAGAGGCAGGCAGGGGTGGGGGGTGGGGAAGCAGGCCCCCTGCTGAGCAGAGAGCCTGATGCGGGGCTCAATCCCAGGACCATGGGATCATGACTTGTGCGGAAGGCAGAGGCTTTAACCCACTGAGCCACCCAGGCACCCCCTCATTCTTTCTTGCTGCATCTTTCCTTTTTGTTGTCACTAGACAGACCTCAGGGTTTTTTTTCTTTACTCTGATCAAATTTACAAATTTCCTTCCCCAGAGATCCCCCAGGCCGGATCTTCAGGGCCATGGGCCTGCTCCATGGTAATTGTCGCTTCTTACAGATTAAAGATCCTGGGCTTAAGTCACATTTGAATAATCCCCTTTGCTGAGGCACAGAGTGCTTCTTTTCCCCCCTAAACAAGAGGATGAGAATTCTTTCCAACACAGGCACAGGGAGAAGACTGGAGCAGCAGGAGTGTGCTTAGCCCATTACTCTGTGGTTGATGGATCATCTTCTGTATGGTTGTCTCTTTTTTACTACCATGCCCATCATCTTCTCTCTCTCCTTTCTCTCTGTACAAATTCCCTCTGAATATTTTGGACTTCTAGCCATGTAAAGTCACAAGTTTATGTTTTTGTCACCTGTAGCATGGACCCGGGTGGTCAGAAAGGAAAGCACCAGAGCCCAGCAGTTGACCTCTTTGGCAGTTGTTGCTTCCTCCTGGGAATATCAGTCAATCTCCAGGGGGTCAGGGTTCACAAACAGTAAGGTCATTTGTCTATAGCCCTGGTAAAAGCCATTAAGCTCCATAATTCCAAGATTAGACCCTTGGGGTAGTGATAAAACAGCAGTGCTAAGCAGAACTTAGGTTCACTGGCTAAAGATTTTGCATCAGAAGAGCATTTGAGCTACTTTCTCTGGCGATTTGGAAGGGATCTCTTTTCTTATCACCAACTGAGCCACAGGATACCATAAATGTGCACCTCAACACCATCGGACATCAGATGTGTGCACAACGGCAGCAAGCTAAGAAGTAGCAGAGGAAAGAGGGAAGGGAAGGCTCCTGCCCTTACCTGAGCAACAGCTTCTTAGACAACTGGAATGCCACGGTCATCCTACCGGAGCTGGTTGTCTTAACTTTCCAAAATTTCACAAAGGACAGCTGCATGTCATCCCAGCAGTACGCAGTAACAAACCATGCTATGCATGCATACCCTGAGCCGTCAAGGATGGTCACCAGACTATGCAGTAACCACAGAGTTCTAGCCAGATCTTTGGTAGGTGGGGTGCAAATGCAGTTAGGGAACAGTGTTGTCACTGCCTTTACAGGAAGGAGATTCACAGCCACACTGAACCCAAAGGGAAGTCACCTGGGATATGGCCAATTAACAATTCTCTCTTAGGGACAAGAGCTTTTTAGGGTGGTAAGACACAGTGACACCCCAAAAAGGTGGCACTACAGTGTCGGTCAAAAGACAGGACTGGCAGCAACTAGCAGCTCTGTCCCAAGGGGCCTTTGTCATATCACAGAACCAGTCAGTCAGTCAAGAACAATTAGTTAATGATAACTAGATGAATTACATCTTAGATGGTGACCTTCATCTTGGATGGACCATCGGGTTCATTATGATAAGTGTATTAACTGCCTCCTATTCACTCGGTGGGTGGTGGGATTCCATCTTGGTTTCAGATGCAAAAGAGTCCATTATACTAGGCCTTAAGTTACTATAATTTAAAATATTCCAAAGACTATAAAAACATCTCAAATGTTCATTAATGTTGATTATATTTTCAGTGCAGAAATCTATGACAAAAACCGTAATACAGAAACAAGATGTTATGAAGAGAGGTAAGAAATTTAAGATACTTCCAAGAAAGATAATACGGCTTTCAAGAGCAGAAAAGCTATAACTGAAAATAGGTTTAGTGGCTGTAAATATGCAATTTCTGAGAATGCATTCTGCCTCCCACCATGGGAAAACTGGTACTGAATAATGTGAGTTCTTAATTTTTTAAGTATAGAAGAAAGCAGCTTCACAGATTCATCTACACTGCTATATGCAGGCAGGGTTGTTTAATACACTTTATTTTTTAGAGTAGTTTTAGAGTTACAAAAAATTGAGCAGAAAGTACAGAGTTCCTATGTACACCCTTCACTTCTACCCACTGCTACAGTCCCGTATTTGAATTTTGTATTAGTGTGGTACATTTGTTACAACTGGTGAGCCAATATTGATACATTATTACTAACTAAAGTCCACAGTTTACCTCATGGTTTACCCTTTGTGTTTTATACTTTATGGGCATTGACAAGTAAATGACATATATCTACTATTATAATATCTTACAGCATCGTTTCACTGTCTTAAAAATCCTCTAAAATCCACCTATTCAAACTTCCCTGCCTTGCCTCGAAACCCTGGCTATCACTCATCTTTTTATTGTCTCCATATGCTTCTGCTGTTATCAGAATGCACTATAGATGGAAACCAACGTGTAAAGTCTTTTCAGATTGGCTTTCATTTAGCAACATGTAAGTGAGTTTCCTCCATGTCTTCTCTTCCTGAGAGTTCATTTCTTTTTACACTCACTCAATCACTGTACCTTATAACCTTGTTATAATTGCTTACTAGTGTCAAGGTATTCTATTGTTGACTCCTTGGAATTTTCTACCTACAGAATCATGTCATGTGTGAATATAGACAGTTTTATTATCTCTTCCTTCCAAATCCAAGTTTATTTTCTTTGTAATACTATGTTAGCAAAGACTTCCAGAAGGAGGCTGAAAAAGAGTGGTCAAAGGGGCCCCCTTCCTCCTTACATTACCGGAAAAGCATCTATTCTCACCATTAAGTACAATGTTAGCTATAGGGCTGTTGAAGACATGTTTTACCGAGTTAAAGAAATTCCCTGTATTCCTAGTATTCTGAGATTTCTTATTGTGAATGTGGGTTAAGATTTTGTGAAATGCTTTTCTGCACCTATTGGTATGATCATATGGTAATTTCTTCTTTTGCCTGTTGATGTGATGGGTTACATGAACTGATTATCAAATGTTGAACCAGGACTGCATACCTGAAATAAACCCCACTCGGTCATGGTGTGAAAATGTATACTGTTGGATTCAATTTGCTAATGACTTGTTGAGGATTTCTGCATCTATGTTCCAAGACATAGACTTCTGTCTGCAGTTTCCTTTTCTTGTAATGTCCACCTCGTTTTGCTACTACAGCACTCCTGGCTTCACAGAATGAGTTAAGAAGTTGTTCCGCTTTTACTTTTTGAAAGAGATTGTAGAGAAATGGTATCACTTCTTCCTGAAGTGTTCAGTAGAATTCACTTATGAACACATTTGGGCCTGACACTGATTTGGAAGATCAAGTATTAACTCAATTTCTTTAACAGCTATATGCCTAGTTAGATCTTTTGGTGAGTTTTGGAAGATTGTGTCCTTCAAGGAACTGGTCTATTTAATTTTATCTAGGTTATGAAATTTGAGGACAGAAGCAGTCCATAGTATTATTATCCTTTTAATGTCCATGGAATCAGTTGTTATGGCTTTCCCTCATTCTCTTGTCAGCACCTTGTATCTTCTCTTTTTCTTAGTTAATTTAGCAAAGATGTTTATCCGTTTCATTGACCTTTTCAAATAACTAACTTTTGGTTCTACTGATTTCTGCTCGAAGAAAGTTTATGCTGGATTTAATCAGCTCCTTTTCCTAGTTTCCTAAGATGTAAGCTTAGACTCTTTGTGAAAGTTAAGATCATTTGTTTCTGTAACCAGGTTTGTGTAATCTCACTGTGGTGAGATTTATTATACCACATTTATACCCTGTCAGTCAATAAATGCCCCACTCCAGCCCCACCTGCTCCAGTCTCAACCCACCTTCTCACAGAGCCAAAAATCTCCAAGGGCTCAGATCTGACTCTGGCTACACTGGCCTCTGCCTTAGAGGGCAGCTACTTGCAGAGGGTTTGTATAAAGTTTGGGCTGAGGACTAGAGGACTCACATATGTACACTCAAGGCACCTCCTGGTTTGGCATGAACCATGAGTGAATGGGAAAAATGAGACTAGGAACTAGATATCCCTCTATACTGAATACATTCTATTTGCCACTTCACTATTTTGACTTATACATTCTAAAGTGTTACAAATGAGCTCTGTGGGCCTCCTTTTACAAACTGGTCAGCCCTTACACACATGGGCAATGTGCCTGATATGGTAACAACTGCCAAATTAGCAGTGGCTGTTCTGTGTTCACAACTAGATTAAGTTTCATGGTGCATATGAAGCACATATAGTTTATATAAGATACCCTATGTGGATATACAAATCCTGCACACTTGAGGAATGCTTCACATAAGGATTTAAGGCTGTGGCCCTAATTACTCAGTTTATTTCTGCTTTTAAAAAGCTTCATATTCACATGATTGCCAGAATGAGGCTGCAGTACGATTAACACGAGGGAACTTCTCGTGATGAAATCATGATTCCCTTGTAATTCTAATGCAACAGAAACTCCAGATTCCTTTTCAATTTTGTAAGCTGTGTTGATGGTTACTCAAACTATTAAGTGATAAAATTTCACAGAACTACACATACACACAAACTGCATGTAAAAACTGAAGTGAGAATAAGGACTGTATGTGACTTAGTACTGTGGTACCATCAACTCCCTCTGCTTGACAATATACAATGGTTGTGGAAATTAGCCACAAAGGAAGCTTGCTGGAGGGCATGTGAGAATTCTATGTACGACTGCAACTTCTTGTGAATCTATTTTTTTCATTTTATTTATTTATTTGTTTGTTTATTTGGGTTTTAAAGCTTTACATGACAAAATATACTTCTATAAATTACAATTTCTTATGTTTCCCAAAGATAAATATGGCATCAAAACCCAAAACTCAACTTCTAATGTGTTACTTCTAAAAATAATCTTCAAGCTATATACCCCAAAATTGAAAGGTTTCTCACAAAATAAAAAAAAAAAAAATCTGTCACTCTTTATACCAGTATTTGCTTGGTAACATTCAATGGAATATTACTTAACAAGACTGTCCTGCATTTTTCGCAGTCTACTTTGGAGTAAAATAAGGCCAGTTTGTGTGGAAGAAGGTTTCCAAACATTCAGGATGTCAACAGAGCTTCTGCCAGTGTGAATTCTTGTGTAATGGCTGCTGAAGTGCAGCTCGACACTCCTAACATCCACTTCAATTGTAAGATTTTTCTCCTGTGTGTGTTCTCTGATGTACAATGAGGTTTGACTTCTGAGAGGTTTTTCCACATGTGTTACATTCATAAGGCTTCTCCACCATGTGTGATCTCTGATGTTTAGCAAGGTCTGACTTACGGTAAAAAATTTTCCCACATTCATTACACTGACAAGATCTCTCTCCTGGGTGAGCCCTGTGAGGTACTGTGAGGGATGATTTGTGACTGAAGGATTTCCCACATTCATTACATTCATAGGGTTTCTCCCCTGTGTGTTTTCTGTGATGTAAAAGAAGTCCTGACTTCACACAGAAAGATTCCCCACATTCATTACATTTATAGGGCTTTTCTTTTGTATGAGTTCTCTGGAAGACAATTAAGGTGGACTTATGATAGAAAGCCTTTCCACATTCATTAAACTCATAAGGTTTCTCACCTATCTGAATTCTCTGGTGCTGTGTGAGCTGAGACTTCTGACAGAAGGTTTTCCCACATTTGTTACATTCATAGGGCTTCTCCCCTGTGTGTGTTCTATTATGTTTAGTTAGGTATGATTTATTATAGAAGATTTTCCCACATTCGTGACATTCAAAGTGTTTCTCCCCTGTATGTGTCCTATAATGTTGAGAGAGGGTAGACTTATGGCTGAAGAATTTCCCACATTCAGGACATGCAAAAGGCTTCTCCCCTGTGTGAGTTCTCTGATGTACTGTGAGGTCAGACTTCAAGCAGAAGGTTTTCCCACATTCAAATCATTCATGAGGTTTCAACCCTGTATGAATTATCTGATGCCAGTGAGAACTGACTTGTAGTAGAATGTTTTCCCACATGCATTACATTCATAGGGTTTATCCCCTATGTGAGTTCTTGGATGTTGTCTAAGGTGTGACTTCTGACAGAAAGATTTCCCACAGTCAGGACATTCAAAGGGTTTTTCACTTGTATGAGCTCTCTGGTGTACTGTAAGGTGTGAATCCATACAGAAGGAATTCCCGCATTCATAGCATTCATAGGCTTTCAGTCCTGTGTGTGTTCTCTGGTGTTTAGTGAGGTCTGACTTCTGACAAAAAGTTTTCCCACATGCATTACACTGATAGGGCTTCTCACCTGTATGTGTTCTCTGGTGTAATGTGAGGGCTGACTTGTGGCTGAAGGCTTTCCCACATTCACTGCACACATAGGGCTTCTCTCCTGTGTGTGAGCTCTGATGTTTAGTGAGGTTTGACTTCTCCCAAAAAGTTTTTCCACATTCATTACACTGAAAGCGTTTCTTTCCTGTGTGTATCCTCTGATGTCAAATGAGGTGGGATTTCTCCCAAAACGCTTTCCCACATTCATTACATTCAAAGTGTTTTTCTCCTTTATGAGGTTTCTGAAGTTGTGAAAGGCATAAATTCCTCCCGAAATCATTCCCACTTTGATTACATTCATAGTGTTTCATATGTGCCCCATGATGTTTCAAAAGGGTTGACTTTATACATAAGGATTTTCCACAACCACTAAATCCACAGTGATTTTCCTCTGAGGAATTTATCCGATGGACTAAGAAGGAGTTATCAAACAAGGTTCTCCCATATTCATTACACTCACAATCATTACCTTCTGCAATCTCTCTCGTACGTACTAAATATTGCCTTTTCAAGGAAGGTTTCTTGATAAATATCGCCCTCGACCCGCAAGGACGACAAGAAGCCTGGTTCGGTGTTAATGCTTCATTCCCCTTTATTTCGTCAACTTCCTTAGCTTATATGTGGCAGGGTGACCAATAAGGGGCCAAGCAATAGGGAGAGCCAATGAGAGTCTTGTTACTATGCTGATTAAATTTGAAACAGCCAATGACTATATCCTCCTTTAGGCGGGCTTCACCAGAAAGTTCATTGTTTACTTGCACCATATTTTGCTGGCAGTGAGCCAAGCACCATCTTGTAATGGCGGGGAGTTTCCCGGCCGGAGGCGATCCCCAACAGGTAAATATTATAATCAAAATTTTGCTCTAACATTTGGATCTTCTCAGGATGAATAGGGTCCTCATCATGACTCAACATTTTCCCATTTTAAAAAAATTCACTTTTCTCTCTAGTATGAGTTTTCTCACGTTTAATACTGAGTAGCAATTTCCCACAGGCATTAAATTCATCAGTCTTTTTTCCTAAACAGTTTTTCTTATTGATAAGCAATTCTGAAATACAGCTAAAATTCACTCCACATGAGTCCCACTGACAGAGGGTTCTTCTGGAAGAAAAAGACTTTGTGTCCAAGTTAAGTGGTTTTTCTACTACATTACCTTTTTCTTTAGCTAGTGTTTTATTATTGATGAATGCAACTTCCCATACATGTTTAGGCTGGTTTTGGTGGCTTCTTTCTTTCTTGTGATCAGTTTTCCAGATTTCTAAAAATAAGAAAAATTAACCTTACATGGAAATATTAACACATTTTTTATGGAATGCAATATATATACAAATGCCCTATATTATAGCTGACTTGGATTTCTTTTTTAGTCTCCAGAGAAGAAAATAATTTTAAGCACATATTTTTTTTTCTATTCTTGAGTTTGATATGAACCACAGAAATGAAAACAAGAAACAAAAGCCTGGCACAGTACAAAAAGGGAGCAGAAACTGCCTATTACAACGTGAACATCTGCATTCTGATGTCTAAAAAATAACAGCACCTGTTAAAATCTGAATGTCTCCATCTCCCCTCTAAACAAATGTATGGATCAATATAAGGAGAGAAAATAAAATTACCTCCAACAAGCCATGACTTTGGCATAACTAGGAGATACAAAGTACTACTAAATTCAAATCACCACTAAGGAAAGAAACATTTAAATACAGAAGAAACTGATAATGAGCCCACATCCTTTGAAAGAGTCAGCTACATACTGTAGCAACCACACATAAAGAAGAGACAGGGAACTAAGAGATGATTAAATGTAAACAGAATCATTCCCAGAAAGGGGAAGTCTCACTATGAGTGGGGCAATACTGAGATGACATCTCATTTCTGATACATGACAATTCAGACCACTGGGAACTCCAAGAGTATATGGGAACTAAGGACACAATGCTTAGTGATCTAGGTGAGGAATAATATTGTAAAAAGGACAATGTGACCTTGGAACAGACTTAAATTACAAGGAGCCAGATATGAACTGAATTGTCCCTCTCCCAAATTCATATGCTGCAGCCCTAATTCCCAAGGTGACTGTATCTGGAGACAGTGCCTTTAAGGAGGCAATTAAGGTTGAATTAGGTCATCAGGGTGTTGGGCTAATCTGATAGGAACAGCACCCTTATTTGAAGTTGAAGAGACACCAACATCCTTGCTCCCACCATGTGCACACACAAAAAAGCGATGTGAGGCTACAGCAAGAAGGTGCTGTCTGCAAGCTGAAGAGATAGGGCTCACCAGAAAGCAACACTGCTGGCACCTTCACCTTGGCTTTACAAACTCCAGAAGTGTGAGAAAACAAATTTCTGTTATTTAAGTCACCCAGACTGTGGTGTTTTGTTGTAGTAGTCCAGGAAGACTGACAGAGAGCCCAGAGAGAAAAGAGACTTCACTGGAATTTTAATAAATAGCATTGAAAAAGGCTCAGTGATGACAGAGCAGAAAAAATGACAATAAAACTAAAGAAAGAAGAAATGGATCACAAGGAAGGCCCCGGCTAAAGAAGGTAGTCTGCAAAATAAATAAAAATTTTAAAATAAAATCATATGCATATATGTAGGATTATAGTTTCTATAGAGGAAAACCCCAAGAAAAGAGAAAATTAAACCAAAAGAAGTAAGAGAAGTAAGGAATAAACCCAAACACAGTAAGAGAAGTAAGGAATAAAGATCATATGGAAAATAATGAAATCAATGAAATACTATACACATACTTCATTAACAATAGAAAAATTTCCTATATGTTGATTTCCTACAAATTCTGTTTTCATGAACCTTCAGATTAAAATAGTTTCTAATTTACCCTTCAAATTCTTCTCTGAACCATCAAGTTATGTAAAAATGTGCCATTAAGTTTCTAACTATTTAGGAATTTCTGTTATTGATTTTTAATTCGGCTAGATCTAACTCAACTCTGGTAAGAAAAAGTATTTTATATGACTTGACTCCTTTTAAATTAATTGAGATTTTTTTTTAGATCTGAGAATGCGATCTACCTTGGTTTATGTTCACGTGTTCCTGAAAAGAATGTGTATTCCACTGGTTTATTTGTATGTAGGGGTGGGGGATATTTTATAAATGTCAATTAAGTCAATTTGGTTACTCGGTGTTCTTCTATTTATCAGGAGAGAGATATTGAAACAGACTGTAACTGTGCATCTTTTTCTCATTCAAGTTCCATCAGGTTTTCCTTTCTAACACTTTGAAAAACTTATCTGTCATCCTAGTAACACTAGGCGCCCCCAAGCCAGAGCCCTCTGACAAGAGTCATTAGAGATGTACACTGTGGAAGGAAAGGACTTTAAATAATCCAACCCAGTCATTAAACAAATAAATAAGCAAGGAAAAATAACAACAGATCCTTTCAGAGAAAGAAGGAATCAGTATAAGGCTAGGTACAAAATATCTAAAATATCCCTTTTGTCCAAAAAAAAAAAAAAGAAAACAAAAAGAAAAAGAAGAAAGAAAGAAAGAAAGAAAGAAAGAAAGAAAGAAAGAAAGAAAGAAAGAAGCTTTGTCTTGTGATTCATAAGACAAAGAGGAAAATTTCACATATATGGGGGAAAGAGCAGGCAACTAACTGCCCTTGAAAGAGTCCAGATATCAGACTTAGCACTTCTCAAAGCAGCTTTTACAAACACACCCAAAAGACAACCATGTTCAAGGAAGTAAAGGCAGGTAATGATGGCACCCTCATCACATAGAGAACATCAAAAAACTGCAAAGAATGAAACAAAAATTCTCAATATGAAAATTATAATATCTGCATGTAAATTCATTAGACAGGAATTATAAATTCGTTGATTCAAGCTTAAAGAAGATGAATTAGTAAACTTGAAGATACATCAATAGATATAATTTATACAAAAGAAATAATAATGAATAAAACCAAAGAAAGCCTCAAACAAATGAAAGACAGTGCTACCTGCACCAACATATTCATAATGGGAATATCAAAAGAACAGAAGGAAGAGTGAGAGGAGAAAAATCATTCAATAGAATGATGGCAAAACCCTGGAAACTTAAGAGAAAAATAATATGCAAATTCAAGAAGATAAACTCCACGTGAGATAAACAGAGATCCATGCCAAGATGCATCATAGTAAAAATACTAAAAAAGAATCAAAAAAAGAAAACTTACATATCAAGAGAAATAGAACTCATCACATATAAGGAACTCCAGTGAGACTAATACCTGACATTTCTGTGCGTTATTTTTTAAATTTTCCTCTGGGATGTCTTTCATTCATGCTTTACTTACATGTGTCTTGTTTAATTCTGAAATGTTTAGGTATTTTCCTATTGCCTTTTTAAAAAGATTTTATTTATTTATTTCACAGATACAGATCACAAGTAGTCAGAGAGAGAGAGGAAGGGAAGCAGACTCACCGCTGTAGAGAGAGCCTGACTCCGGGCTCAATCCCAGGACCCTGAGATCATGCCCCGAGCCGAAGGCAGAGGCTTTAACAAACTGAGCCACCCGGGGGGGTCCTCTACTGCCTTTCTATTACTGATTTGCAGTTTGATTTCCTTATGATAAGAGAACATAGCACAATTTGGGTTCTGCTAAATTTACTAAGGTTTGTTTATGGCCTAGGATATGTTGTATCTTACTGAGTGCTCCACAGGCACTTGAGAAGAATGCATATCCTGCTGCTTCTAGGTACTATCTACAAATATTCATTCAATCCCACTGGTTGATGGTACCATTCAGTTCTTCCACATCTGCCATTGATTTATATCTGCTGTCTGAAAGTTCTACCAATTGCTGAGAGTAAGGTGCTGAATTCCCCAAATATAATTGAAAATGTGTTTATTTCTCCTTTCAGCTCAATCAGTTTTGATGTGTGTACTATGAGGTTCTTTCTGTTGTTTGGTGGGGTCACATTTTGGATCACAGTCTTTTTCATTGGAATACTGCTTTTTCTCCAATAATTTCCTTTGCTCTCAAGACTTCTTTATCTAATATTAATAGAGTCAGACTTGTTTTTTTTATTAATGTTTGCATAGTGTATTTTCCTCTTTCTCATTTTTTAAGAGATTTTACTTATTAATTTAACAACGAGAGACACAAAGAGAGGGAACCTAAGCAGGAGGAGTGAAAGAGGGAGAAGCAGACTTCCCAACAAGCAGGGAGCCTGACGCAGGGTTGGATCCCAGATCCTGGGATTATGACCTGAACTGAAGGCAGACACTTAATGACTGAGCCACCCAGGTACCCCACTGTATCTTTTTCTATTTCCCATCAAACTCACTATGTTGTATTTGAAATGAATTTCTTTGTAGATAACATATTTCTGCCTTTTGTTTTTTGTTTTATCCAGTCTGCCAGTCTATACCTGAATTGGTGTGTTTTTAAAAAATTTTTTAAAGATTTTATTTATTTATTTGAGAGAGAGCATGAGAGAGAAGTTCAGTGGGAAAGGTAGACTCCCCATGGAGCCTGGAACCCAATGTGGGACTCCATCCGGGTACTCCGGGATCACGATCTGAGCCAAAAGCAGTCGCTTGACCAATTGAGCTGCTCAGGTGCCCTGAATTGGTGTGTTTAGATCATTTACATTTACAGTAGACACTGCTATGTCAATGTTTAAGTCTGTTGTTTTATTTTTCTATTGTTTTCTCAGTTTCTCATTCATCTGTTCCTAATTTATTTTCTTACTGGTTACTTGAACATCTTCTTAAAAGATTCCGTCTTCATTTACTTACAGTATTTCTAAGTTTACCACCTTGTTTTTTTAGTGGTTGTTCTAAGTATTCCAAGTCCATTTCTAGGTAAAATGTACATATATAATTTATTACAGTCTTCCTGGATGAACATTTTACCACTTCAAGGAAATATAACACTTTAATTCCAATTAAATTCCTGTATTCTATCTTGTAAATACATCATATCCTCCACACACAGAGCATCAAATCATGATATTCTAAATTTTGTATCAACAATCAAATATGATTTCAGAAACTCCTTAGATGGGAACTCTATTATATTTACCCTTTTTTTTTTGCCACTTCCAATGTTCTTTCTTTTTTAAAGCTCCACAGTTTCTTGTGATATTTCCTTTCTATTTAAAGAACTTCCTCTAGCCATTTTTTTTAAGATTTTATTTATTTATCAGAGAGGGGGTGGGGAGAGCAAGCACAGGCAGAATGGCAGGCAGAGGCAGAGGGAGAAGCAGGCTCCCTGCCAAGCAAGGAGCCCGATGTGGGACTCGATCCCAGGATGCTGGGATCATGACCTGAGCCGAAGGCAGCTGCTTAACCAACTGAGCCACCCAGGCGTCCCCCTCTAGCCATTATTAAAAGATAAGTTTGCTAACAACATTTTCCCTTTTTTTTTCCATTGTAGGATACCTTCAGTTATCCTTTCATGAATGTATTTTCACAAGCCAAAGTTCTGTTTTGTTTGAAAGTTCTTTTCTTTCAATACTCGGAAAAAAAATGTATTATTGCCTTCTAGCCTCCATGGTTTCAGATGACGAATTCACTATCATTTCCAAAGGAAATGAGTTGTTTCTCTCTACTCTCAGAATTTTTTTCTCTTTTGGTTTCAGAAATTTAATCATGACATGCCATTGGTATGAATATCTTTTTTGCCAAATTTGGGAATTTTTCATCATTATTTCTTTAAATACTTCAAGTGCCATCATCTCTTCCTTTTGTAGTTCTTTTTTTTTTTTCTTTTTAAAGTTTTATTTATTTATTTATTTATTTATTTATTTATTTGAGACAGAGACAGAGAGAACATAAGCAGGGCGAGAGGGGCAGAGGGAGAAGAAGGGTAAGAAGCAGACTCCCCACTTAACAGGGAGCCCAAAGCAGGGCTTGATCCCAGGACCCTGGAATCATGACTTGAGCCAAAGGCAAACACTTAACCAACTGAGCCACCCAGGTACCCCAATACAAATGTTAATTCTTCAGTTATTCCAAATACAGAGAAAATCCAGCCTCTTCTCATTACCTCCATTCCTCTCCAATTTTGACTAAATGACCATAATCACCCTTCAGGAAAACTTAAAAGGTTCCACTAGTGAACTCTCTTAAGTGCTTACGTTCTTTCCAACGTTTTCTCTACAGAGGTGAGAGAGATCTTATAAGTAAGACATTGTTTGTTTCCCAAAATACACTAGTAAGAATAAAATTAAAAACTTCAGTAAGACTTATGATATTCTTCTTTTGGACCACAGCTGCCTGACACCATTTCCTGCGCCACTTCCCATCAAACATTCCCCTTGGCCATTGTGACTATTTTTCCTGTTTCCCAAGAAACACCAAACACATTCCTCCTCATTGGCTTAGTAGCTGCTATTATCCCTTCTGTGAAGAAGCAGGATCCTCACAGTTCACACAATCATCTCATTCAAATTCTGCTTTAAAAAAAAAAAAAAGCTTTTATTTATTTATTTGACAGAGAGAGAGAGATCGAAAGTAGGCATAGAGGTGGAAGCAGGCTTCTCGCTGAGCAGAGAGCCAAAGTAAACCTGAGCCGAAGGCAGAGGCTTAACCCACTGAGCCACCCAGGTGCCCCGAGATGTTTATTTTCCTTTGGGATTATGGAGGGGAAAAATCAAATGCTGCTTTGATGGAGATCTCCTTAAGGTTTTCCCTAAGACTCTTCTTAGAGTAGCACAGTCAACTTAACTTTGCTCTAATTCTAGGATAATTTTTACCACTACAGAGCTTTAATACACATAAGTATATGATTTTAGTGTCACCTTTTAAATTTACATTTGACAAAAAACTGCATAAATTTTCAGTGTAGGGCGCCTGGGTGGCTCAGTGGGTTAAGCCGCTGCCTTCGGCTCAGGTCATGATCTCAGGGTCCTGGGATCGAGTCCCGCATCAGGCTTTCTGCTCAGCGGGGAGCCTGCTTCCTCCTCTCTCTCTCTGCCTACTTGTAATCTCTCTCTGTCAAATAAATAAATAAAATCTTTAAAAAAAAAAAAATTTTCAGTGTAGAATCTGTTAATTTGATACATTTTTATGTTGTGTAATTGCCACTGTACCAATAATTAGCAACCCTGTTATGTTACATCATTACCATTTCTTATTAGTAATTAGAATAATTAAGTTCTAATGTCTCAGTTTGATTATTGTAACAAAATACTGTTTTCATTATATGATATATAACATCTCTAGGGATTATTTATTTATCTTTTTTTTAATGGTATTCATTCACTTGACAGAGACACAGCAGTAGAGGGAACACAAGCAGGGAAAGTAGAAGTGGGAGAAGCAGGCTTCCCACTGAGCAGAGAGCCCAATGTGGGGCTCGATCCCAGCACCCTGGGATCATGACCCCAGCCAAAGGCAGATGCTTAATGACTGAGCCACCCAGGCACCTCTCTAGGGCTTTTTTACTACTCATTATACTTTTTATACACTTAAACAACATCTCTTCTATCTCTCCCTCTCCTCTGGGTAACCACCACATTACTCATGTTTATAACAAATTCAGCTTTTCTAGATTCCAGACACAAGTGACAACATGCAGTACTTGCCTTTCTCTGTCAGACTTATCTCACTTGATATAAAGCATTCAAGGTTCACCCGTTTTGCAAGGGGCAGAATGTCCTTTCTCATGGCTGAATAGTATTCCATTACTCACACATACCTACCTTATTTAGCTATTCATCCACTGACAGGAACCTAAGGTCATTTCCGTATCTGGCTATTGTGAATCATACTGTGATAAACACCAGCATGCATATTCTCTCTTTCACAGCCTGTTTTCATTTCCTCTGGGTGTCTTCCCAAGTGGTACTACTGGATAATACAAGATAGGTCTATATTTTACTTTCTGAGCAATCTTTATACCATTTTCTATTGTAGCTGATCCAATTTACAACACAGTCAGCAGTGCACAAGCGTTCCTTTTTCTCTGCATCCTTCCCAGAACTAGTTATCCCTTCTCTTCTTGGTACTAGCCATTCTAAATGGTGTGGTGTGTGGTTCCAATTTGCATTTCCCTGATGTTTAGTAATGCTGACCATCTTTTCATGTATTTGTTGGCTGTACTGCTATTTGTATAAGCTCATTGACACATAGATAATAGCAATTACTCAAAAATTATTTGGAGTCAAAAAATGAGCATATGAAAGAATGCCTGATGACAGTAAGGCAGGCAACTGAAACTGCTTTGGGAAACAAAGGAATGAAAAAAACAACAGTAAAAATAAAGTAGGCAAGGACTGGTTTTTTGACAGATATAAGAATGGTAAATACTAAAAAAGTGAATCAAAAAAATGTTATTTTAAGAGTGGTTTCTGGAGATTTGTTAAAAAACCAGTATTCCCAGTCAGTTCCCAGGATTAAGACATCTAAAGAGATATTCTTGAAATTGTCAACCTCTGGGTTAATCATGGGAAAATACTAAATGCCCTGATGTTCATCTGTGCAGAGTCCATTAACTCACCTGGGAAGCTCTGGCTTGGGAATTCTTCCTCCAGTATCCATGACTCCTCTCCTCGCTCTAGCCTGAAGATCACTTCTGGTTTGGTAACACAATACTTTGTGTTCAGGATTCAGACCAGAAGGCCTGGCTTTCAGGGTCTCTGAAAGAGCAGCAAGCTTCTGGAGCTGCTCGATGAAGATGCTATTGAACATTTCACTGAAGAGGTAAACACAAATATCTTCCTGGTACCCAAAAGAGATCAATCAACACTGATTACTCAGTTCCAATATTAAAAATCATCCAACTCTACAGTGTCTATATGCTTCACAGTTAAAAGATTGAGAACATGCTACTTAGAATTACAAAAAACCAGACCTTACCCACTGAGACAAGGTTACTGTAGTTCTCCAGCATCATGTCTCTAGACAGGGACCTCTGAGCTGAATCCAGGTGCTACCACTCTTCCTGGGTGAAGCCCACAGTCACATCCTTAAATGACACTGACCCCTGGAATTTCTGTTCAATCTGAAATGTTCAGAATTGGGTAACATGGTAAAAGCTGTATGGGAACCAATCCTCACCAGGATTACCAAATAGTTTGCAAAACATTTGACTTTATACTTTGTGGGAAGATGAGAAACCATAATGGAAATACTATGCCATTGCTTAAGATATTATTCATGCAAAAAATGATCAAATTACACACTGTATCTGGAACCATTCTAGTTCTTAGAAATGCTAAATTATTAAAATTGTTCTTGGATTCAAGTAGCAATAATATGGTAATAAAACACACAGTAGTATGTTACAATTGCTAAGGTGAGAGTACACAGCAGACAGACTAAAATAAATGAGGAAGAAAATTAGTTCTATTTTGAGCTTCACAGAAGAACAGCTACGGGACAAACGGTCATGCTGTGTTGTTCATGCAACTCCATGGTACATGCGAAGGCAGGGCTCCTCTGCTCCTCTAGCACATTTGGGAAATGAGCAGAGGGCAAACAGCACAGGAAATGTTGAGAAGCAGCTGGAGCTGTGAGGACAGACAGGGCCACGAAGAAAGCAAGCCATGGAATGGATTACAGAGTAGTTTCACACCAAGTCTCCAACATATGTGACCACCACCAACCTTAGAGAGTATTTCTGAGTATTACACAAGTTTGTATTTATGAATTATGGAAATAAATTATCAATATATTTTGTGACAAGCTTTATTCTTCTTCAACTTTAAAAAGTAAAGAGACAGCTTAAAATTGTATTAATTTATTAATATTTATTAATATTTTATCCACTGCAGTACACATTCCAGTTTCGAAGTCTTCAATTTTGAGCCCACAATTAGGATGTGTAGAAAATAAGAAGGGAAGATTTTGGAACTGTTACACTTGAAATACCTGTAGAACACAGAAAAGATACCAACTGGATTGTTTGGGATGTCATCTAGAGTGCATGTCTCTACTTTACGACTCACTGTTTCAAAGAAAGGGGAGCCAGAGAAGAGATCTGAGAGTATATAAAAATTATGTAACTAGGTTTTTATTTATAGACCAATTCTCCCAAAAAAGTAAAAGGAAAGCTAAAGGACAAAGAACACCGCTTAGATAAACTACTACTGCAAAAGCTGTGAAACAAATAGGGAATTGATAAGTGGACAGAGAGTGAGAGAACATGGCCACCAATCATGGGCAGAAAGAAATTTCCTCAGAGAATATGCCCAAACAGCTGCATAAACACAAGTATCACAAAATAAGCAAGGAAAAAAATAAACTGGACACTGTATTTTAACAAGATACATCTTAAATGTGAAATATAATACTATAGGTATAGAATGAAAATAAAGATTTGACAAACATAATTTGGTAGCATTTGATATCACCAACAATGAATCAGAAAGCTCTCAGAGAAGTAAGAGACTGACAATAATCAAGAATGCAAGGTGTGAAAAAATCACTTTGTAAATGGAAAACAGAAGAACAGGCCATGAAGGAATTTTCTGAAGGTGGAAATAAAAATAAGAATGAATAGTCTTAAGAACTAAGAGATGACAATATGATCATCTGAGTATATACCCAAAACCGTAATTAAAAAACAAAACAAAACAAAAAACAACTAGTGACAAACTAGAAATTTCCCTAGTGTGATAATGGACTTTCATATATACCTACAACAAATATTACACTTAATGGTGAAATATACAAGTGTTCAATTTAGGGGAGCCTGGGTGGATGGGTCTGTTAAGCATTTGACTCTTGATTTTGGCTCATGTCATGATCTCAGGTCGTGAGATCAAGCCCCGCATCAGGCTCCATGCTGAATGGGGAGTCCACTGGAGATTCTCTATCCCCTAATCATGCATGTGCTTATGTGTGTAGTCTCTTTCTCTCCTAAGCAAAAAAAAAAAAAAAAAAAAAGGAAGGAAACATGCTGAAGAATTCTGACCTCTGTATATGAAAAAATTAACGTTATTCTGACTCTTGGTTTTAGCTTAATGATATCCTTGAGACTTCTTTAAAATCTTTTTTTTTTTTAATTTATTTGACAGAGAGAGATCACAAGTAGGCAGAGAGGCAGGCAGAGAGAGAGGAGGAAGCAGGCTCCCTGCTGAGCAGAGAGCCCGATGTGGGACTTGATCCCAGGACCCTGAGATCACGACCCGAGCTGAAGGCAGCGGCTTAACCCACTGAGCCACCCAGGCGCCCCGAGACTTCTTTAGATTAACAATTTGTCATTGTCAACTCTGATTTTTGTAAATTTGTTGAAGTATGAATATACTTAAAAATAACACAAAAGTGAACCTTGGAGTACAAAGGCTCCATGTAGTTTCACACAGTGAACACATGCATAAAACTAGCATTTAGATCAATAAATAAAACATTAGTGAAACAGAAGCTCCTTCATATCCCATCTAGTACCTACCACCTACCCCGAACCTAACTCTCACATGATAACCACAATGACATACACACCGGGATGTCTGAAATGAAAAACTCAGAAAATACCAAATAGAGATACTGGCAAAAATGTGAAAACAACTGGAACATTCATACCTTGCCAGTGGGAGGATAAGCAAGTACATATACCTTGGGGAAATATTAAGGAATTTCTATTTAAAGCTATTGTATTAATTCCTCTCCTAGTTATATACCCTTTGTCAACCAAAGGGTCTATAGGAAATAATCAGAGCAGTTTGATTTATTAGCCAAAACCTGGAAACAGTCCAAAAGCCCATCAACAGAATGGAGAAATAAAACTGCAGTATGGCTATTAGTGGAATACATAACGAAGATAAAAGAAAAACTGATACACTCGGCAAAATGGATGAATCTCACATATACGATACTGAGTGGAATCCAGATATACAAGCAACACTAATCAATGATAAGAGATGTCAAGGTAAGATGAACCTCAAGGACCAGAGAAACTTCTTGGGTACTGGGTGGCAATTACACAGGGGTGTGTGTGCATGCGTGTGCACACATACACACACATATAAAAATTCATCAAGCTTGACACTTAAGTTATATACAGCTTACCTCAATTAACTGACAAAAAAATACTTTTTGGAACTTATAATACACAGTAAGTTCCTGGCATAAAACTGATGATATACTATTCATAAAACCAATAGACTAAAACAAAAGATTCTGAAATACAATAGCAAAACCAAGGCACTTATTTAGAAGTGATGTGGAAATGCAATATCATTCTGACATTCTTTTCTAGTTTGGATGAAAGGGAAGAAATGGACAATCAAAAGAACCTGATAATAAAACATTACTCAATAAAGATGTGTTAACAGAGAAATATAGACTATTATAACATTAATGTCTTCATAATCAAAACTAGAAACCAACAATTTATCAAATTAGGAAAAAAAAAAAAGAAAGTAAATTTGACCAGCAGTGCAATGAGAAACTGAGTGTATGACAAAAATTAAAACGACACAGAACACACAAAACATTAATGATGTTATACTAGGATATACAGTAAACAAGACTGTAAAACAAAAAACCTAAACTATAAAATGGTATATGAATATGCTAAATTTCTTACCAATGGGTGACATAACTGATTTGAAAACAAAACCAATTATTTGCAATATCAAAAAAATTTGAAAACAAAATAAAGGGCAAATATCAAATATACTGCAAAAAATATATATGCAAAATAGGGGCACCTGGGTGACTCAATCACTTAAGCATCTGCCTTGGGATCAGGTCATGATCTCAGGGTCCTGGGATCAAGCCCCATGTTAGGTTCCCTGCTCAGTAGGGTCTTCTTCTTCCTCTCCCTTTGCCCTTCCCCCACTCTTCTTTCACTCTCAAATGAATAAAAAAACGTTAAAAAATAGATAAGCAATATTAAAGTAGTTTAACGTAATTCACAGCAGATAAGGTAACACTGAAGGCTAAAAGAATGAAATGAGCAATGATGATTCTTCAAGAAGAGAAAGAAATCATTTATCTTTTTTGGCACCAAATATCTGAAAAGACAATCACTTAAAGAAAATACAACTATAGGGGTGCCTGGGTGGCTCAGTACATCAAGCATCAGCTCGGGTCATGATTCCAGGGTCCTAGGATCGAGCCCCACATTGGGCTCCCTGGTCAGTGGGGAACCTGCTTCTCCCTCTCCCTCTGCTGCTCCCCCTGCTTGCACTCTCTCTGTGAAATCAATAAATTTAAAAAAAAAAAGAAGAAAATACAACTATAAATACGAGGACACTTTTTAAAAATATATTATATTTATTTATTTAACAAAGCAAGAGAGAGAGAGAGAGAGATCACAAGTAGGCAGAGAGGACATCACAAGTAGGCAGAGAGGCAGGCAGAGAAAGGGGAAGCAGGCTCCCTGCTGAGCAGAGAGCTTGATGTGGGGCTTGATCCCAAGACCGTGGAATCATGACCTGAGCTGAAGGCAGAGGCTTAACCCTCTAAGTCACCCAGGCACCCCATGAGGACACTTTTAAGACGCAGTCATATATCTATGAAAATATAGGAGATACACTCAAATCTCCATGAAATATATTTTGTTTTCCTAAAGAAAATATTGTATATGATATCCCAAAAGAAACCAATGCTTTGGGCTGAAACATTAAGGAACTACCAAAATAGATTTAAGAGAAAGGTAGAAAATCAGTGTATAGTCCAATAACCAAAAATAGGACTTAAAAATATTTAAAAATCAATTGAAGATTTTGAAGATCTACCATGGGAAAAAAAAAAAAAACAATTTCAGATATTTTTCAGGATTAAAATCTAGCCAACACTAAGTGACAACCCATGCTTATTTATTTATTTATTTATTTATATTAAAAGACAGTTAACAAAATCAAAAGACAACTGACAGAATGGGAGAAGATATTTGCAAACGACATATCAGATAAAGGACTAGTGTTTAGAATCTATAAAGAATTTAGCAAACTCAACACCCAAAGAACAAATAATCCAATCAAGAAATGGGCAGAGGACATGAACAGACATTTCTGAAAAGAAGACATCCAGATGGCCAACAGACACATGAAAAAGTGCTCCATATCACTCGGCATCAGGGAAATACAAATCAAAACCACAATGAGATACCACCTCACACCAGTCAGAATGGCTAAAATCAACAAGTCAGGAAATGACAGATGCTGGTGAGGATGCGGAGAAAGGGGAACCCTCCTACACTGTTGGTGGGAATGCAAGCTGGTGCAGCCACTCTGGAAAACAGAATGGAGGTTCCTCAAAATGTTGAAAATAGAACTGCGCTATGACCCAGCAATTGCACTATTGGGTATTTACCCTAAAGATACAAACGTAGTGATCCAAAGGGGCACGTGCACCTGAATGTTTATAGCAGCAATGTCCACAATAGCCAAACTATGGAAAGAACCTAGATGTACATCAACAGATGAATGGATCAAGAAGATGTGGTATATATACACAATGGAATACTATGCAGCCATCAAAAGAAATGAAATCTTGCCATTTGCGACAACATGGATGGAACTAGAGCGTATCATGCTTAGTGAAATAAGTCAAGCAGAGAAAGACAAGTATCATATGATCTCCCTGATATGAGGAAGTGGTGATGCAACATGGGGTCTTAAGTGGGTACGCGAAGAATCAATGAAACAAGATGGGATTGGGAGGGAGACAAACCAAAGGGACTCTTAATCTCACAAAACATACTGAGGGTTGCTGGGGGGATGGGGTTTGGGAGAACGGGGTGGGATTATGGACATTGGGGAGGGTATGTGCTTTGGTGAGTGCTGTGAAGTGTGTAAGCCTGGTGATTCACAGACCTGTACCCCTGGGGATAAAAATATATGTTTATAAAAAATAAAAAAATTTAAAAAAAAAGATTTATTTATCCAAGAGAGAGAGCACACACGGGCAGGTGAAGGGGCAGAGGGAGAAGCAGACTTCCTGTTGAGCAGGGAGCCCAATGAAGGGCTCGATCCCAGGACCCCGAGATCAGGAACTGAGCCAAAAGCAAACGCTTAACTGATGGAGCCACTAGGCAACCCCCAACAACCCATATAATTTAAACATTCTATACCATAAAAAAATCTGTGGAACATTATAAATTTAGTAACAAAATATTGTTCAAAAACAATTCCTATTTAATTTTGATACATATATTCTAAATAAAACACTTGCAAACTCAATTCATAGCAGTCTATTAAGAGTAATTCAGGAAAAAAAAAAAAGCAAAAAGTAATTCAGCATGTCCATGTAGAACTCTCCAGGTTCCAAACAGGTTCAGAAAAGCAGGTTATTTTGTTTATAGTATATATTCCAAACACTTAAAACAGTCCATGAAAGGTGTTCCAAAAATATTTGCCGAATGAATGGTCTAATATATTTCTTCTAAAAATTTAAGCTTAGGGGACGCCTGGGTGGCTCAGTTGGTTAAGCCGCTGCCTTCAGCTCAGGTCATGATCCCAGCGTCCTGGGATCGAGTCCCACATCGGGCTCCTTGCTTGGCAGGGAGCCTGCTTCTCCCTCTGCCTCTGCCTGCCACTCTGTCTGCCTGTGCTCACTCTCGCTCCTCTCTCTCTGACAAATAAATAAATAAAATCTTTAAAAAAATAAATAAATAAATAAATAAATAAAAATTTAAGCTTAGGACACAGGGAGCTCCAGATATTGGAATTATCTGACATATTTAATGACTATGGTTAAAATGATAAAGAAAAAGACTTGTTGAATTACCATATTGTATGCCTGAAACTAACGTAACATTGTGTGTCAACTATAATTTAAAAAAAAATGATAAAGGGAAGGGTCACCTGGGTGTCTCAGTGGGTTAAAGCCTCTGCCTTAGACTCAGGTCATGATTCCAGGGTCCTGGGATCGAGCCCTGCATCAGGCTCTCTGCTCAGCAGGGAGTCTGCTTTTCCCTCTCTCTGCCTGCCTCTCTGCCTACTTGTGATTTCTATCAAATAAATAAATAAAATCTTTTTAAAAAATGATAAAGTGAAAAAGATGGACAGATTGAGAGTTTTCAGAAGAGATATAAAAACTATGAGAAAAACTGAATATAAATGGCAAACCTTAAAAGCAGCCAGAGAGAAATGAAACAGTAATTACCTTCAGGGAAAATGTAGTCCCAAACTGCAAAATATATTTACACACATACACACACACACTTTTCAGATCCACACATACTCTGTACTTAAATTGACCAGTTTGGGACACAAAGCAGATTTCTACAACTTCAAAGATTTGATATCATACAGAGAACATTCTTTTTACAGTGTTTAATATATCAGTAAGAAAAAGATTAACCAGAAAACATCACAACGTTTACAGATTAAGATACATGTGGTGTTATATTTATTTAAGAAATATATTTCTAAATAGAGATTAGAGGTTATTTATTTCTTTATTATTTGAGAGAGAGAACACACCCATGTGCCTGCAAGTGGGTAGGGAGGGACAGAGGGAGAATATCAAGCAGACTCCCCACTGAGCATGCAGCCCTCCATACAGCGCAGTCCTACAACCCCAAGACCACGACCTGAGCCAAGACCAAGGAGTTGGACACTTAACCGACTGAAACATTCTTGTACCCCTAGATTAGAGAACATTTTTAAGTGAATTATCAAAATACAACATACCAAAACCTGTAAGACACATCTAAGAAGTTACGCTTTAAAAAAAAATCCTTAGTAGTATATATTAGAGAAGTTAAAAAAATCAGTAAGTATCTACCTTTTTTTAAAGCAAAAGAGGAAGTTACAGCTAATATATGCACAAAGACATGTTACAGATCAGACATTAACAAATTTAAAAAATCTACATATAGTATAAAGAGAGAGGACAAAACCAAGTTTGTACCTTGACAATTCTTTGCCAAAGCTGATCAAGTTATAAAGAAGAAAGGTTCACTCTCCAATATCTGGCATGAAAACAACATCTCTATACAGTTTCTGTGGTCTATGAAAATATAGTGAAGAAATTAAGGGCCAATAATTTTGAAAATGTGACGGGAACGTTTACTTTCAAAGAAAGAAACTACTTATCAAAACTTACTTTTTAAAAAAGAAAATCTAGGGTCACCTGGGTAGCTAAGTTGGTTGAGTGTCCAACTTTTTTTTTAAGATTTTATTTATTTACTTATTTGACAGACAGAGATCTCAAGTAGGCAGAGAGGCAGGCAGAGGTTGTGGGAGTGGGTAGGGAGCAGACTCCCTGCTGAGCAGAGAGCCAGATGTGGGGCTTGATCCCAGGACCCTGGGATCATGACCTGAGCTGAAGGAAGAGGCTTAACCCACTGAGCCACTCAGGTGCCCCGAGTGTTTGACTCTTGATCCTGGCTCAAGTCTCAGTCGAAGGGTCATGAGTTTGAGCCCTGCGCTGGGCTCCACTGTGGACATGTAGTCTACAAAAACATGCAGAAAGAAAGAAAGAAAGAAAGAAAGAAAGAAAGAAAAGGAAAGGAAAGGAAAGAAAATCAAATCTAATGCCACATGTCTGTTAAGGAAATTGCATCTATAATTTAAACTCTTCCTATGTCGGTGCCTGGCTGGCTCAATTGATGGAACACTTGACTCTCAATCTCAAGGTTGTGAGTTCAAGCCCCAAGTTCGGAAAGAGCTTCCTTAACAAAAGAGAGACAGGAAGAAAGAAATCTTCCCATGAAGGCAACTCCAGTCACAGATGTCCTCACATATGAATGAAAAACCTAAGAAGTAGCAACAAACGAAAAGATCCTGTAGAGAAAGCAAGAGGAAATACTCCAAATTCATGTTATATATTCAACATATTCCTGATATTAAATACTAAATTGTAACAAGAACATATTCTGCCCCCTCTCTATCCCAAAACACTTACTGGTCTGTCTTTCTCATGAAGGACACAAATATAAAAATCCAAAACAAAGTATTATCAAACTAAAGCCAGGAATATATAGAAAGAATACCATGGCCCAGCTCAGTTTCAAGAATATCTAGTTTGTTTTACATTTAAAAATTAATGTAATTTACCAACTAAGAAAATAGAGGAGATAAATCATATGATTTCAATAGATGTTCAAAACCACTGAATAAAATTTAATAGACACTCACAGAAACAAGAAAAACTTTAGATAAGAAGGGATAGAAGGGGACATCCTTGGTGTGGTAAGAAATGAGAAATAAGGGGCGCCTGGGTGGCAGAGCTGGTTAGGCGTCTGACTCCTGGTTTCGGCTAAGGTCATGATCTCGGGGTTGTGGGATCAGGTCCACGTTGGGGTCTGTGTTCAGTGGTTCTGCTTGAGATTCTTTCCCTCCTTCCATCCTCTCACTCGTGTTCTTTCTGTCTCTCAGATAAATAAAATAAATCTTTAAAAGAAAGAATAAAAGTGAACACCAGGGACATTGTGCAAGTGGCCGGCACCATGAAGATCTGGTCTTCAGACCACGCCTTTGACCACCCATTGGAAACTATTACAGCTGCAACGCAGGAAGACCCAAATGTGGTTGGAGGTGATGTACTGGACAGACATACAGATCACTCTGGAAAGCTGTACAGCCAAAGACTTCTCAGCACAGAGTGGGGGCTGCCTTCCATTGTGAAATCTCATATTGCAGCAAAAACTAACACATTTGTGCAAGAACACTCTGTACTTGATCCTGCAGAGAAAATGATGGAACTTAAATCTACTAATATTTCACTTACAAATACGGTTTCTGCAGTTTATACACAAAGCACACCTTCAGGACCCAGAAAAAAATATTTTGACTCAAGAAGCTGCGATCACTATGGAAGGAGTCAGTCTTAGCAGTTACCTTGAAGGACTGACGGCAAGCATGGTATCTTCAAATGCCAATAAAGGCCAGGAAACAATGGAATGGGTAATATATCAATTAAATGCTGAGACTGAAGACTTGGCAGCTTCGGCAAGAGGGAGCATGAAGACACCAAATGCAGTGGCAGGGTTTGTAAGAGAAATGAGGATGAAAGCTGTTACACGAAACACCCACTCCCCACATCTCTGCAAGCTGGCAATATACTTGTTATTTAAAAATCAGAAATATATTTTAGGTAGGATATTTTTTAATAAGCTGAAGAAAAACTGTATGATTTTTTATCAAAACAAAGAGGTGGCAGATTTCTAAATAAAAGGGATCATCCAAAAGTAGTATTGTATGAAATGTCCATCTAATTCCTGAGGATTCTAGCAGTTATGTGAAAATTTAGCAATTTCTGAAAAGGACCTAGAAAATCATATTGGCATATTACATCTCCTTTAATGTAGAACTGTAAAGCTTTTCATGCATTAGTACTCTTCCCGGCTTTGGACTAACCCCAAAACAAAGCTGAGCCACCTAAATACATATAATTATCTTGCTACGGTAAACCTAAAGAGCTTGCATTAGGAAATCCTTAAAAAAGAGAGAGAGAGAGAGAGAGTAATTATAGGGGCAACAAGGTGGCTCAGTTGGTTAGGCATCAGTCTTTGGCTCAGATCATGATCTCAGGGTCTTTGGTTCAAGCCCCACATCAGGTTCCCCACTGAGCAGGAAGTCTGCTTCTCCCTCTGCCTTTGCCTCTTCCCCCTGCTTGTGTGAACACTCATTTGCACTCTCTAAGTAAAATCTTTAAAAAAGGAAAAATTTTACAGTTTTAAAAGATACTGATTTGTATAAAATAACTTGCTCTGTTATAAAGCACCATTAAAAACCACAGTGTTTTGTTTGGTACTTAAATGACATTTTTGGAGTGAAAATTATTATTAAAGTAATACATAACTCCAACAACAACAACAAAGAATTTTATTGTATTAAAGAGTACTGTACTAATTTGCTACAGTTTTGTAACTTAGGAAAGGTATTACCTTCCCTGGATTTGTCCTTTATGACTTAATATGCTATAAAGTGGGCTTAAGATGTTATCTGAAAAATAAAGTCAACCTGGAACTTTGCAGCACTCCAAAGAGAGAAGAGCTGTTCACATCGTTTAGCATTTCACATTTCAATAACTTATAAACTGTCAGGTGTCAAAGCCATGGTTCTCTAATTGCTAAAGCATAACATGCCAGGTTATTTGGATATAATTACTTTTTGAAGTAATTGTGACTACAAAACATCTTTTTTATGCGATCGGGAGGGAAACAAACCATAAGAGACTCTTAATCTTATAAAACAAACTGAGGGTTGCGGGGGGTGGGGCGGTTAGGGAAAGGGTGTTTGGGTTACAGACACTGGGGAAGGTATGTGCTATGATGAGTGCTGTAGTGTGTAAACCTGGTGATTCACAGACCTGTACCCCTAGGGCTAATAATACATTCTATGATAATAAAAAATTAAAAATTAAAAAAAAACATCTTTTTTACATGAAGAACTTCACGTTATTGAAATTACTCAATCACTGTCTTCTGAAGCATATATCCCAGGCACTTAGTGTTTTTAATAATATGGTGCAACTGCAGGGGGGTGGGTTGTGGGAGGGGGAGTGATAACGAGAAAAAAAGTACTGATCTAAACTAAGCCCTACATGAATTGCTTTGGAGCTTTTATTTACAGGAAATCCCTAAGGAGCAGCTGCAATCTGAAAAACAATCCAGTAAACAAATTTTGTTTTAAATTTTATAGCAATTATTAACCACTAATACCTTTGATATTTGCAATTGTTACACAGAGTACTATAGTTAGAAGGTAATTAGCTCTTGTCTTGGATTACGTAATGCTTGATGTGATAAACTCATTCAGATTTCCTATAAAAGAAACCAGTTGATATATGTTTATAACTACAGAAACAGTATACCAAACTATTTAAAAGTGCATGTTTTCCTACTTAAAATATTGTTTAGCTTAAGACTTCTTAGGATAAAACCAAGTTAAATCCAAAGAGTTTTTTGTGTTTTAAGATTTACTTACTTATTTTATTTTTTTAAATATTTTATTTATTTATTTGACAAAGAGAGATCACAAGTAGGCAGAGAGGCAGGCAGAGAGAGAGAGGAGGAAGCAGGCTCCCTGCTGAGCAGAGAGCCTAATGTGGGACTCTATCCCAGGACCCTGAGATCATGACCAGAGCTGAAGGCACAGGCTTTAACCCACTGAGCCACCCAGGCACCCCTTGATTTACTTATTTATTTTAGAGAGAGCTAGCACACAAGCAGGAGGGGCAGAGGCTAAGCACAGAGCCCAATGTGAGGCTCAATCTCACCACCTCAACACCATGACCTGAGCGAAAAACAAGAGTCAGACACCTAACCGGATGCACCACCTAAGCACCCTCTAGTAAGGTTTGTGATTACCTTTTGCAACTGAAGATGGTTTTTACAACTGAAATAATATTCTGGCAAAACAAAACATTGCTAAACATTGATATTTGATAAAAAGCTGCCTTCTATAATTTCTGTAAATTATACTTGTTCTGAAAAAGATGCAATGTCCTAATGATAAAAAGATTTCTCAACAGGGTGCCTGCATGGCTCAGTGGGTTAAGCCTCTGCCTTTGGCTCATGTCATGATCTCAGGGTCCTGGGATCGAGGTCCATATTGGGCTCTCTGCTCAGCAGGGAGCCTACTTCCCCCTGCTCTCTCTGCCTGCTTCTCTGCCTACTTGTGATCTCTGTCAAAAAAATAAATAAAATCTTAAAAAAAATTTCTAAACAAACAAAAGTAAATACCAAGTCCATTAAAACAGGCATAAATGTGAAAGCCTAAATAAATAAATAAATAAATAGATAATAACAGAGGAGATTATCTATCTGGCCTTAGAGTAGGAAAATTAATTTTAAACAGGATACAAATGACAGCAACATTAATAACTTTAATAAACTAATCCAAGGATCTGGCAAGTCTTCCTTGTAAAGAGCCAGAGAGCAAATACTTTAGGCCTTTAGGGCCAGATGGTCTTCATCATTTCACTACTTAATGCTACCCTTGAAGCCATTGATTACACACAAATGAATGACCAGCATAGTAACAGGTACGGATTGTGAGAGGAGCACAAGGGAGGCTTTAGAAGCGCTGCCAGTGTTTGCTCTGACCTATGTATTAGTTATGCGGGCATTAGATTTGTGGTAATTCACTGGGCTCTACACTTACAATCTGTGGATTTTTTAAAAACATTTGTTGTATGTATAAAAATAAGATTAAAGGGGCACCTGGTGGCTCAGTGGGTTGAGCCTCTGCCTTCGGCTTGGGTTGTGGTCTCCGGGTCCTGGGATCAAGCCCCCCATCTGGCTCTCTGCTTGGTGGGGAGCCTGCTCCCTCCTCTCTCTCTGTCTGCCTCTCTGCATACTTGTGATCTCTGTCTGTCAAATAAATAAATAAAAATCTTTATTAAAAAATAAGATTAAAAAATAAAATACATTTTAAGTAAGTGATCAAAGAAGGTATCAGAAAGGAAATGGCAGCCTGTGTAGAAAAAAAAAAAAAAAGCACCACATATTGATACATGATACTGATTCTGCAGCCAAAGTAGTAGTAGAGGGAAATTATATCCTTACATGGGCATAATAAAGAGCTTTACAATAAACTCATCTTCAACAAAAAGTTACAAAAAACATCCTATAACCAAAGATAACTGAAGGAAAGAATAAAGGTAAAAGCAGAAGTTAATAAAAATAACAGTGGAAGGGTGCCTGGTTGGCTCAGTGGGTTAAGCCTCTGCCTTCGGCTCAGGTCGTGATCTCAGGGTCTTGGGATTGAGCCCCACATTGGGCTCTCTGCTTGACGGGGGGTCTGTTTCCACCCCCACCGCCACCCACCACCTACATGTGATCTCTCAAATGAATAAATAAAATCTTAAAAAAAAATAACAGTGGAGGGGTGCCTGGGTGCTAGAGTAAGTTAAGCATCGGTCTCTGGATTTATGTTCAAGTCATGATCTCAGGGTTGTGAGGCTGATCCCCACATTGGGCTCCAGGCTCAGCGTGGAATCTGCATAATACACCCTCTTCCTCTCTCTGTGCTCGGCTTCCTGGGCTCATGCATGCCCGTGCTCAATCTCTCAAATAAATAATTTTTTTAAGATTTTATTGATGTATTTGACAGAGAGAGAGATCACAAGGAGGCAGAGAGGCAGGCAGAGAGAGAAAGAGGAGGAAGCAGGCTCCCTGCTGAGCAGAGAGCCCAATGTGGGGCTTGATCCCAGGACCCCGAGATCACGACCTGAGCAGGAGGCAGAGGCCTAACCCACTGAGCCACCCAGGAACCCCAAATCTTTTTTTTTTTTTCAAAGGGAAAAAAACAGAGTGAAAATCAATAAAACCAAAAGCTGGCTCCATGAAGAATAAAATACTATCTGTGATAAATATTAGTCCAAACAAATTAGAAAAGCCACTAGGAATAATAAGGAACAAATTAAATACTTTTTCCAAATTTTTATTTAAATTCTAGTCAGTTAACATACGGTGCAATACTGGTTTCAGGAGCAGAATTAAGTGATTCATCACTTGCATACAAAACCCAGTGCTCATCACAAGTGCCTTCTTTAATACCATCACCCATATAGTCTATCCCCACCACCTCCCTCCACCAGCCCTGTTTTTCCTGTCCTTAAGAGTCGCTTATGGCTTGTTTCCCTCTCCTTTCCCCCCTCCCATATATTCATCCCTTTTGTTTCTTAAATTATACATATGAGTGAAATCAAATTAAATGTTTTTTAAGTGACAAGGTTATGGAAAAAAATACTGACAAACAGAATTACAGTTATCATCAAAAGAGTAACACTCTTTGACCAAGTAGGGCTTCTTTTAAAAAAATAAAGATTAGTTTTTAAGAAATATGGAAATATAATAGATCTAAAAAGAAAAAATATATCATCATTCCCATTAAATGTTAAGAAAGCATTTGGAAAAATTATTCTAATTTTCAATAAAATAAGACTCCAAGGATACTTTGTGAACATGACAAAAAAAACCCAGTCCAAAGTCAGCAACGTGCATAATGGAGAAGAAACATAGCAGGCACTCCCACTCACGTGTATTGTGTTAGTCCTTTTATTGTTCTGCTTATTTTTTAGAGATGCTCAAATATAAAATCAGATCCCTTATCACATTATACTAAAAAATTCTAGATTAAGGTACTAAATATTTTTAAAAAGTCTTATTAGAAAAAAGACAGAAAACAGAAAAATGTCATCAGGCCCCCAGGGTCAGGAAAACAATAATAAAAAATAGAAGAGGCAAAAGGGTTGTATCACAATGTAAAATTTCCAGAAATAATACTACTATATTAAAAGACAAAGCATATGGAGAGAAGAAAATTGATAAAAATTATCATGAAAGATTACCACCTAGGGGCGCCGGGGTGGCTCAGTGAGTTAAAGACTCTGCCTTCGGCTCAGGTCATGATCCCAGGGTCCTGGGAATGAGCTTCACCATTGGGCTCTCTGCCCAGCAGGGAGCCTGCTTTCCCCTCTCTCATTGCCTGGCTGCCTCTCTGCCCATTTGTGATCTCTGTCAAATAAATTTTTAAAAAATCTTAAAAGAAAAAACAAGATTACCACCTAAAATACGTAAGAATTCTTACAAAACTCCATAGCCTGAAAGAACTTAAAAAGCCAGATTTATGAAAGTCAAAAAAATTCAACCAGAAAAATGGAAATTAAAGTTTTCACCCCTTAGTGTACAAATACTTTTTATATCTGGAAAGAAGAGAGGGAAAGTAGTCTTCTAATGAATAAGTTTACCTAGAAAAATTAGAAATGCTCATATCCTGTAACTCAAAAATACTAATGATTGGACTATAGGGCAGTAATTCTTAAACTTGATGTGTATGAGCATCATATGCACACCTTGTTAAAAATATGGACTGCTGGGGTGCCTGGGTGTGTCTGTGGGTTAAAGCCTCTGCCTTCAGCTCAGGCCATAATCTCAGGGTCCTTGGATGGAGCCCTGCCATCAGGCTCTCTGCTCAGCGGGGAGCCTGCTTCCTTCTCTTTCTGCCTGCATCTCTGCCTATTTGTGATCTCTGTCTGTCAAATAAATAAATAAAATCTTTAAAAAATATATGGATTGCTGGGCCTCGCCCCCAAATTTTTCTTCCAGAAGGTCTGGGAACATACATAAAAATCTGCATTTCTGACAAGTTTCAAGGTGATACTGCCATTTCTGGTCAAAGAACCTAACTTTGAGAAGCACTGCTCCAGAGTCTGGAGACACACTTGCATCTATGCAGAGAGAACAAGTATATTCACAGCAGCATTTATATTAATGAAAAGTGGAAATTACCTAAATGCCTATCAATAAAATATAGTATTTAGAATATAGTGTACCATACAGTGTGAAAAATAGAGCATTAAAAGGGCTAAACTACATGTGAATAGATCCCAAATTACTGGTCAATTGAGGGGGAAAATGTCCATTGCATATACATGAAGATAATTTATACATTTCTAGAAGTATTCAAAACAATGAACAGTACTATTCAACTCTCTACCTATCTTTTCAATGTTTGCGTATTGATATGATGATAAAGCTAGTAGACAAAGGATAAAAAATTGGAATCGAACCATACAGCTCAATGAGGAAGACTCCACAAGCGAGCCATCAGAAGACTGATACAAGAAGACTTGATCCAGGAGCTGCAGTAGAGTAATGCAGCAGTTCTTCAAGGAAAGCAATTACAATTAAATCTTTGGCCACCTTTACCTGGGTAGATCCCAATAGCAGAGGGGAAAGACCAGGACAGAATTCTATGGGAAGAATTTGACTGGGAAGCTCAGACATACTTACCAGAGAATTTACCTCTGAACCATTGGCTGTGCAACTTAAATACATAAGCTGGCTAAAGTCCTCACGGAGAGTTTTTCTAACAGGCATGCAGGCCATTCATTCCTCTGAACATACCAGCTTTTATAGCAGGACCAAATAAGACCATTATAAATGCACTACTTTAACTATCTCTTGGACCCTATTACTCTCAGTGAGGAATGGCTTTAGGCACTCCTTTCAGGGCGGTCACTGGAAGGTTACCCACTATGTGTCCCCATGTTAAGACCAAAAATTATACCTTTCAAGAACTTTTTGTGTTTAAAAAAAAAAAAAAAGAAAGGGTCTGTCTGTATCCAAATACAGTGTCTTCCTTTTTCCGTGGATATCAGAAACAGCAGAGATGTATTTGTGGATTACCTTAGAAACTCTAAGATATATAATGATCAGTATGTATCTCTAAGCCAACCTGCCCTTGCTCCTGATGTTACTTTATATTTTTCTGTAAAGTTAGATTTTTATCAATTACTAATTTTCCCCATCTTAACATATGGACTCCTACAAATCTCACAAAGTCCACTGTAAAAAAAAAAAAAAAAAAAAGGTGGGGAATGAACAAATAACTTACCTGGGACTTGTTCATTTTCCGCTGTCTTGGATAAACGCAGACAACTCTGAAAATGCAGACAACTCTGGGTTACAAGAGGGAAGGGGCCATGGAAGATCTGGCGTGCCTAGCAGCTCCAGAATCCTCCTGCCCTAGAAACTACACACACCCAACAGACAGGAAGAACGTCGGTACCTCCGACCTTCGGATGCTGAAACACCCCTTATATAACATGACTCTGATATTATCATGTAGCAGCTCCCGGACATAACGTTTTTCACTGGGTAAATGTAAATATTTGCTCCCTGAGGATTTAACAGTTTAAACCTCCCCTGATGCTCACACACACACAAATTTTTAAATAAACCAGTTCAGACCAAACAATACACCCAGTGAAATAACATGAACTCTTCACCAAAACTATTCAAAAAATACTCCGACTAACCCGTTTATCAATTTCCCTACTGTTACTAAACCCTTGGTTAGTGATTCCGCAGAAAGCTATAAAAAGCAGTGCTTTAAGGAAAGGTCTAGGTTTCAATTTCTGTATGTTTGTTGCCATTTTTCAAAAGGACCTTTTAAATGTAATTTGCTTTTCCTTGCCTGTAAAAGCAGACAGTTCTCTCTCACGAGTCAGGAGACACGACTTTCAGTCTTCGCCACTAACAAGGGGATTCTGAACAAGTCGCTAACCTTCAAGAGGGGAATTATTTTTTTTTTAATTTAAAAAATTATTATTATTATTATTATTATTATTTGGCAGTTAAATAAGACAAAAGCAGAGAATTCTTGAAGACGCTTCGTGAACGCCAGGGCAAGTCAGGACTGATTAACAGCGCACATCGGGATGCAGTGATGGGCACGGCTAGTGGGCAGCTCAGCCTCCAGGAAGAATAAAGGGAGAGCGAAGGAAGGGTCTCCCCTAGGCCGGGCGGTAACCGCACAGCCACGGCGGTTACCGCACAGCCCGGGTGGGCGCGCCCCGCTTCCCGACCGCCGCACGTAAGCACCCACCGCGCACGCGTTGACGTCCTCCCCGCAGCGCCGTCCCCCACCCAAGGGGTCCGCACGCCCACGGTGCACGCGCACACGCCCTCTTCCTCTGGCCTCCCAAAAGGGGCTCCACGAACAGCCCCGCACGCTCCGCGCAGGGGCCGATCACGTGGGGTCTCCGACCCCTAGTCCTGATGCGGAGGTCCCCATCCTGCCGTGGGCGGGCCGCAGGTTTCCTCCACACTACTGGGCACAGACCCCCTACGCCAGAGCCGCGACCCCGGGCAGCGCGGCGCCAAACCTCAGCCTTTGTCCAGCTGTTCCGGGCTCACCTGTCGCTTCCTCGTTGGGAGGGACTGGCCCCGGAAAAGCGCGGATGTTCAGCGGCGCAGGAATCGCCTCCCACGTGAGACCTGAATAGAACGGGGAAAGGAGCGGTGGAAGGGAGCACAGAGGCAGAGGGCGGAACTAGGCATGCGCAGAAACAGGCTTGCTCAGAACCTGGCAGTCCCGGCAATCAGTGCTACCAATTGAACTACCTTTCCCCGCTACCCCTGGTGCGAGATTGGCTGAGAGTGCAATCTTCTATCGAGCCCGAGAAAGGTTGGGGCGCTTGAGATAGCTCTCCAAGCAGTTAGAGCCCGGGACTCCCCACAGCTTACAGATTACAGCTGAGTTCTCTGCAAGTGTGCAGTTTAGAGCTGTCAGGGAACAGGAACCTGCATGTAACCTTCACTTTTTCAAATGCTAGGAAGTAGATTCCACCAATACAGTAAAAGAATGCTTATGGGCGCCTGGGTGGCTCAGTGGGTTAAAGCCTCTCTACCTTCCGCTCAGGTCATGGTCTCAGGGTCCTGAGATCCAGCCCCACATCGGGCTCTCTGCTTGGCAGGGAGCCTGCTTCCCCCACCCTCTCTGTCTGCCTCTCTGACTACTTGTGATGTCTGTCTGTCAAATAAATAAATAAAATATTTTTTTAAAAAAACCATAAAAGAATGCTTAAAAAAATTGTATCTGACACCATCAGCGATTCTCTCAGAAAATGAAAAGCCAGGGGACAAGGGTGAGGTCAAGAAAACTAGTTCATCAAAAGTCATGAAAGCAAGAAACGAAAATTGTAGATAAATCATAAAACAGTCCAAAATATATATATTCATTTACATAAACATATTCTTTCCTCTGCGACATTAAGGTTATTGAATAAATGAAAGATCCCTTTCAGAGAATCAATATTCTTTGAAAACATTCCACTATGAATCTCATAAACTTTTATATACATCTTTTTCTCTTTGATTTTTGTATACCCTAAGTGTACTTCACAAAAGCACTCTCAACTTCATCTGGAATAAGCAAAAATCCAAAGGAACAGAAAACATTTCGAAAAGAATTCCTAATAAGTATCAATGCGCATAATTTTACTCGACTAAAGATAGTTTGCCATCTACTTCATGGAAACAAAGCCATGATTAGGTGTATGTTTTGAATGCAGTATAATAAATGTAGCACTTCAAAGTACTGAGGAAACAATGGAATATTCCAAACAGCAATCCCTTCCTAACAATTTGGTGTAAAGTTATATACATAGATCATACATGGTACAGTTCACATGGATTCAAGATTTAAAATAAAACACTAAGTTAATAAAACTACAGGTGACACGTTGTGTCACCAAAATTAGAAACCATAAATTAAGTATCTGATACATTAGAAAAATAACAACTCAGTTCTATTTTTCTTAAAAGCTAAAAACAAATAAACCAGGAAAGTCCATTTTTACTATTTGAGAGAAAAGATGTATTAATTTAAAGAGAGATCTTTAAATCAACAGAACGAAAATTTTATAATAGGGTACAGAACTAAGCACTAATATAATGAATGACAATATATAAAGTGAAAATGAATGACAAATGGATATAAAAGTCCATTATCAGAATTGAAACAATGCAAATGCTTAAATAAAAACATGTAAGATATCATTGAGATTTAATTTTTTAAAATTTTTGTACACAAAAATTCATTCTGTAGTTTTATAATTTTGACAAAGGCATAAGTCTGTGCAACCACTACCACAGTCAAAATACAGAACTGTTTCATCACAGCCCCCCCAAATCCTTCATGCTACCCTTTTGAAATCAAACTTCCTCACCACTCTTCTCCTTTGTCAGCTACTATCTCTTCTTCATGCCTACAGTTTGCCTTTTCTGGAAAGTCACATATATAGAATCTTACCATGTGTAATCTTATGAATCTTATCTTTCACTTAGTACAATACATTTAAGATTCATCAATGTTGTTTTGTGTACCAATACACTTTTGGCTTTTATTTCCCAGGTCCTACTCCATGGTATGAATTCACCACACTTCACTTATTTATTCCCCAGCCAAGCGACCTGAACTTCCAATCTGGGGAAATTATGAATAAGTAAAATTCCATTTTGAAGTATAAGACTCATTTTCTTAAAAAAGAGTAATAAAGAGTTAGGGTGTGTGCTTGAGAAAATACATATTCCTACTCACTTTTACTGAGGGTTTAATTCACTGGAGGGTAAACTCACTGGAGGTTCATTTTTATCAAATTCTGAAGGAATTTCAAAGATTGATTTATTTATTTATTTATTTATTTATTTGACAGGCATAGATTACAAGCAGGCAGAGAGGCAGGCAGAGAGAGAGGGGGAAGCAGGCTCCCCACCCAAGCAGAGCGCCCGATCCCAGCACCCTGGGATCATGACCTGAGCCGAAGGCAGAGGCTTTAACCCACTGAGCCACGCAGGCGCCCATAAAGCAGGTATTTTAAAGGCAAAAGTGAACACCGGGGTAACAGGGATAATGGCAGATGGCAGCTACCGCCCCAGGGTAACATGATGGAAGAAGTTGAAGAATCCAAACTTAGCCCTCAAGAGAGGATTCCACACCTGAAGCAGGGGAGGTGCCTGGGGCATGTTATCGTACATAGGGAGAGAAGAACCCAGCAGAACTGGAATGCAGACCTTCAGAGTGGGGCCATCCAGTTCCTGCAGGCCTGTCAGAAATGTATGGTGGGGGAGGATAATGCCTCTGAGGGGGGGCCTGCTCAGCTGGTGCTGCCTGTCAGAGAGGGACCAATATGGCTACATGTGTGAGAGAGCTAAAA
The DNA here is from genome assembly GCF_964662115.1 of Mustela nivalis. Lineage (NCBI taxonomy): Eukaryota > Metazoa > Chordata > Mammalia > Carnivora > Mustelidae > Mustela > Mustela nivalis. Next base: position 45,614 of record NW_028135925.1, read on the forward strand.
GAAGCTGGAGAGTGAGAGAACCTGCTGGGATTAGATACTAGTGTTGGTGGCACAACTTTGTGAATATATTTGAAACCACTGAATTTTCTGCTCTTAAGGGAGTGAATTTAAGGACTTGTGAATTATATCTCAATTTTTAAATAATTCAATAAAAGAAGCTGTAGTGTACCACTAGGGACCAAGGTGAAGAGCCACTGCTGGGGTGCTATTAAGGAACTATTCTGCAAACAGGAAGAAGGAAGTTGGTCCTCCAGTAACCCTGTCCTCCAAACTTCCTGTAGGATCTCCTAGGGAAAAGCCTAACAGGAATCAGGGTAAGTATAAAATGTGGTTTACACAGTCCAAGCACCAATATCCCAATGCACAGTAGAGAATTCTACATTTAGTGCAACTATGCTATAACAACATAGCTATAACTAAGAGGATTCTGTAAAACTTAATTTATAAAAACAAATACTAGAAACAAAATGTCCTTTAGTTTGTGTAAGTAAAATAAAATTAAGACCATATAGTGGAATGCTAAGATGCTATGATGTCCAACAAAAAGAAACTGTGTAATGCAGAGGTATACTAACTTACACAGGGGGGTTGATTACAAAATACCTTGAAATTAAGAATTTGGTTTCTATAAGAATATTTAAGACAAGATCACATTAAAAATAAAACATAGAGAGGTGTGCTTGGCTTGTTTTGGCTGCTTGACAGGCAACTCTTGATACCAGAATCATCCAGTTTGAGCCCCACACTGGGCATAAAGATTATGTAAAACAAAAGTGGAAAACAAAAATGTTCTAGAGAGTGACATCAACATGATGCTGTAGTATAAGACGTTGATTCCTCCTTTTTCTCTCTCTTTTTAAAAACTAATTTGACATCCATCCCTGAACAAAAATGCCTTGGTGGTAGTTGTAGAACCCAACACTATATGCTAAGAGACCCAGAATGAGTCTCCTCTACCTGTGTACAATTATTAATAGGCAGGCAGACCTTGTTAAGAACTGCAGAACCAGCAGAGCCAGCAAACCTGCCTCAGTCCCTTTTGCCTTGGGAAAAAAACTTGAAGAGTGCTCACTTAGGACAGATGGGTGGCAAAGAAAATATATAAATACATTCATAAACAAACACACACACCAATATTATTCAGCCAGGAAAAGGGAAATCTTTAATTTGCAATATTGGCTACACATTGAGGGCATTATGCCAAATGAGATAAGTCAGACAGTAACAGAAAAATGTTGTATGATCTCACTTATATGTGGAATCTTTAAACAGAAACAAAAACAACCAAAATCATAGTACAGATGAGGGGTTGCCGGAGGCAGGGTGTGGGGAGTGGGTATAATGGGCAAAGGGGCTGAAAGGGTATAAACTGCCAATTACAAGATAAATAAGGCTGTGGGACATAATGTCTGGCATGGTAATCATAGTTAACAATACTGCATTGTCTTTTGAAAGGTGTGAAGAGAGTAGATCTTGAGTGGATCTTGAACCTGGATAAAGGTTCTGTGCCAAATGAATTTTTCCTACAGACTCAGGTCCCAGCACAATGAACAGTAATCCAAACTCTCTTACCTGAGCTTTTTCTCTCTCTCTCTCTTGAGTTAAATCACACAGACAGAACCCCCCAAAAGAGATTACCTTGCATTTCTGTGATCAGAATTTGTTATTTATCTCCCAAGAAGTGGTCAAAACCTGCAGGATGTCACCATTCTCAGAAGCCATCAAAAACTATGATCCCAGGTTCAGAAGGGAGGACCCGCTGGAGCTGCAGGACGTGACACCAGAAGTCTGTGTGAGATATGTCACTTGACTGAAGGGACAGCTCCTCAATCTTCCTGGTCTTTCACAACCTTGACATTTTGATGAATAGTTCCTGATTACTTTGTAGAATGTCCCCCATTATGTTTGCCTGATGTTTTTTCGTGTTTGGGATGATGTATGTGTGGGACAATATACCACTTGAGAGATGTGTGCTTGTCAGAGAATCCTATCAGGGATTTCATCATGTTGCCATGTCATATAACAAGTATGTTAACCACTCTGTTAAAGTCATGTCTGCCAGGGTCCTCTGCTGTAAAGTTACTATGTTTCCCATTGTAAACCTAACTAATATCTCAATATGAGCATCTGTCTGCAGTAATCATTGATGTGTGGTTTGCCTTATGATGGCTTTCTTTTTTTTTATTATTTTATTTTTTTTTAATTTTTTATTTTTTATAAACATATATTTTTATCCCCAGGGGTTCATTTAGATGACTTTTAAAGATTTTTAAGAAATATTTTCAATTTTAATTTGTACTGTAAAAGAAGCCCAAATCATTAAATCACCCATAAAACCTCCTATGCACTTATGTAAGAGTGGGGCTCATTCACGGGATACCAACAATTATAAAATTTAGGCTTACTAGCTAAAATATCATTACCACATGGCAACCAGAGGCACAGTTTCATTTGGGAAGTTAGTTTAACATTTTATAATAATTATTAATAATTAATTAATAACAATTGATAATTCAGCAATTGTATTATTTTAACATTTCTAATAATAAATACCAGACTTCATGAATGTTGCTATACTATTTAAAATTGGCACAACAAAAATAATCTTAGACATGGTATTCTTATCATATATTCTTTCTATGTACATATATGTGGCTTTTAAATATACAGGAAAGGAATATGTAAAAGGTTACACACTGTACTAAAAGCAATGGTTACAGCAAAGAAGACTACTGATGTATAAGGGGAGTCCAGAGAAACTAATTATTTAATGGTTTATTTTGAAATAATCTCAAACTTTAGGAAAGTTGCAAGAACAGTGCAAAAAATTCCCATATCCCCCATTCCTACCTTCTCCAAGTGTTAACATTTCCCTGCATTTGTTTCATATCTGTCTGATCAACTATTCTATCAGCATTATTCTCTTCCTGAGTATATTAGTTAGAGCTGCAAACGTCATACACCACATTTCCGAAGGGCTCCACTAGGCATGCTCCTAAAGCAAAGACACTTTCTTACAGAACCACCAACCAAATAAGCAAGTCAGAAAATCAACCTTGACAGAACACCATTGTCAAATCCACAAACCCCATTCCAATCTCAACAATTGTCTCAACAAAGTGTTTCCTTTCTAGTCCTGGATCTCAGCAGTCTGTATCTGTCCTGTTGTTTCTTCATTATCAGACTTAGGTCATGCTTTTTCGGTAGTCACCGCAGAAAAGATGGACCAGTCAGTACCATGTCAGGGGCCACACAGTGCTGATGACCATGGTGTCATTAGCCTGGATCATCTTGTCATTTTGGTATCTGCCAGGATTCCCTGCCATTATAGCACCATTAAGTCCTTTGAAATTGCTAATTGTGGAGATATATATTCTGAGATTATGCCAATAACCTGTTCCTCATCCACTCACCAATCTAAGTATCTATTAATAATCTCACCTGAGTCAATCACTATGATGGTTACCAAATACTGGTTTTCCATTTCCATTATTCCTCATACATTTACTAGTAAGGAAGAAATTTCCCTTCTCCCCACTTTTTTCTGTATCAATATGGATTCATAGCTTTCCATTTTATAATGCAGGTTATATTCCAAAGTTACTATTCATTTTTATGATCAAGTTGTTCCATATTTGGCCAATAGAAGCATCTTCAAGATGGCTTTTATGTACTTTTGCTATGCCCCCCCCTTTTTCCTTGAGCCATTCCTTGCCTTCTCTCACAGGAATATGTTTTAGGCTCATCGGCTTTTCCAATTCCAGGCCTGGAATCAGATATTTACAAAGGGGTTCTGCTTCCTTCAAGTGGAAAATAGTATCTAGAAACCAAACTCTAAAAGCCAGGCCTCATTGCTACTGGGATGGAGTTGCTCCTAAGCAATCTCAGCATAAAGAGCTAGGAAACCTCTGTAAGGAGGACATTCACACACACACACACACACACACACACACACACACACACGTATACCTGCATGTACATGTGCATGTGTCTACACACATATGTACACATACACCCATAAATGGATCTAACAGTGCATGTATATTTACAAAATGATCAGTTCCTACCAATACCTCCAATTCTGATTCAACAACTAGGGGTTCTGTTCAGTCTTCTGCCTTTCTATATTTATAAATACTTTCAACAGGAAGAAACTTGGCTCCTCTTTTCAATGCATTCATCTTCCCCTCAATGTGATCCATCTCCAACAATGCCAATAATTTCCTCTACAGTCTCCTTAGCCACCAACTCCCAGTGTCCCATGTATCTATGATAGGAACAATTGTATTACTCGGCTCCTCTGTGTGGACATTCTCTCTTCATAGACCTCAAGAGAGGTCTTTACCTCACTGACCTCCAATGGGACTGCTGTCCCTGTGCTGGGAAGGGAAGGGAAAAGAAAGGAATAGATGTAATTTTAAAAAAGAACCCACTCCAGTATTATCTGTAAAGTAGAAATAATAAAAATGAAGAAATGACACTATTGATTGTTTATGTCCCATATCAGCTGTTCCCTCTAAAACAAATCATGTGGCAAAACTAATTCCAATGTATTAATATTTAGAGGTGGGGCCTTTGGAGAATGATTAGTTCATGAGAGTAGAACCCTCAACGAATGGGTTTAGTGCCCCTATATAAGAAACCCCAGGGGTGCCTGGGTATCTCAGTGGGTTATAGCCTCTGCCTTTGGCTCAGGTCATAATCCCAGGGTCCTGGGATTGAGCCCCACATTGGGCTCTTTTCTCAGTGGGGAGCCTGCTTCCTCCTCTCTCTTCCTGCCTCTCTGCCTACTTGTGATCACTGTTCAATAAATAAATAAAATCTTTAAAAAAGAAAAAACCTGAGAGATCCCTTACCAGGTCTGCCTTGTGAGAACACAGGGACAAAAGGGGCTTCTATGAATCAGGAAGTAGGCCCTCAGCAGACCCAAATTCTGCCAGTGCCATGATCTTAGACTTCCCAGAATCCAGAAGTGGGAGAAATAAATATCTGTTGCTTATAAACCACCTAGTCTATGGGCTTTGTCATAGCAGCCTGAATGAACTAAGATGTACAATTATACAACATGGATCTAGAGTTTTTGGTCACCTTAAGGATTCTAGGAGGTTCCCACCCTTAGCTCCTACATTCCACAGGCTTCTGACAGTGGTTTCTCCTCCCTGATTCACATTCTCATTGTCATTACTACAGTCATTCATTCACTGGATCACTATGAGTTAAATTTGACTATTTCTAGCTCAAGACCTGACACGAAGTAAGTGTTCAGTAACGTATGTTTAGTCACTATACAGAGGGCTCAGAGAGGGACAGTTACCATAGATAACCCATCCACTCCCTTCATCCACACAGGACATTCACAATGCCTCTTCCTCCTAATACAATGGCTGGTGCCAGCCCAGGAACAAAATGCTTGAGCCTAGAGACCCCCAACACAGGAGTAAACATGGGTACCAGTCACAGCTGCCAATGCCCTCCAATTTCCTTTACTTTTTTTTTTAAAGATTTTGTTTATTTATTTGACAGAGATCACAAGTAGGCAGAGAGGCAGGCAGAGAGAGAGAGAGAGAGAGAGAGAGAGGAGGAAGCAGGCTCCCCACTGAGCAGAGAGCCTGATGTGGGGCTCAATCCCAGGACCCTGGGATCATGACCTGAGCTGAATGCAGAGACTTTAACCCACTGAGCCACCCAGGTGCCCCTCCCTTTACTTTTTTAAAAAAGTGACCCAAAGACCCATGTGTGAGGAATAACACATGGAAGAGATATGAGTTCTAAGTACACAGTAAACAGCTCAGAGTCCAGGCTCTTCTGCTCAGGATATGTGAGCTTCCTCTAGAGAAGCCTCTTAGAACCAGTTTAATTTTTAACCAAGCCTAAAATTAACCAATTTTAACTTATAGCATAACATTATTAATGAAGTTAAAGAAACAAAGATTAGGTGAATTATCTATCAAGCACAAATTATATTATTCTTTGAAAATAATCTTAAACTTAGGAAAAGTTTGCAACAGTAGTGCAAATAACCTTTTATTCTCCAAATTACTGAGAGCACATTGTCGACATGCTCCAGATACTTTAGTAACAAGCATATATACACATTTCAAACATCAAAATCAGGAAACTAACACTAACACCTACCACCTAATCCTTGTACACCATTCACTTTTCACCCATTCTTTGAATCATTTCCTTTACAGCCAAATGATTAATCCAGGATCACACGTTGTGATTTCATCTCTCTTCAGTCTTCAACCTGGAACACTTTCTCAGTTTTCTTGACTTGCATGAACTTGACATGTTTGGAGATTATGAGCCACTATTTTAAAGAGTGCACCTCACTATGAGTTTGTTTGATGGTCCCTCCTGCTTAGACTCAGGTTAGACACTTTTGGCTGTATTCTCATTGTCTCCTATTAGATGGCACACAAATTCAATACTACTGAGTGACACCAAACATCAATATTATTCATGTTAATTTCAATCACTTGACTAGGTTGGGCCTGCCGCCTTTTTCTACTGTAACCACACTTGGGTTTTACTGGCTGTCATGCTGGCCAACAGCATTCCCTTGAGGGCTGCAAGGATGGAGGGGGGCAAAGGGACATGCTTCTTCCCTTTTGTCTCCTGTGGGCTACCTATCAGCATCCTGAGCTGTCAGCACCTTAGCAATACTGTATCATGCCAGTCATGCACAGGGTCTTCTGAGAGCAGCAGCTAAATTCAATTTGTGGTTTTGGTAACATGTGGATACTGCTGTCATCATGCGCCATCAGAGAAACCAGTGCCAGCGAGCCAGCACTCTCTCCTCAGCCAGTATGGGCCCTAATCCCATAAGGTGCCTGCTCTGGGCTCGGACACCCACATCAGTGGAACATTTTCCTTTCGGAGGCCTGCACTTCAGCTCTGAGGGATCCTCCCATTCCCTCCATTTGACCAGTCTAGAGCTGGTGGCTTCTGCTGGCAGTTGCTACTTTAGTGGTACACTTGACTTTTATTCTTCCCTTTCAGATTCCTGCCATCTTCATAATACACAGTGGTTTTTTTACCCTTTCAGATCCCTAGTTAACAACTGTACATCAAGTTAACAATGCTCTCTATCATATTGTTTTTGTTCAAATCACTGCTATGTTTTCTGTCTTCTGACAACCCTGATATGTCTCACTGGAACTGAATCTCAGGAAGAGAACTTTTGTTTTATTTACTGCTGTACAATGCCCTCTACTTAGTAAGTGACTAATAAATACTGATCGAATCAACAAATGTTTGTATTTACAGTCACTAAAACCTTATTTCTCACTGTGGGTTGAGGATTCAGCTCTACTCTGTATGAAATACTCAAAGTCCAAAATAGTATTGTTCCATAATTGTGAAAAATTAGAAACAAGAGGCCTTTCAACAGAATTAAGTTATTTTAATAGAATGGAATATAAGATACTAAAAAGTAGTCAGAGCTACATATATAAACATGGATGTAACCCAAAACCATTTTGCCGGGTTTTTTTTTTTTTTTAAGATTTTATTTATTTATTTGACAGATGGATCACAAGTAGGCAGAGAGGCAGGCCGAGACAGGGGAGAAAGCAGGCTTCCTGCGGAGCAGAGAGCCCGATGCGGGGCTTTATCCCAGGACCCTGGGATCATGACCTGAGCCGAAGGCAGAGGCTTTAACCCACTGAGCCACCCAGGTGCCCCCATTTTGCTGGTTTTAATAAAGGAATAGTGCTCAGGATAAGGCGCAAAGCGTGACATGACAAAATGTTACTAGAACCACTGCAATTCACAAGGAGTTTATACACAGCAGCAGAAAGCAGAAAGTGAAGAACAATCAAATCATCAGTGTGGGGTAGTAGGGTGGTGTCCTATGGTATGCCCATCCACATTGTGTACCACCAGTAGAATAGTGGGGACAGGAATACAGGGCCTAAAAATGTAACAGCCACACCAAAGGATACATCTGTATACAATAAAAATGTGCTTTCAAATCGGTGAAATAGGGGTGAATGAATCAAAAGGTGAAAGATCAATTGGCTATTCATTTGGAAAAAACCAAAACACCACACCCTTCTTACCATACACGTTTCCTTGTCAGTGTGTTTACAAATGTAACCATTCTTAGTTCCAGTGCTCTCAGGCATCTGGACTCCCAGCTTCTTCTTGCTGTCTCCTCGGCACCAGACTTATTTCTCTTCTGAACTTTTCCCCTTGGAGGTTGATGTCTATGACTTTCCAGCTGAGTGCCTCTTTGCTTTAAGATTTTGCCTTCTCATCCAAAGGTCCTGCTTTCAGAACCATATTCATAAGAGTAAAATATACTCACAAATTAAATAACAAACCTCACTCCACAGGAACAGTCTTCTACAAGCATGTATATATAACCTCTGCTACAGTAGTAAGAGTTTTTCAGTGTGGTGGTTCCATTTGTATTTATATTTTAAATGGTTTGATGAAGTAGTTAGGAAGGAAAGGAATATTTCAGTGTTCTGGCTCTTTTTTAGCTGTCTTAAAGATTTCTTTTTTTTTTTCACAGGGTTTTTTTGTTTGTTTGTTTGTTTATTTGTTGAGGAAACTTTATAGCCAGCACAGGGCTTGAACTCACAACCCTGAAATCAAGAGTTGCACAGTCTTCCAACTGAGCCAGGCAGGTGCCTCACTTTGTCATTGATTTTAAATGGTCTTTAAAAAGACCAAGGTCTGGTGTTTTGTCTTGTTTTGTTGCTTTCATTTTGACTCACCAAATACCTCTGGGTTAATATTTTTTCATTAGTTCTGGAAAGTCCTTGGCCAGTATTTCTTTAAATGTTGTGAGTTTTGCTTCTGCTTTATTCTGTTTCTTCTCTCTGTTGAGACTCCAATTACACATCCCGTAGAAAGTTTGAACATGTTCTACATGTCTCTTATAATTTTATTTTGCCTCATGCTTATTTTCTTGCCTACTTACTTTGGGTATTTTCTATTGATTTGTCTTCAGGTGCAACAATCCTGTCCAATCTACTCTTGTTTTCATCCACTGATATCATAATTTAAGATACTGTATGGTTTCAGTTCTAGAATGCTTATTTGACTTTCATACATTCCAATTCTCTGATAAAACCCTCCATTTTCCATCTTCTCCATCTGTCTCTTGAATACATCAGTCAGTTATTTAAAAGCCCTTGTCTGCCACTGCTAACAGCTAGGTCATCTGTGATTCTGTTTCTATCATCCCTTGTCTCTCTTGTTTAGCAGCTCCATCATCTTGCCTCTTTGCATGGCTCTATGCTGAGAGTGTTCCAGTTACATCCTTAGAGGACCTAGGGGTGTTCCCCACTATTGGAGGGGTTCTTCAATGTCAGAGGATGTGTGGGGGCTGGTTCCCCACATCGAGTTTTGGGAAAACACCAAAATAAAGCCTGCTGCCAACCCAGAAAATATTTCCCCAATTTATTTTTATAAAAAGCAAGAGAATAGTTTTGTTATTGAGTAAGCATTAAACTGATATTGTATAACCATTAGACAATCTACTAAAGATATTGCAAAGGCAGAATAGAATCCCACCCTTTGCAACAGCCAGGGATACTCATCCTTGTACATTGTCCTAACTATCAAAAAGAAAATTAGAACTTGCGGTGTCTTTTACACAAACAGGAAGTTACCACTTGGAGCTAAGGGTTGAAACTTGAACCCCCCTGAAACAGAAAGATGGGGTGTCATACTCCTTGGTGTTTGTATTTTGAAGAGATACCTCCAAGATCTTCAAGAAGGACATTCTTGGGATGCCAAGAGTCCCAATTTAGCTTTTGCACACCTTGTAGAGGTGGACAGAGCACTTACAACTTCAAATTTCCTAAACAAAATGATACAGAGACATTAGGAGGACAGAGTTCTCCTTCCTTTATGCACCAGGGAACATCTTACATTTCTTTTTTTTTTTTTTCTCAGATGGGTATTTAGCCTTACACCAGTCAGAGTTACACTCGATCAGAACTGGGTGGCAGTTTGGGTAACCATCAGTGAGATTCAGTGAACCTTCAGTTCCCCTCTAGTCCTTTCAGTTGAGAACCCATGGTGGATCTGGTTGGGTTGAGAAGATCCACTTCCTTTTTCCACCTTCCTTTGAGCCAAAAAGACAACAGCTTCAAAATCTCTCAAAAGTCTTCAGTGAAGAAATCGCTTCAACACTCCCCCCACTCAATGTCTCTAAATTTGTCACTCTAATCTCATGCAAATGTCCATACCAGAGGTCTCCCACCAAATGCAGCAGAAACCCTCAGGCTAAGGTCAAGTGTAGACCATCAGTGTCTACTTTCTCCTCCCCATAGAGGTCTTATCTCAGGCACCTACTGCCACAGGTCTTTCTTTCCTGAAGACCCTGAGCCTATAGGAGATCTTACTCTGCTTTTCAGAAGCTTTGGCATCACAGGCTCCTTCCACACAAAATTCAACAGATGTCTTCTGAAGAAAACCACTCTGTGTCTCATGTTCAGGAAGCCTCCCGTGGTCTGACTCTGGATGAGTGCCAGAGCTCTGCTGGTTTCTTTTGTCTCCAGAGGTAGGTAGTTGTTGGCCTTGGCCAACCCCTGTACTTCAGCCAGTGCCTGGAGCTGGCAGACATGAATTTGGGGGAGGGGGGAACAGCCAGCTCTTGGGGTGCCTGGAATGGCCATCCCCTGTTAGGAATGGCATTTCAGCCAGACCTTGTGGTTCCCATGACCCCCCAGTGCCATTCCCAATACAATCTCTGCAGTGCATGCCTTTGTTGTAAGGGGGATGGTTCCGTGCCTACAGGGATTGGGTGGGGCAAAAGGTTCCCTCTGGACCACTCTCTGAGGCTTTGCTTCTGGGATGAAACCCTGAGCCTGTGCTCTTATTAAAATAAGTAGATAAGTAAGGGATCCACATTTCTCCACAGTTGGTAGCAACCAATTCTTAAAAATCAAAAACTAATCCTAAGTCCTCCTTTTTTTTTTATTTTAAATGCCCATGTGCATTTCTATTTTGTTTCACTTTCTTGACCTCTGATATTTTTTCTCAAATGACGGAACCTCTGTCCCAGGCATGGGGGCATCATTTCACCAGTCTGCCCGCATTGGCTTCCTCTTAGCTTTTTGGTCCGAGATGTTCCTGGTTACAAGTTATTCAGTTATTAGTATCTTCTGATGAGGTGTGAAGAAAGCAGAATTGCTTTTTTTTAAACCTTATTTATTTATTTGAGATAAAGGGAGAGAAAGCAAGTAGGGGAGAGACAGAGGGAGAGGAAGAGGCAGAATCTCAAGCAGATACCACACTGAGCACAGAGCCCAACTCGGGGCTTGATCTCACCACCCTGAAACAACGACCTGAACTGAAACCAGAGTCGGACACTTAACCCACTGAGCCTCCCAGGCCCCAAAGCAGGATTGCTTTCTTTTGTAGCAAAAGAAACAAATGATTTTATGTGAGTGATGACTCCTTAATTTATCTGGCTTGTTACATTTGTATTCTAAATTTACAGGGAATGCATATTCAGTGCATGGCATATAACAGCTTAGAAAGTTTAATATTTAATTAATGAGTTAGAATCATATGGGTGGATTAAATGAAGAACAGATCTAAAGTCTCTCTCTCTCTCTCTCTCACACACACACACACGCACACACAAACACACTGAAGTAAAAAGAAAACAATACGTGGTGCATAAGTCAGAAGTCAATTTTGGGTGAACCTGTCCCCTTTTGAATTCATTTATTGATTGATTTGTCTACAGATATGTCAATATTGATCACTCTTAGAGTAAGCACTCCAAGGACCACTGACCAGGGGCTGTTCAGTACACTATCTGGTGGAGAAAGTGGTTAGTAGACACTTGTAGATGAATTTGAAAGATGACAGACATTCTCTTTATAAAGTGCTGGACAACTAAAAATCATATTATTTGAGGGGGTGATAGCAGGTTGTTAACAGCAAAATATGAGATGCTCACCTCTCTGACCTCTCTATTAGTGTGAGAGCAAGAATGGTGTGGCCTAAAATAGTTCATGTGCTTAATGTATCATAGACATCACTTGGTAAACCACTGGCCAACTTAACAGCAAGCATCATAAATAACAGAAACTGGGATCAATAATACCAAGATCTTGCTGTCTACTGGAATAGGCATATTATTATTTCTTATGTTTTGAGGTCTAAAAAAAATTAGGAGTTTTGTATTTACTGCAAGAAAGATTGTAAAACCTTGAGCATAGGGATACACGACATATTTCGTGCTCATCACTTGAACCGGCAGCAGTTGCAAGGCCACCTGCTCACCGAGGAACGGTCCTGGCTGGAACCAGGGAGCCAGCCACAGGGCATGAGGGAACCGAGTTGAGTCTACATCGCAGCACTCGCACAAAAGATGGGCTGTGTCCCCACAGACTAGCTCCCTTACCCTTTGTGCTCTCGTGTGACACCAGCACCCTTTCCATCCACTGTTTTTGGGCCAGAACCGTCTGCAGGCCTGGCCCCTGTGAGGGGTGGCTGACGTGTCTGTCCCCACTGACAAGTAAGACGTACTCAGTTCAGGACATGAATACTGACTCGGGAAAACCTACCAGGTTGAATCTGGAGTCTGAGGATGGGGTCCAAGTTTCAGTCCTGAGCGTGGCTGGTGCTGGTACCTTGACCACGGTGGAGTCCACTGAATGGGACTGGGAGCCAGAAGACCTGGGGTTCCTCTCTCAGGCCCACCCCACATCACTGGGTATCAGCCGGCTTTCACTTGGTCATGGTGGGCTGAGCCCAGGCAGCCTCGCTCCTTCCCTCCTGCCTTCTTTGCAGCACAGATGCTCACAGACACCCACCCAGCAAACGGTGGTGGTCGGGGGGTAACACTCTCCAGCCAACAGAAGTGGAAAGAACCACTACATGCAAGAGCATGGGAGACCCAGAGACCAGCAGAGGGGGCTTCTCCGGGCTCTCAATGCTGGGAGCAGAGGCGAGACAGGCAATGGATAGCAAGGGGACTCAGAGTGTCATAAATGGTGAGCAGCAGGGAGAAACTTAGAGGAGAGGGAAGAGAGTGCCCAGGAGAAGGCTGCTGTCTCCTTCCAAGGAAACCTTCTCGACAAGGGGATGATCGAGCTGTGGTCCTGGGTGGTGAGGGAGGCAGCTGCTCACACAACTGGGAAGCCTACTTCTGGCAAAAGGAGAGCAGGTGCAAAGGCCCAAAAGGCAGGGAATGTCAGCTATGTGTGATCAGCAGCAACTGGCAGTGGATAAAGAGTGAGACTGGGGAAGACGGTGGGAGATGAGATCTGAGCGGAGCTAGGTCATGCTGCACCTTGAAGGCCACTGGGCAACTTTTGCCTTTACTCCGAGTAGATGGGGCACCATGGGAGGGTTTGAGCCAAGAAACCATGAGAACATGTGGAACATGTATTAGGCCTTTGTCCCTGTGTTTTAGCACAGGGCTCAGAAGACCCTTGGAATCGTCAGAGTAATGAGAGTAGCTTCTGCTTTCCGGTGACATGGCTGGTGGCCCCAGGATGGAGGATGACAGCCTGGAGACCACCCATGTCGCTAAAGGGCTGGAATTTTCTGCCCCCCTTCCTGACTTCCTGGGAGGGGAGAGAGGCTAGAGGTTGAGTCAATCACCCATGACCAGCAAATTAATCAACTGTGCCTATGTAATGAAACCTCCCTGAAAATTCCAAAAAGACCTTCTGGGTTGGTGAAGGCATGGAGATGATGGAGGTTGGTGTCCCCCAAGAGAGTGTGGCAATGCCCTGTCCCTCTCCACATGGCTCGCCCTGTGCCTCTCATCCACCTGGCTATCCTCGAGTTGGAGCCTTTACAATAAACTGACAGTAGTGAGCAGAGCCCTTTCCTGAGTTCTGTGAGCCATTCTAGCAAATTCTCAAATCTGAAAAGCAGGTCCTAGAATGTTTAGGCTAAAGCTGGTCCACCAGAAGTGCGAGTGGCCCAGGACTTGTGACTGGTTTCTGAAGTGGGGGATAGTCTGGTGGGACTGGGAGGTCTGCCCCAGCTCAGGGTTAGTTCACATCAGAATGGGTCTGAATTGTTCCACACCTAGCTGGTGTCAGAGCCTGGGTTCCTGGTGTACAAAACGCCCATGACCTTTGGTGTCCAAGGCGTTGTTAGTGAAAACAGCTTGGGGAAGATGCTCTGACAGCTAGGAAGGGATTGCCTGGGGTGGTAGCATTCCAGATGGAGCATTGCAACCTGGCAGCCTGTCCACAGTGGCCCGGTCATCTGATTGGGATGGGGAAGGGAGGACAATGGCCCGCCATCTGCTGGGACACCTGGTCTCTAAACACCACACAGTCCATGCTTTATTTCAGACTATGTTGATCATCTTGTGCTCCTCCAGGTCTTACAAGCCCTCCCGTCCAGGCAGCAATGAGGCATACATGCTGAGAGTGCTAAGGGGTCCTCGTGGAGAATAAGGACAGGCAAGGAGAGGAGATCCAGCCACCAGGGTGACAGGCCTGGACAAGGAAGCTGAGCCTGTAACACAGAACATGCTCTTGCATGAGATTATCAAGAAGCAATCCGGTATTACAGAACAATTTCAGTGAGCCTTTCGCTGTGTGTCTGTATGGCCAAGGGCCAAGAGATGTTTGGCTTCATCATCTAGGTAACAGGGAGCCAGGGGAGGCTTTCAGATTGAAAGGAGACATAGCAGAACCATGGCTCACACATCTCACGGTACAGTGTGGTAAGGACCAAGGTGCCGTGGGATGTGGGTAAGAAACAAAAGGCAGGACCACCAGAGGAGTGAGGGCAAAAGCGGCCTGGGGATTAAACCCAGGGAACCAGGAGGCTTGGCCAGCAGCCTCAGCCAGGAGCGCTGGAGGAAGAAGAGATGTCATTTGGGTCACATTCCAGGGAGTGGATGCCACACCCAGGAGGTGGAACAAGACCAAGTGTCTAGTTTAGGCAGGAAGTAGTATTTTTTAATTTTCAAAATCAAACATCCAGTCTCCTGCGGAGAAATGTGCTAGCATTTCCACTTTATATTTAATTTGCAGTATCTCGGCTCACTAGAACTTTCCAAAGACTTTTCATGCCTTCATTAAATTACATCAGAATAAATGAGTTGAGCGCTTGGATCATTTTCCCATTCAAGGTCCTATATGCAATCATCCTCTGTTGTCTTACATTATTGCTTTTTTACCTATATCACTTCTTCAACATTGCATATCTCATTACCCTGCATCTAGGAAGTTTTTTTTTTTTTTCTTTGATGGCAGGTATTCCAGAAGGGAGAAGCACAGCAGAGTCCAACTGACTAGATGACTTCAAGGTCTGAATTTTCTGTGTCTCTACGCTCTGAGCACTTTTCTTCCCTTCATGAAAGAGAATTCAACCTTCACATTTTGCTATAGCTCCCACTGCATTGAGCAGGGAATGGTTTTGCCACCTCACCCCTCTCTCTCTCTTACTCTCTCTCTCTCCCCCTTTCTCTCTTTCCCTCAGGCTTTCCAGGACTATTTGGTCTTTCCCTCAGGGGTCAGAAAGCAAGTAGTGTCAAATCACATTTCCCTATATCTTCCTTCCATCAAAGACCACTGGTGACCAGGAAGGCCAGTTGGGAAAGTGGGGTGCATGGAGATACATAAACTCCTTTACTGGCTTCATTTTGTAAGTTAATAAAGGTCACCAATGTCCAGGGTTGTAAATACAGCTTCTGTCCTAATCCTGAAACAGTGAACGCTGTTCAGAAGTCCTTCAGCAGGGGAGTGAGTTCACAAACTGTGCTGCATCCATACAATGGAACATGACTCATTAACAGAAGGAACACCTGACCCAGGCAAAAATGTGGATGACTCAGCAATGCATTTCACTGTGAAGAAGCCCGGCCTGAAATGATCTCCAGTCTCTGAGTCCATCTGCAACATCCTGGAAAGGGGAAGCAGAAGGGATGGAGCACAGATCCATTACTGTCAGGGCTTGCCGGTGCCTGGAGGGTTCCATGACAGAAGCAAAGCACGATGGATGTTTTGCGACAAAGGAAATGGCTTTGCTGGTGGGTATGTGACTGTGCACGTTGGTTAAAACCCATGGAGTGCATACCATAACGGGTGCTGTTAACAAAAGCTCACTCTTCACAGATACCTGTTAATGGGGGAATCATCCAGGAGGTGTCTTAAACCACCAGCTTTAGCCAAGGACATTAGCTCTGTCCTAAATGAATAACATAATCGCTCAAGCTCCTTGGGAGAATGAGGTCCTTACCCTCCATTCTGGAGAATTCAATCCCTCCACAAATTCCACTTGTGCAGGAAGGAAAGCACCTCAGCATGAAGCCAGCACTAAGCTGCCCACTCATAAATTTGGGGAAGAACCCTTAGAATCCTTCCATTTACCTTCTGCTTCCAGGTTTGCACTTTGGCTCGTCCCTAAGTGAAGTCTCGTCCAGAGAAGAATCGGGAAAGTTTCTCTACAGCAAGATATGTAGTTTTCACCCTCGGGATCAGCACATGTCTGTGTAATGAGAGAACAGAAATGGGGCCAGCCTGGGCAGGAGATTCCGTCTCTGGTTTTGGGAAGCAACCCTTCCCAAAGCTCAGGACAGCAAGAGATGAACAAGGCATTTCTCTGACGGAATCACTCGTGAAATGTCGGGGTTCTGCTCAAGCCTTCATCTATCACCTCCATTCCATCCCACTGCCAAGGAAAACCACAGGGACCCCCAGTGTCTGTGGGAGTCAACCTGAAAATCACTGACTGAGGCAAGAGGGGATGGAGGAAGGAGGAGGGATACCCCGTTCTGGTTCTGTGCATGGTCACAGTTGTGGCCAATGATATGCATAAGCAGTTGTGTTGCTCCCTACTTAAAGGGGATCACATGATTCCCTGCATTTCACTGCACTTTTTGCTCTGCCCCTATTTTGGTGACTCTCCTTGTCTAACACTCCCAGTGCATTGGGAATGTCTATGATATTGGGCATCATGTAAAAGAACTTTCATGTTCCAGGTCTTTGCTAGCTGTTCTGACTTTATGCATCTGCTGACACCAGGTTCCTAGGATGCCCTCCTGTGCTTGTCTGTTTCTCAAGCTCAAGTTCATGCTGCAGCTCAAGGGCTTCTGCTGGGGTCCTCACTTGCCCTCAGGCACCCACACTTGTAACTGCCTGAAGTCCTACTTACCAGACCAGTTTTAATGGGAGTAATGAGTAGACTCAGCCAGGGGAGTCTTAAATTCCTTTGGACGTGGTCTCTTTAGAAAATCCTTTCAAACCTTTGTTTAGGAATTAAAAAGCAGAGGGTGAGAGTATTTAACAATTGCATACAAGTCTGAGATAAGTGGGCCCCTTTCCTCCCTACTGTGGGTCCCTTAGGTGACCTTGCAAACCAGGCTGGACCCTGGAGGCCAGCATTGAAGTGGCCTTGTCCACAGCAGAAAGTGTTCCAACGCTTGGACAAGGGCAGTAAGTTGATCAAGCCATGTTGTAGGGCAAAATGTTGTATGTTTACTTGTTGAGCAATGCTTTGGATGGACTGAAGAGATTCACAGCAAGGACATAAGTGAATAAGTTACCACATGAGGCTTTGAATTGAAGACTGTGGGCAGAGGCTGCCTGAGCACCGAAGAGATGTATTTCACTTGGATTTTTAAGGAATGGATTAGTAAGGAAATAGTACACAGGTGTTGTGACTGGATGTCACCCAAAGAACGTCCTCATACATCGGAGATCTTCACCCTGTGCAGTGCTCAGGGATACCCGGCACAGCACCCAGGGACAGTGTAAAGCAGAGATACACTTACAGTGGCTTTGAAGTAAAATTGGTTCAAAGTCACTGGAAGTACCTCTTTACCTGTGGGTTTGCCTCATGCTCAGTGTACTCTGCATCCAAGATCCCTTTCTACGTGTGGTCTTGTAGTACCCCCACTTTGTTCTTTAACTGTTAGTTTTAATTAGAGTATTTTTTTTTGCTCTGCTATTTTTATTGAAAGATTATTATGTAGTCAAATTTGTCAGTCATAAATATACATTCCACACCACATTACTATGAAAAATCATTTCCTCTAGTTTATCATGTCATCTGTAAAGTGTTTGTGGTTTTTTTTTTTTAATTTTTATTTTGAAATGAATTTTACTTTTTATTTAGTTTGGCAGAAAAGTTGCAAAGAGCACAGAGTTCCCATAGAGCCTTCACCCAGTTTCCCCATAATGTTACCTAATATAATCATTGTACATTTACCAATTCTAAGAAATTAATATTGACATATTATTATCATCCAAGCTGAAGACTTGACTGGAATTTAACTGATTTTTCCCCTTGTGTCCTACGATTTTGCACGGTATGTAGTCTCAGGTCTTCTCCGAAGAGACAGCAGCTCAATCTGTCCTTGCTGGTCCCGATGTTTTGAAGAGTCCAGGTCAAGTTTTTCATAAAGGGTCCTGGGGTTTGGGTGTGTCCAGGGTCCTCCCATAATCAGATGGGGTTTCTGGGAAGATCTGGGAGGCACAGATTTTTAGAAGGATGCCACAGGGGTGATAAGCCTGAGTCCTTCCATTAGCTCGGTCACATGACTTATTTCTGGTCACATGAACCTTCAACAATTTGGCGCCCACCTGTTTCTCCACTAGAGTTAATATTTTTCCCTTTCTGTTCACTATTTATTAGAAATGAGTCATTAATTGTAGCCCACACTCAGCAGAAAGGAAATCAAGCTTCACCTCCTGGAAAGAGGAATATCAAATAATTTGTGGACATATGTTAAAACCAACATAGTAATTAATCAATATTTGGCATTTGTTCATGGATATTTCCAGCAGCAATATCGCTGTGATGTGCTAATGGTGATTTTCTATTCCCCTCATTTGGTCTACATTCATTAATTGGAATTTTTCTGTAAGGGTGATTTTCTCCTTCCATTGTTTATTTATTAATTCAGCTGTTGGATAGAGAGTTGGACTCCAAATAGATTAAAGATCAAAAGAAGAAAGAAGAGAATGTAAAACTAACCAAGGGGTAGGAAAAACATCAGAAACACAATAAAAACATTCAAGACAATTAAGCACTTCTAATCAACAATAAACACCCACAGAGTGTTAAGAGAGACTTCACGCAAGGTACTACATACATAAAACAGACTTTATTTTTGAGACATATCTAAAATACAATAAATCAAAGTCTACCATATCCCCAAATTCTTTTTTTTAAAGATTTTATTTATCTGACAGAGAGAAAGAGAGAGCTTGAGCACAAGCAGGGGGAGGGTCAGAAGAAGTGGGAGAAGCAGGCTTCTCACTGATCAGGGAACCCCAATGCAGGGCTTGATCCCAGGACTCTGGGATTGTGACCTGAGCCAAAGGCAGGAGCTCCATTGACTGAGCCCCCCCAGGCATCCTATATCCAAAAATTATTACAAATGAGCTACGAGGATGAGAGCAACAACATAGCTAAGGGGTCCCAATCTTAAAAAATCCACAAAAGACACAAAATCCACAAATGATGGGCAATTTCCAGAGAAGAACACTAAAAATCCATTTGGCAAAAAGATGTTCTATCCACGAGTAAGCCAGGAAATGTATGTTGAAATAATGAGATACACTTCACATACAATGAAGTGACTAATAAGGGGGTTATAATAACATATGTCAGCCTAGGTGGAAGGAAACAGCCTTTTGAGCCCTTCTGTGGGAGTACAAATCACAGAGCATTCTGGAAAGGAGTCCAGGGAGCATTCAGTGACAAAAAGTGTGTCCTGTGACCAGTTATCTCATTCCTGGGCCTCTATCTAGAGATATGCTTAAATTCGTCCATAGGGAGACACAGAAACAGGCTCGGTGTGTTGTGGCAGGGAATTAGAAAGAACCTACTTTTTTTTTTGTTGGTGAACTGATGAGACAGAAGCACTCAGTGCTTGCTACAGAACCTGCAGCAGCGGAAAAGCCCCAAGTGGGAAGAAGGACTGACAACAACATAAGTAGACCCAGAGTGCACTGAGAAGGGAGAAAGCAGAGAATAAGATTTTTGGAGCAGAACTGGAAAAGGAAAAGCACATGCTCAGAGCCCCCATGTTGTACACAGCTGCAGCATCTTTAGGGACACACACAAACATACTAAGAGGAGTGTGTTGTGCAGAAGGGAACAGAAACAGGGTAAGGGTGGGGAGCACTGTGAGGACAGTGTTTGTGGGCCTCTGTGCAGAGAAAGGTGACTAACTTACTCCATCCAACTAATGGAATTTTTTTTTAATTAGGAAGCGATAATTTGGACATGTCCTATGGCCCAGGAGAGACTGGTGCATAAGTGGAATGAGGTAAAAATAAGAGCTCCCACAGTTCCTATGTTCAGGACATGGATAAACAAAAAATGTGGTCTATCCACACAACAGACTACTATTTGGCCATTAAAAAAAAAAAAAAAAAAAACCAGTAAAATAAGTGCTCCAGTGTGGATGGCTCTCAAACATGTCGTGATCACCACAAGAAGGCAGATGTGAAGGGTCACATATTATGTGTTTCTATTTATAAGAAATAGTTAAAGCTGGTGAATCCACAGAGACAGGAAGCAGGTCCATGCTTGCCAGGGGGAGATGGGGGTGAGGGAAAAGGGAGTAACTGCCTAAGGGTTTGGGATCTCCTTTGGGGGCAGCAAAATTATTTTGGCTCCACACAAAGGTAACTGTTGCACAAGATTGTGACTAAACTAAATCCCAGTAAGTTGTAGACTTTAAAATAATAAATTACATGTTATCTGAATTCTACTTCAATGAAAGTGTGATCTTCACGGTTACCACGGAGGAGAGCAGATGACTTCTCTCTGAAGGGACACAGCCTTGTCATAAATCCCAGTTTACTAAATAATAAGTCTCAGTCCCAAAAACTGAGGGAAGCACACCTCTCAGACCAATTGTTTGGAGCAGAAGAAGCAGAGCATATCTCAAGTCTTTATAATCCGTAGTTTGGCCAGGAAGCAAATAATGGATTTTAATAATGCCTTAGACATGAATTACTACATTAATAATTAACAATGTTTAATTTTTTTGTAGTATAGGTATATGTGGTTATTATGCATGATATATTATATATATTTCTGCATTAAACATATATTATACATATAATCATAAAATTATAATATCGTATATTTATGTAATTATATATTACCCATGTGAGTGTATATAAGTTTACATGAGGTAGATAATTATATGCATTATACATCATTTATCAAGTGTATTCTAGTTCTGTGTTTGTGGGGTGTGTGTGTGTAGAGAGAGATGTGCACACACTTGTACATGTTAGGGAAAGTTGCCAGAAGTGAAGTTCAGTATCTTACCCTCAAGACTTACTAAGGCTTCATTAAGGGTCCTTTTCCTTAGCCCAGGAACAGTTTAATGGATAGCCATTAAAATGTATTAAGAAGGGCCCTGGGGTGGCTCATTGGTTAAGTATCTGCCTTCTGCTCAGGTCATGATCCTGGAGTCCCAGGATCCAGCCATAAGTTGGGCTCCCTGCTTGGTGGGGAGTCTGCTTCTCCTTCTGACCTCCCCCACTTTCATGCTCTCTCACACACACACAAAAAAATAAATAAAACCTTTAAAAAATGACAAGAATAGATAACTTTGATGAACATTTTGAAAAGACTATTCATGCTCCATGTGGAGAATCAATAGCATCAGTCTAATGTGGGTGTAGGTGGGTCAGGGAGGGGTCTCCTGCAGGATTCACAGAGAATGGGCAATTTGGATCTGGCCGACATCCAGGGAGAAAGGCTTTAATGGCTGGATTTGAACCACCCTTAGGTTGAGACCAGAATGACTGGATATCAGGAAACAAAGTTGTCAGGGATTCTGCTGGGCTTCCGGCTGGCTTCACAATCAGACAGGAATGCCAGGAGTGAGATCCTGGCTGTGTTTCAAATGGGATGGGATTGAGATGTGTCTGACGGTTCCTGGCAGGGCTGCCACGTAATCCATGCTCCCGAACAGAGGCTACTTCTGGGAGAAGTGTTCCGCTCCTAGGGGTTAAGCAAAGCCAGAGGGGTGGAGCAGATGGTTTTTTGGATTTAAAGTGAAACCAGCATCCATTTCTGGTTACCAATTTAGGGGAATTGGTATTTTGGGGAATTTATAGGGGAATTTAAAGCCTGACACCAATATTTGAGTTAAAGGGCAATTAGTATTAACATTTCGTCCAAACTTGAAGCTGTATTTGAACGTAACCCAACCTACTCAAGGCATTTGGCATATGCTAATTAGCGATGTACTAATCTCACTGAGTACTGATCTCACTAGCAAACAACCAGACTCCTCTGAACTCAGCTGAATCCACAGATCACAATCACCTGCTATGTTAAGTCCCATTAAAAAGTAACATGACAGAAAGCCAACTTTCCTCCAAAAGTTTGAGCCTGAAGGAAGCAATCCCAAATGCCTTGGGGCTGGAGGATAGAAGGAACAGGAAGGCAGATCAAGACACATTTGCCAAGATGGACCCACTAAGCAGAGAGTCTGCATCTAATGTGGTGGCTTTGGGTCGGTTTGTCCAAACGGTTGGTTGGCGGAAACATAACCCAAAAGGTGGCTTTTGCTCAGTAAAGCTAAAGCACCAGGCCAGCCTTGGTGTCCTACAAAGGGGGGGATTCAAAGCTCAGGGGGTCTGGTAGGCAGTTTGGGCTGGTGGACAAAGCAGCATGGTTGGGGGCCGTAATCACAGCAGGCTTATTTATTTCTCACAGTCACTGGGTCTGGAGGTCTGAGGTCAGGATGGTCAACTTCTGGCGAGGGCCCAGGTTGCAGACTGCCAGCTTTCTCCCAAGATGTCTGGAGTGTTTTTACAAAGAGCCTTAATCCCATCCATGATGGTTGCCCCCTCCTGATTTAATCATCTCACCAAGGACCTCCTACCAAGACCATAACACCAGGGACTGGAATTCTGGCATAGGGATTTCAGCAGACAGAAAGACTTCATCTGTTGCAGCAGGCTGGGGAAGTAGAGTGTAGTTGTCACAAAGACATTCTGACCCACCCTGGGAAGGACCAGACCCCAGACCTTACACCAGGACTGTGAGAAATCACTAGTGAGTGGAGGCTGCATCCTTGAGGGGTTCTGTGATTGTTCTTTGCCATGAGCCGGACTCTCCAGCAGGAACTGTGGCTATAACAAGGAAACTGGCATGCAGTAGAATTGGTTGGATCGGGGGTGGCATGAGCCAGGGGTAGCACCCCACAGCCAAAGCTGTGTGGACCTGAGGCCATTGTGGAGAGCAGAGCCAACAGAGTAATTGGCACTTGATCCCTGCATTCTAGAAAGGAAAGAAATGGGATGTCCAATACTCGACCTATGTGAGCAATGTTAGTCGAGTGAACAGACCTTAACTTGAGTCCTGGAAACAGAGAACGATGGCTCCTCAGTCTTGAGCCAGTTCGCAAACCTAAGACACCTTGAGTGGATGGAAAGCCAAGAGGGGTGACTCTGCTACAATGCCAAAAATTTTTACTATTAATGCTTCACCCAGACTTCCCCAAAGGAACCTCCAGCCCTCTGCAGGGTTACTATGCATTACAAAAAAGAAAATAATCAGACTTTTCAGAGACTATGAACACAGGCTCTGAATTGACAAGAATTTCAGGAGACGTGAAACATCCCAGTTGTCCTATAAGAGTAAGAGCATATGGAAATCAGACAGTCGAAGGCTGATCTCATATTTGACCCAGTGGATCCCTAAGTTTGTCCTGTAGTTATTTCGCAGGTCTGGACCACATAGTTGGGAAGACCTTCCCAGCAGCCAGCAGCAGCCCTGTGTTGATTTCATGGCCTATTAATAAGTGCTATTATGGTGAGAAAGCCAAGTGGAAGCCACTAGAACTGTCTCTAGTGGAAAACTGTAAGTTAGGGCACATTTCTAGAGGGACTGCAGACATGAACACCACCACCAAGGACTTGAGGGGTGCAGGGTGGTGACGGACAACCCCTCTCCATCTGGCTTGCATATTAAGTCTGTGCAGAAAACAGATGGATCCTGAATAATGACTATGGCTTCTCATAACTTTACCCAGATGGTGACTAGACCCCCCTGCACCAGATGTAGCCTCATTGCTTGAACAAATTAACATGTCCCCCACAATTGAGTCTACAGCTATCACCCTAAAAAATGCTCTCTCCTCCAACCTGTTTGTAAAAACCACCAGAAGCAGTTTCCTTTCAGCTGGCCAGGCCAACAATACCTTGTCTTTACTACAGAGGTGTATCAACTCTCCAGCCCTGTGCCATGGTTTAATTCACAGTGATCTTGACTGCCTTTCCCTTCCACACAAGAGACCATGCTCACATGAGCCCATGACATTGATGACTGGACCTCGTGAACAAGAAGCTGCAACCACTGTAGAGTTATTGGGAAGATGTTAGTACAACAGAGGATGGGAAGTACATCAGACAATTTCAGAGGCCTTGACCTCGGTGAAATTTCTAGGGTCCCATCCTGTGGAGCATGATGAGATGTCCCTTCTAATTTGTCACTTATTGTATCTGACCTCTCCAACAGCCATGAATGAGATATGATGCCCATGACCTCCTTTGACTTTTGGAGGCAAAACAGTCTTCATTTAGATGTGGGACTCCAATTCATTTATTGAGTGACCCAAAAAACTGCTGATTTTGAGTGAAAACCCAGAATGACAGAAGGCTCTGCATCAGGTCTAGGCTGCTCTGCAAGCTGCTCAGCCACTCGGTCTGAGTGCAGATAGGATAGCTATTTGGAGCTTTGGCCAATTCTCATAGGTGACCTGCGTGCAGGACCTTAAAGTTTGGGGACCAAGCCCCACCATCCTCTTTGGATAATTGTTCCTTTTGAGAAACAGCTGAAGGCCCATTAGAGGGCCTTAGGAGAGTTACTTAATCTTGGGCTACTGACTTAACAGGTGACCTGAGCATGACACATGGTGACACTCAGCCATCAGGTGGGTGTCATCTGACCCACCATGCCACAAACTAAAATATTTCAAGCAGCGTTCCATCGTGCAGCAGGACTGCTATAAACATGGCTGGGCCCAGGCAGTCCTGGGCATGTAATTTACACAAATAAGCTGTCCAAGGGTGCATGGTTCCCCACTCTTGACCCGCTGCCTTCCTTCCCATTATGTGCCTATGGCCTCCTCATGGAGAGTTACCTGTGGTCAGGTGACAGAAGAAGAGAAAAATTGGACCTGGTTCAGAGATGCTCCTGGTTTGTACTCAGGCACCACCTGGAAGTGGAACGTCGCCTCCCTGTGCCCTTGTCCAAGACGTCCACGAAGGAAAATACTCCCAGGGCACAGAACATCAAGCAGCATGCCTAGGAATTCCCTTTCCTGAAATGGAAAACAGCAAGACAGGGAATTCTATACCAGTTCTTGGGCTGCTGTCCACACTTTGACTGCATGGTCAAGGACTTGAGCACATTTGGAAAATTGGTGGCAAGGGAAACTGGGGAAAGGTCTATGGATGGAATTCTCTGGATGGCTAAAAATTGGGGAGACATTTATGTCCATGAGAATGCTCAGCACAGGAGCCGTTTAATCAGTGAGTACATAGGATGACTTGTTCTGTGGACCCTAGCCACCACAGCCATTGTTCAAAGGGTCCATGAAGAAAGGGCTGTGGTGGGAGAGAGTATGTATAGGCTCAGCAACACATCTTCCCACTTAGCACTGTTGAGTGCCTGATCTGCCAGCAGCAGTCTGACATCGTACCAACTCTGTATTTCTAGGACATTGATGGCCACGTGTCACTCCAGGGGAAAAGAAACAGGAGAGAGTGAAGTCTGAAACTCATGTCCTCAGGAGTAGAGGAGGAAATTGGGGTGATCAAGGGGAGGGAGGAAACCTGTGTGTCTTGTGGGAAAGAAACAAACGTTGCTCAGAGACACTGGTCCAGAACAGAGAGAGCCGGGGCTCACAAAGAGTGGGGTTTAACTCTTTAATGCACCCATGCTCCCATGAGTCCCTCTCTGCAGGTCAGGGCAGCTACTGGGGAGGACACTGGGTACAGACTCCTCTAATGCAGGAGAAGGTAGATGGGGATGCAGGAGGAGAGAAGGAGCATGGCTGGAGGCAACGTTAGCTAAAGGTCATGTGACAACCTAATTTTTAAACTTTTATTTTTTAAATTTATTTATTATTTATTTTCAGCATAACAATATTTATTATTTTTGCACCACACCCAGTGCTCCATGCAATCCGTGCCCTCTCTAATACCTACCACCTGGTTCCCCCAACCTCCCACCCCGCCCCCCCCCCGCTGCTTGAAACCCCTCAGATTGTTTTTCAGAGTCCATAGTCTCTCATGGTTCACCTCCCTTTCCAATTTACACCAACTCCCTTCTCTTCTCTAACTCCCCATGTCCTCCATGCTATTTGTTATGCTCCACAAATAAGTGAAACCATATGATAATTGACTCTCTCTGCTTGACTTATTTCACTCAGCATAATCTCTTTCAGTCCCGTCCATGTTGCTACAAAAGTTGGGTATTCATCTTTTCTGATGGAGGCATAATACTCCATAGTGTATATGGACCACATCTTCCTTATCCATTCGCCCATTGTAGGGCATCTTGGTTCTTTCCACAGTTTGGCGACCGTGGCCATTGCTGCTATAAACATTGGGGTACAGATGGCCCTTCTTTTCACTACATCTGTATCTTTGGGGTAAATACCCACTTGTGCAATTGCAGGGTCATAGGGAAGTTCTATTTTTAATTTCTCGAGTTATCTCCACACTGTTCTCCAAAGAGGCTGCACCAACTTGCATTCCCACCAACAGTGGAAGAGGGCTCCCCTTTCTCCACATCCCCTCCAACACGTATTGTTTTCTGTCTTGCTAATTTTGGCCATTCTAACTGGTATAAGGTGATATCTTAATGTGGTTTTAATTTGAATCTCCCTGATGGCTAGTGATGATGAACATTTTTTCATGTGTCTGATAGCCATTTGTATGTCTTCATTGGAGAAGTGTCTGTTCATGTCTTCTGCCCATTCTTTGATATGATTATTTGTTTTGTGTGTGTTGAGTTTGAGGAGTTCTTTGTAGATGCTGGTTATCAACCTTTTGTCTGTACGTGACAACCTATTTTTATAGACCAGGTACCTGAAGCCCCGAGAATAGATGAACCACACAGCTGATGGGTGCCTGGGCTTCTCTGAAAGCCCCCAAACCCATGACAGGGCTTTGTGTCTGTGAGAGCCAGTGTGCCCAAGCATCACCAACCTCATCCCAAGAGCCTTGATTTCCAGGCACAACTTTGTCTTCTCTCAAATGGGGGGCTTTTCGGAAGCATTTTTGCTGCCGTTCCTTACGTGTCTCTGCTGACAAACGGCATCATTCCTCATTCTGTGTGATGACTCAGTACTTTCAAGTTTGCGAGCTCTGGCAAATCCCGTAATCCCAGAAGTCTCATCCATTTACACTAACTGAAACTCCTCTATGATTTACCATTTTCTGAGGGGTTTCCCTCGAAATACCCTGTTCCCTGGAGTTGAGGCACTTGTCTCCATTCTGAACTCTTCTTTCATACTGAAAAGTAGATTTCCCTACTTGTTTTCAGCTGTGGAAGTCATCTCCAAAAGAACTCTTTTTCCAAACCGATTCTCTCCAGAAGACAGTCATCCCTCTGACAACACATGTGGGTGGGCACAACAGGACATGAGCACAGTGGAGATTTGGGTCTTCTCATACAAGGCAGAAAATGTGCTACACTTTATCATAAAATCCTGCATCCTTCATCCTCCTTAACAATGTAAAGTATACATAGAAAAAAGTTAGAAATAATTATCTTAGAAATGAAAAACCACACAAAAAATACATTAACTGAGATAAGGGCTTTCTTTGTCTTAAATTTGAAGGGAAGGATCTGTATAGAATGCAACAGTAGAAAATGAGAGCATAATGGACAATGACTTGAAGAATAAATTCCTGAAAATCATGGAAACATTCTTACAAGATATGCTTCTTACTGTCTCCTTGACATTTATGCATTTTTCTTTACCCGAGGGCGATTAGTCAATTGCAGTTACCTTTCCACCTGGGAGGAGGGGACTCAAGGTATGCTCTTTAGGGTAGGATGGGCAGGACCGGGGCCCATGTGGTCTACTTTTAGTTGCTTCTGAGCCTTTCTGGAAGGAGCATTCCCTAGAAGCTTCATTAAGGAAGGTTCAAATGAAGAAAGCAGGGCTTCATGCTCCCCATCTGGGCCCTGAGGCAGGAAGACCCTCAGCTTCACCCCAGATCTCAGAGTGGGTTACCAGGCAGACAGCCACAGCTCTGCAATATGGCTCCTGGTACCTGGAAAGAGGGGATGGGAGCATTTGAAAGCTTCCCAAAGACATTTTAATAAGGACAAATTCTCAAATTCTCAAGATGGCATCATTTGGGCCTTGATCTCTGGTTTGTTGGTTTTTTATTTTTTTAATCACTTGCCAATGATTTAAGATCTCAGGTAGAGTGAACTCACCTTGTCACCGTTGTAATGTGCAGCACGAGGACATTCCCGCCCCCCTGTCCCCCCGCTTTCTGACATTTCTTATTATGGTGACTTTACCTGGATGTGTGGGAATATTTAGCTGGTATGTCTCCCTCTCCCCATGCTGTAATGTGTCAGCTTCTGATAGGTGCCCAGATCTGAATCTAGACAAGGGTTATCATAAGTGAAAAGGGGAGGAGGGATGGCTAGGTATGACAGTCAGAGAGACACTATCAGAAAACACTTGGGACAGATTTCTCAATGTATTTTTATTTTGAATCTCCCTGATGGCTAGTGATGATGAACATTTTATCATGTGTCTGATACCATTTGTATGTCTTCATTGGAGAAGATTTCTCTGTAATGAGTAAATGAACAATTACACATTATCAGGCCTCCAGTTTTTCATCCACCCCACCTTTCAGTGCCCATGGCCACATCTCTTCCTCCTCTTAAATGCTCTTCCCCCCTTCCCTCTCCCACTAGACACGATTGCAGATGTGTTTCCCAAATACTCTTCCAGGGTAACTCCACCTCGAGCCCAGCTTCCCAATTCCAGGTCCTGCCATCCCTGACCAGTCCTGTCACCAAGCTCCTCTTCCCACGTCCCCAGGTTGGCCAATGCAACCATTCACAAGAACCTCAACACATGCCTCACAGCCACTGCTCTGCCCGTTGGTTCATGGCACTACCTCACTTGAAGGTCACAGTCCCACCCAAGGTCAACAAATGTTTCTTCCTTCAGTAAAATCTCCTCTATTGCTCCGGCTGAAAATGTGATCCCTTCTTTGCACTTCCTTCACTTGTGTGTTTCCTATCTGCTGTTGTAACAAGTTATCACAGGCAATGGATTCAAACAATTCACAGAGATTCATTCTCTTTAGTCAGTGGTCCACACAGTTCTTCCTAGACTACAGTTAAGATGTTAGCAGGGCCATTTTCCTTCTGGATGCTCCAGAGGAAAATCTGTTTATTTGACATTTACAATTCATAGATGTATTGGAATTTCTTGTCTTGTGGCCCCTTCTTCCACATCCAAAGACACAGCATAGTAACTCTCTGACTCTGATGCCTGACTATTCCTCTCCTTTTCACTTGTAATGGCCCTTGTGATTACATTGGACCCACCCAAACAATCCAGTATAATCCGCTCCTCTAAAAATTCTTAATTGAAGCTGCAATCCCATTGCCACGTGTGGTAACAGACGCTCAGGGTTCTGAGGATCAGAGTGTGAATATCTTTTAGGGGGCTGCTGTTTGCCATCAGAGTAATAGCACTCTTGTAGCTCATAGGAAATCCCTCCTACTATTATAATTATTTTGGTGCACATTTTATCTATCCTACAAATTTCTGTAGAATAGGGACAAAAATTGGCCTGTACTTATATTTGTGCTCATGGCAAAGCATGCAGAATGAAAAGCATGTCCAGAAGACAGAGAAGCTTGTGGCCAAGGGAAAAGCAGTCTGGGGAGACCTAGAGAATCTCGAGTAAATGCAAGACCTGTTTGATGGGTCTACTGACCCAAAGGTCCATGTTATCAATGCTTCTTCATTAGCTGCAATTTTTAACCTATGCCATCAAAACCGAAAGCACTTGAAGTGTAGTGGTCTTTCCAAGAGTTAAATTGCAGCACAAAAGCAGATCATCACTTTGTAAATTCGTCCTCTCAGTTAAATTATGAGGAATATGGAACACATGTTTTCTGTTTATAGAAAACCATGCACTCTCTATGCAGTGGTTGTACTGTGCCCTACAGAATGTGATTTACATTCCAGAAAATAAGAAAAAGGACTACTTCCTCACAGAATTTGGAAATGATACTCTTTCAAAATTCAAGTTTCCTTTTCTCTATTTGATTGGGGCGCAATTTTGGGGGCCCATTCAATAGCTCTCCATCAGGTAAATATTTCCTTCCTTTTTGATCAGCTTTCATTCATAATAAAGATCTTCTTCTGAAAGTGTGTATTTAGCTGAATCTAAGTTATAATGACATATCAGATACTAAAGCTTACACTCATGGACATGGTTGTGCATGAATTTTTAACAGTTTTATATTTCTTTTTATTTTAATTTTTTTTTATTTTCAGCATAACAGTATTCATTGTTTTTTGCACCACACCCAGTGCTCCATGCAATCCGTGGCCTCTCCAATACCCAGCACCTGGATCCCCCAACCTCCCACCCCCTGCCCCTTCAAAACCCTCAGATTGTTTTTCAGGGTCCATAGTCTCTCATGATTCTATTTTTTTTAATATTTTATTTATCCATTTGACAGACAGAGACTACAAGTAGGTGGAGAGACAGGCAGAGAGAGAGAGAGAGGAGGAAGCAGGCTTTCCGCTGAGCAGAGAGCCCTATGCAGGGCTTGATCCCAGGACCCTGGGACCATGACCCGAGCTGAAGGCAGAGGCTTTAACCCACTGAGCCACCCAGGTGCCCCTATTTTATATTTCTATAACTACTTATGGACAGTAGGTAAACATCTATGATATGATTTTTTTTTCAGAGAGGATGGGATGGGAGGGAAGGGTAGTGAGAGAGCGAAGGAGATAATCTCAGGCAGACTCCATGCAAAGTGTGGAGCCTGACATAGGGTTCGATCTCGTGACCTTTAGATCATGACCTGAACTGAAATCAAGTGTTGGACATTCAGCCAAATGAGCCACCCAGGTGCCCTGAGAAGTTGTTCCTTCAATGGTCTTCCTGCCTTGTCTCTCGAGCTGCTTGTGATGCTGTTTCACTGCACTTTTTTTCTCTGGAACACTCATGTTTATGGTCTTTCACACACAATTGTTGTTGGGTTAAATGGCACCCTAGTGGCTTCTAAAATCAAAGAGGGATTTTCCCTTTTCTAACTTAGAATCAAAGAGTAATCTCTCATGAAGGCATAGAAAAGATGTTTTTCATTCATCTGAAGTGTTTTCCTTTAGGCTAACAGGTCTTTACTGAGCTTTATAAAAGCTTCTACTAATGTTTTTTAAAAGGTTAATTCATCTAGTTTCAAGTCTATTCTGTAGAAATCAGAATTATCAAGAACATCAAATGATGCATGCTTCAAAAGGTAACCATAAAAATTAGCTTCACTGCACAGAAGAGACCTACCAAAAGATGGCTGTTGGCCATCAGCCTTGTCGGAGAAGTCTGTCTGCCCCCAAGATCATGTGTTTTTTACAGTCTGTTAGTTTCCATAGTCTTCAGTCAAAGACCACATCATTAAAGCCATTTTGGAATTCTGAACAAAAAGGAAGAGATTTTAAAAATCAGGAAATAGAGTTCTTTGTCCATATTCTACCGTATACTCTTAAAATGTATATACTTTATTTACCATTATAAAAGTTAACCTCCAGAGTAAATGTTAACCATTAACAGTCTTATCTTTTAATTTCCTTCTTTGCACTTTACTGTATGTTCCAAAGTGGGTTTTTTTCCCCTCATAAAAGTTAACCCACAGGGGCGCATGGGTGGCTCAGTGGGTTAAGCCACTGCCTTTGGCTCAGGTCATGATCTCAGGGTCCTGGGATCAAGTCCAGCATCAGGCTCTCTGCTCAGCAGGGAGCCTGCTTCCCTCTCTCTCTCTCTGCCTTCCTCTCTCTCTGCCTGCCTCTCCATCTGCTTGTGATTTCTCTCTGTCAAATAAATAAATAAAATCTTTAAAAAAATAAATAAAAAATTAAAAAAAAGTTAACCCCAGAGTAATCACACATATGCTTACTGAACCTTAACATTATCAGAGGAAATTCCAAAAGCAGAGAAGAGAAGAAAATACGGAAATATACAGGAAACAAAGGAAGGCTTTGAACAGATCACAGGAATATGAATAAATATACTAGTAGATAAAACAGGACAAATCTGCTTCTTACAAGAAAAGGTTCTCCCCAGAGATCTCAAAGCAAGACTGAACTATGTCTGAGTGAAACACCAGAGACTTTGAGAGGAGGTCAAGGACAAAAGGACAGGAACTGGTATAACTAGTGGAGGGGAAATGGAGACAAATAGAAAACATAAAGACAACAGAAATAAAACTATTCCAAAATAGTACATTTATATTCAAGATAAAACCCAGTCACAAGATACAGAGGAGCATTTTGTAAAGGCAACCATCACCCAGGAGATGGGCTGCTAGATTTGAGGATGTGGAGTGTCCCCAATAGTTTCTTTATAGGGCCTCTGAAGAAACTGCACACCTGAGACTCTTTCCTGAATATTCCAGCTGCCCGATATCTTCTGGCTACTGTGGTGTGGGTATGAGGAGACATTAGTCCACAATGCCTTCATTACCAGGATCTTGCCATGAGGACCTGTGGCATCTGAGATGATGAAGGAATTACTAGCCAGCAGTCCTGTGCTAATATTTGATGCTGTGTCTTACTTCCTGATGCTCACCTTCCATGTCTTCAGAGGGTGCTGGGCCCCATGCCCTGATCCACCAGGTAAACCACAAATAGTCTAGTCAATAAATAGACCTGGAAGAAATAGTCTCTTGTCTCCTACTGGTGTCCTGTATGCTTGTTGAGGCCAACCTGTGAATGCCCAGAGCAATGGCAGCTATGCTGGAGTCACAAGGTGGGGGTTACTCTGGGCAGGATACACTGAGGATGGTAGAGCAAAAAGGTGGAAGCAACCTGATCCTTGATGACATTGCTGAGCCCCCAAAGGCATCAACTCTGGAGCTGCCCTACTCTGGCCTTCTTGTTATGTGGGCTAACTTTTCCTATGGTTTAAAGATATTTCTAACTGGCTCTTCTCTTTATTACAGCTGAAAACATTAAAAATCATGCAGAGCCCTGGAGAGGTTCGTCCTCCACAGCATTCCATACCAGGCACACAGTGGGCTCCTGGTCAGCGGACTAAGGGGACAAGTTTAAATGCATACATCCAGTTGTTATCTAGCAAACAGACTTTTTTATTTTTTAAAAACTCCCTTTGTAAAAGGGTTGCCTTCTTCCAGTCTCTCTGGCAGGGTGCCCGCTCCCTAACAGACATTTGTAAGTTACCCTATTCTCATTTCACATCTGCCTGTTCATGTGTTGCATTTTTTTATTTTAATAGATAGTTTAGTTTAATTTATCTTCTTAAGGTTCTTATACATACTAATGCTAAAATCTTTGCCAAAACCTTCTCTAAATTCAATTTCTACAACATCAGGTAATTCTCTGGTATTAATTTTGCTGTTATTTTTAGCATGAGATTTCTTTATGGGTTTGGTAAATTTAACTTGTAGGCTCCTATGAGCAGAAGCATCTTCAACCTGTAAACTGTGTGTTATGTGGTATGAAGTGGGGATACAGGGTGTGTGTGTGTGTGTGAGAGAGAGAGATGTGTGGTGTCAGGGCATGTGCATGTGTGTATGGTGATATGCTCTGTGTGTGTGTGTGTGTGTGTGTGTGTGTGAGAGAGAGAGAGAGACATGTGTGTGGTCTATGTGTGGGGTGTGTATGTGTGATGTGATGATATGGCATATGCATGTGTGCATGTATACATGTGTGTGTGATATGATGTCTGTGGTGTGTGTGTGTGATATGATATGTGTGTGGTATGATGATATCATGTGTGTGTGTGCACACATATGCACACATATGCTGGGGTTTTGTGGGGGGTTGTTACCCCCAGGCTCCCAGCCCCCTCTGTCAGGACCAGAATTTGCAGTGGTCTGAAGCTCCTTCCCCCCTGTGAGGTTGGGGACTGCAGACCAGCATGGGCTTCATTCAGCTCTTGTCATGAGCCTAATCTTTGCATCCCTGCTCCCCATGTCTCTTGTTCCATACAAGTCAGAGGCTCAGGTATCATTGAAAACAGCACCTCTGCCTCGTTTCAGGGGTGAACAGTCTCACCTTCAGCCCTGGTGTCAAGTCTTGTAAAACACATGGTCCCTGCTCCCCATGTGGGGGAACCTGTGAACAGCCTGGGAACACTGGCCCCATGACTTTGGCTTCACTCTCTGCTTTGCTCCCCCCTGCCCATGGCATGGTGGATTTTGTTTAAGAGCATGCCTATTGTACCCCAATGTTTATAGCAGCAATGGCCACGGTCACCAAACAATGGAAAGAACCAAGATGCCCTTCAACGGACGAATGGATAAGGAAGATGTGGTCCATATACACTGTGGAGTATTATGCCACCATCAGAAAGGATGAATACCCAACTTTTGTAGCAACATGGACGGGACTGAAAGAGATTATGCTGAGTGAAATAAGTCAAGCAGAGAGAGTCAATTATCATATGGTTTCACTTATTTGTGGAGCATAACAAATATCATGGAGGACAAGGGTTGTTAGAGAGGAGAAGGGAGTTGGGGTAAATTGGAAGGGGAGGTGAATCATGAGAGACTATGGACTCTGAAAATCAATCTGAGGGGTTTGAAGTGGCGGGGGTGTGGGAGGTTGGGGTACCAGGTGGTGGGTATTATAGAGGGCACGGATTGCATGGAGCACTGGGTGTGGTGAAAAAATAATGAATACTGTTTTTCTGAAAATAAATAAATTGAAAAAATTTAAAAAAATAGCATGCCTATTCCTCTTCACTTTCCCTTTATATAATTTATCTATCAGGACTGCACATTTGCAGCAATGAGGGTTCATCTGTGTGTAAATCTACTGACTCATTTTTAATTGGAATTCCCTTTAAACTTTCTAAAAAATATATGATCACAGCTATTACCTTCCTTAAAGATTCTCAGTGACTTAATCTTTAGATAAGCTATCTAGCTGATCTCCGGCTAGCTGAAGCAGTCTCACTTGCTACTTCTCCGCCATCTTGACTCCTCCCCGCCTTGTTTTGAGTATAAAAACTATACTTCGTATAATGATATAAGAGGGTTTCTCTCTTTTTTATTTTGCAAGAACCTCCCTTGAACGTTTTCTGTCTCTCATGTTTTAGAAAATACTTGAGACAATCAATACCTTTGATTATATATAACATAATGGACAGACACAGGAACTCATCTAGAACAGTTCCTGGCATGTCCTCGTCACTCAATAGGTATTAGCGACTGTTGCTGTTTTTACATTTAGCCAAATGTCATTATATAAGACATCTCCATTTTTAAAAAAATTGATATTTGAATTCATGTCAGTTATTTTCTTTTTTTCCACTAGATATTAGGATATTCTACTCAATCTGTCGACACTGATGGTCATAAAATAAACAGATTGAAGGCACATTTTCAGGTCCTGGTAATAAAGACACACTGTCCAAAGTTCTTATACACTCCACACCACCCCCTGCCATTCCCGGCAGACATGACTAACTGATCACCAGATTCTCCTCCAAGTGGAGTCGAGGCTCCAGGCAACCACAATCGATCCATCAGATTTTGTAAATGGGATGAAGGCAGTGTTTCCATCCCAACACAAAATCCAGGGCCATGGAATGACCCCATGAGGGAAGCAAATGGTTTCTTTCCGAGAGTCTCTCATTTTCAGAATGTTTAAACCTGTGGTATACTTTCAAAAGAACAAAAAAACTAAAATAATGGATTTTATCAATGAAATGAAAAGTTGAGGGTTCAACCAGGAATTCTTACTTGGAGAAAATGGTGTCTAATTTGCTGTTTAAAACTACTGATTATTTTAAACAGACTTTAAGTGAAGTAATTGGTTCCATTGTCTCCCAAATAATTGTCGAATGGGAAGCGTTGCTTGGGAGGGAAAATTAGCCAGGTTACTTTGTGAGAATAGAGCATGGTAAATCCACGCAACCAAAGACAATGCACAGGTCAGAAGTTTGTTTCAAAAAATCAGAATTACGAGAAAGAAGATACTGAAGAAGATAAGAGCTTCTTTTGTTTTTATGACCAATCAGGAACGCATCCCAGCAATGCAGTAGTGCCTGACCTACTCACCCCTGCCTTGGATTTCCCCTAATGCGCGTGTGTCCCAGAATAATTAAATTACATTTATTTTCTCTATGAACTCACCCTGCTATGCTTTTCTATTTTAACCAAATCCATTCCTTTCTTATGTTTGCCCTCAGCAGTAATAGAGAGAAATAGGAGAAACATGGAATAAGAGATATAGTTTATCTTCCCTGGAGTAAGAAATTATTTGTGCCATAAACAACCAAATCATGTTGTTTACAGAAGAGCAGAATAACCAGGACGTATTCCAGAAGTCTGAAGCAACAACAGATGCCCCTGCAGTGATAATACAGTGTTCACAGGGGAGACAGAATTTGAGCTCAGTAGCCTGGCATCGCTGCTGTCATGGGGACAGGTCACCAGAGGGTGTCCCTGAAGGAGGAAGCCATGGCTCGTAGGTCTCTGCCTCTCCCAGCATAAATTATGTGCCCCAGGAGCTGTGTCCACACCACCTGCTAGAGAGCTGTGGCCACAAACACTGTCTGTGCAGGTGGGAATTATTTCTCAAGCACTGTATCTGCCTAGTTCCCCACTTTCCACATTTTTATAACTTTTATGTCCTGTCTCTATCCTTGGCTTCTTGGCATTGCCCTCTCCTGGGCTTCTAAGCCCTTGCTTGAATTAGTTTTGCTGGATGTTTCCAGGAGAGTCAAATCAAGGGGAAAATAAGGACATTGATCATCCAATGGGAGGAAAAGGAAGGAACACATGCACAAAATATCATGGATCGCTCCCAAGATTGCATACTTGGGCTCATGCCAAATACCTCCTTCTGTGTCTCATGCCGCAGCAAAGATGTTGTATGTTGGTTGGTGCACCTGGGGCTGGCTCTGATTTGCGCTCTGATTGTCCCCAAAATCAGCCTTTAATGCCCAACCTGAACTGGAACTTTGCACGAACAATGTAGAAAATACTTTTTTAAAGGGAGTTAAACCTTAGAATGAGTTTGATTTTCTTTAGAACAATTCATGCATGACAGACTCCCCTCACGTGCATCGTGAACACATGAAAGTCAGTGAGCTGGGGCACGGGAAACTCGCTAAGCCATCCCAACCCCAAACATCCACAACAAAATGAAGGTTGAATTTTGCAATGTGAAATCTGATTCTGGCAGGTTTGAATGTGCTCAAACTTGGTACAAGAAACAACAGTCCCCATCTCTCCAGAGAGAACCAGTCAACTTCAGAGGATTATGCGTTACCTGTGTCTGCTGGATTTCGCTAGTGATGAAAATAAAAGACCCCCAGATCTCAAACAAGTTAGAAGGAAAAAACCCAGTCAACATGATGGCCTGGTCTTCCCACTTTAAAAAGAGCTGTTTATTGGGACGCCTGGGTGGCTCAGGTGGTTGGATGACTGCCTTCGGCTCGGGTCATGATCCTGGAGTCCCGGGATCGAGTCCTGCATCGGGCTCTCTGACCTTCTCCTCGTTCATGCTCTCTCTCACTGTCTCTCTCTCAAGTAAATAAATAAAATATTTTTTAAAAAATTAAAAAAAAATAAAAAGAGCTGTATATGTATTTGTGTTCAGATGAAAAGAAGACAACAACACAGAATGTGTAAGTCATATGTGGGAGAACACACGTGGCGGGTAGGTAGCCAGTTCTGGATCTGACCATTGACTCCAATGGCATTAAATCACTTAGGAATTTGATAAATGCCACAGGCCAGCTTAGTTTTCTTCCAGCAGTACCAGACAGAGCCTTAGGGGCTCAAACAGAATCGATTTATTGTCTTGGTTTTGTAAGTCAGGCGTTCAGGAGAGCTAGCCTGGGCTTGCCTCTGGGTCTCCTGTGTCTTATTTGGATTGAGGGCAGAATCCTTTTCCCCGTGATTGCAGGCCTGAGAATGCTGGTATCTTGCTGGTTGTCACCTGGAGGGTCACACTCTGCTCCCTGGAGGTGGCCCATGCTCCCTCCCACCTGGCATCCTTCACATTCAAGGTGAGCAATGGTGAGTCAAATCCTTGCAGTGTGTGGACTCTGACTTCTCCTTTTGCTTCTCTCTTCTGCCACCAGCCAGAGAAAGTTCTCAGGTTTTAAGGGCGTGTGTCATTGGATCAGGCACTGCCAGATAATCTCCCTGTTCTGCGTGCTGTATGACATGACCACAGGGACTTTCCCAGCCAGAGGTGGTCCCCGACAAATGTGGACATCATAGTCCCCAAGGTACAAGGGACAGGACCTGCCCGAGAGCAAATGTGTCATTTGGCAGTTGAGCTCCAGCAGGAAGTTCCATCAGCCACAGGGATGCTTTCTCAAAAAGGAACAGAAACAAACACACACCCAGGGTTTTTCTGAAAGTAGAGGAAAGAAAGGAATCAAGTTTATTACACATAAGTCTGTTCCAATCCACAAAACATTATAATAATCCCAATACATAAATGAGCAGAAAAAAGACACACCACAATATTTGCAATAAAAAGGGCAAATGTATATTAAAAATACTAAGTCTTCAAAAGATAAACATAATTAGAACTATGGAGAGTATTTTTTTTTTCTTTCACCAGGAGCAGTGAAAGACAGAGGACACCCACAGGGATCAGTACAGCTGACAAACACTGGTGACCATTGAAGTAAAAAGGAAGAGGCTAAAAAACACAAATACTGAAAAGGAATTAGAGCACAGACTTCAAGAGTCATGGGAACTTTTGGATACTTGGACCAATAATTCCATAAACAGGTGACAGAGGAGAAGTCTGAACTCTGAATAATGCATGAAGATGTGTCTCACAGAGTTACATTTGTGAAACACTGGACGTGCTCTTACCGTGCAAGATAGAAGCATATCAAGGATCATGTGGCCCACTAATAAAATGGACTATTAAAGACTCTGAGTGTTCACGTCCTGTTTCAGGGATGGGAGAAATTATTGAGACAGAATGTTAAAAAGAAAGAACAAAATTATAAAGAAAGCGTGATCTCAGCTTTGGAAATAAGAAGGAAATGAGCCCAGGAAAGCATCCATGGGATCACCTTGTTGCCGGAATTCATACACCGTGTGTCAACTCTATAAACTGTACTGTCCTTGACCAGGCCACTCCTAGATCATCCCTCAACTCTCCCTGCTCCTCCCTGTATTGTGGGGCTAGCTCCTGCCAGCTGCATTTCCTAGGCACCCAGGGTTGGTTTCTCGATGGTTCTACCAGTGGACACACTGGTGGAAAACTGGGAAGCAGAAGGAAAGGAGAAACCTGGTCATCTGCTTTTTGGTCCTGGGGAACAAGTCCACTCATGGCACCAGCTCTGGGTCACAGTCGCTGCTTCCTGGAAGTTGGGAGCCCCACTCCTGACTGGGCCCTATAAACAGAAGGTGGCCAACCCTAGTGACTCATCTCTAGGTG
Organism: Mustela nivalis; assembly: GCF_964662115.1. NCBI lineage: Eukaryota > Metazoa > Chordata > Mammalia > Carnivora > Mustelidae > Mustela > Mustela nivalis. The sequence goes on from NW_028135925.1 coordinate 85,218, forward strand.
GCCTCAGTTTACCACCTGACTCATTGGCACCTGTGTTACCCGTGTGAACCCTATCCCTGTGTGGAAGGCACTGCTTAATTTCCTTGGCATGCTGGTAAAACTTATCTTATGGACGTCACGCCATATGTTGAGTTTTGTTTTATTTTAGGGATCATGCACAATACTATCATCTTCCCCAATAACTTAAATTTTATGTTTTATGTCTTTTTTTGTTTTTTCTGAGTAAACTCTACCTTCAACATGGGGTTCCAATCTGCGACTCCAACATCAAGAGTGGCCATCCTCTCCTGACAGAGCCAGCCAGGCTCCCCCTGCTTGAAAGCTGAGTTGTTTGTGTTCCTTATTTAGGCCCTTGTTGAACAGAGTGTGCTGGTGTGACAGATCATCTGTAATGCATTTGGAAAAGTGTTTATAAACACTTGGAATAAGAATATTTAAAAAGTACTCCCCACTTAGTAGGAAGTAAACAGTATTTTCTATGTGAAGAGATGCATTTGACATTCCATGATGCATTTAGGTAATTTATGGTGGTTATGCGAGTTTTTTGCAAGTTACTTTAAGTAGAGTGCTATTTCAGGGAACAGAAGTGACAGAAAACTAATAATAATAATGATAAAGCCACAAACCCCCAAAGGGTGAAGGAGTGGGGTCGGGGTTTGGAGAGGTAGTCCCTGGAGGGAGCATGGAAGTTCTGTGTCCTTCCCTATGCCGGGCTCTGTGCCTCACTCCCATATGTCTGTTCCCAAGTTTTATCCTTTTATAGTAAACCTGTATTCCAGGAAGTAAAACGTCTCTGAGTTCTGCAGTCATTTTAGCAAATTTATCAAAACCAGGGTAGGTCTGGGAGAGTGGATCATGAGACCCAACCTAGAGCCAGGCCTGGAGCACAGGGCACAGCCTGGGTTCACAACTGACTTCTGACTCCAGGTAAGGACCAGTTTTGTGGGACTGCGTCTGCAGCCTGGAGGATCTGATACCATCTCCAGGTAGATGCTGTCAGAACACAGTTACTTGCTTGGTGTTGCGGGGGGCCACACATCAGAACTAGGGTCAGCATCTGAGTCCGGAGCCCCTCAATGAGCCACCCCAGGGACCAGGGGTCCTGGAAGCTGCAGAAGCTGCTGTATGCCCCTCCCCTACACTTAGGGAACACACAACAGCATGAGTCCAAAAGGCTCACCCTAATGACAACCCAGTTCAGCCTTCAGGAGTCCCAGATGTCAGTCACTTGGAGAGAAATTGAAAAGAAGCAGCTGCTGTTTTGACTGGACTGACCCAAACACCCTCCCATGATTTCACACTTTTCATAGAGCAGCAGAGAAGGTGGGGCTCCCACGCTCGCTTCTGCCCCCATCCCAGTCATTCTGAAGCCTTGCAATGAGGAAAAGCCCTGATTTGCCCTGGAGGTGGTCACACCATCCCCTGCTGGGAGTCTGATACATGTGACCTCTCGAATTTGCTCTACCAACCACCTTTCCTGAGCTGGAAACCACAAAAGGAGCAGAAGGGCTCCTGGGAAGTGGAAGCAAGGTCATCCCATCTGTTGGGGGGGCGGAGATTCAGGTGTGTGGGCAAGGACAATGGTGCTCACTGCTGTCCCCTGGGACAGATCTGAGGAGAGGACATGGAACCGGAGGAGGAAAGCAGAGATGCTCCTATGCTCAGAGTGGGGACAGAGGGGCAAGGCCAGCCCTGCGAAGACAGGTTCTCAGGAGAGAGGACTGAGAGGCAGGTGGACTTCTGCCCCATAAGCACTGCAGGCTCACTGCCCTGGAGCTGGTGTCTCCCTGCTGACACTTGCCATGCCCAAAGGGACAAGAAGTCTCACAGAAATACGCTTCTTCCGTGACTCTTCAAAGACTCCCTGTGTGTCCTGATGAAGGCGGGTGTCCCACCTCGCCTTCCAGGGAGGGCCCAACACACAGCTCCCAACATAGGACAGATGAGACTGACAGCAATTTCTCAGTCATATATGCTGACCGTGGAGGGAAGTGAGGCACACCTGGGCCTGGGATCAGCAGACCTGCTAGGCCGGGGGACCCTGCCTGGGGGACAAAGTGGGCGGAGCATGTGGCTAGGCCATCTGGGCCTCTCCCACTATACCCCAATGTCAAGGCTGCACGTAATAGAGATTCCACTGTTAAGCATCACAGCACCTTGGCTCCAGCAGGGGAAAGGCAGAGGCTGGCAACGTGGTTCAGAAGCAGAGTGTCTCTCCAGATTAGGATTGACTCCCAGGTCGAGCCCTCATCTGGGCTAGCCTTTTTCTGCCTTCCACAGGGGCCGTGCTGATTTCAGCTATAGGAGAGGGCTCATGTTTAGGATCCCTGGTCTCTCTACAACTTCTGTTTGAGGAATCGATTCCCTTCACCCTCCCGGATTCACTTGGCTTCTGTCCCCGTAACTAACTAGCCCACTTTGCCCCTATGCCTTTAACCCCAGCCACCATCTCAGGGGACCCTGTCCCCTGCCCCCTTCTCATTTTCCAGCTGTGGAGCTGTCTATCCACTGCTCAGAAGTCCTATTCCCTGCAAAGCAGCCCCTTGGATTGCAAAACCAACCCATATCCCGTCCTGCCCACTCCCCATGGACATTGATTTGGACACAAGATTGCCCTTTTGGGAACCACTTCTGAGGCCAGGACATCCCATCACTGATCCCTACCCCCTCCCAGCAGCTATCTTTGCCTGCCCCACAGCCCTAGTCAACCACTGCTCTGCTTTCCAGGCTGTAACTTAGATTGATCTTTTCTAGAATTTCCTGTAAATGGAATCACAGTATACACGCTTGTGTCTGGCTTCTTTGGCTCATAAAACGTGTCTGAGAAATCCCCGTGCTTCTGCACACATTGGTTCGACACTTCTGTTGCTGGGTGGCCTTGCACTGTGTGGACAGAATATGCTCTGCACCCACTCACCAGCTGATGGACAGCTGCCCTGCTTCTTGCTTTGACGAGGACGATTAAAGCTGCTATGAACATCGTGTGCAAAGCTCTGTGCAGACGCGCGTTTGCGTGTCTTAGACAAATACCTGAGTGTGAACGCTGAATTGTAAGAGAGTTGTGTGTTTATTTCTAAAGGAATTGGCCAACCCTTAAGGTTTATGAAGATTGTGAAGAAAATCTTGCAGAAATGGGGAAAGTACTACAGAAATGATGTCAAGGACGTATCATCAAGTCAAGCCTGGGTGGAAGCAGGGAGGGCTTCCCAGAGGAGGTGGCATTTGTGCAGAGGCTCAAAGCATGAGCAGGAGTTTGTCAGAAGAACAGGGTTGCTGAAAAGGGCCTATTGCGATGTGCAAAGAATAGCGTCCAAGGCTGGTCTGAGTTGCTACTAGCAGTTTCCAGAATAGAACACTCTCATGGTGGTTTCATGATGGACACTGAGTCAGTACCCATTTTTTAATTAAAATGACTCAAAATGTGTTGTTTATATTAACCTAAAAGCGAGGGAGTCCCAGGGGAGCAAAATGAGATCCAATGAGAAGCATAACACACTAACAACAGATCTTTGTTTGATGGAAGCTGACTCCCAGGAGGGCAGAAGGGGAGGGATCTCGGCAGAGCTCTCCTGCACCCAAGGCTTCCTCTCCTTCTCACGCTGGGGCCCCAGCAGAAATCCTGCCTGTCAAGATTCTCAGCTACAAACCTCTGAGTTGTGGCCACTGTGCTGAATTATCTCTCTCAAATAAATAAATAAAATCTTTTTAAAAAAAGAATGATTTCTTTAGAAGGTAATCAGCTCACTTTAGGGTACAGGTTGAAAGGGCGCCTCCTCCTACTTCCCCGCTATCTTGTCTCCCCAATGGATAAAAGACCTCAAGGTGAGACAGGAATCCATCAGAATCCTAGAGGAGAACATAGGCAGTAATCTCTTCGATATCAGCCACAGAAACTTCTTTCAAGATATGTCTCCAAAGGCAAAGGAAACAAAAGCGAAAATAAACTTTTGGGACTTCATCAAAATCAAAAGCTTCTGCACAGCAAACCCACAGAATGGAAGAAGATATTTGCAAATGACAGTACAGACAAAAGGTTGATATCCAGGATCTATAAAGAACTCCTCAAACTCAACACACACAAAACAGACAATCATATCAAAAAATGGGCAGAAGATATGAACAGACACTTCTCCAATGAAGACATACAAATGGCTATCAGACACATGAAAAAATGTTCATCATCACTAGCCATCAGGGAGATTCAAATTAAAACCACATTGAGATATCACCTTACACCAGTTAGAATGGCCAAAATTAGCAAGACAGGAAACAACATGTGTTGGAGGGGATGTGGAGAAAGGGGAACCCTCTTCCACTGTTGGTGGGAAGGCAAGTTGGTGCAGCCTCTTTGGAGAACAGTGTGGAGATTCCTCAAGAAATTAAAAATAGATCTTCCCTATGATCCTGCCATTGCACTACTGGGTATTTATCCCAAAGATACAGATGGAGTGAAAAGAAGGGCCATCTGTACCCCAATGTTTATAGCAGCAATGGCCACGGTTGCCAAACTGTGGAAAGAACCAAGATGCCCTACAACAGACGAATGGATAAGGAAGATGTGGTTCATATACACTATGGAGTATTATGCCTCCATCAGAAAGGATGAACACCCAACTTTTGTAGCAACATGGATGGGACTGGAAGAGATTATGCTGAGTGAAAATCAAGCAGAGAGAGTCAATTATCATATGGATTCACTTATTTGTGGAGCATAACAAATAGTATGGAGGACATGAGGAGATAGAGAGGAGAGGGGAATAGGGGGAAATTGGAAGGGGAGTTGAACCATGAGAGACTATGGACTCTGAAAAGCAATCTGGGGGTTTTGAGGGGGCGGGGGTGGGAGGTCGGGGTACCAGGTGGTGGGTATTTGGAGGGCATGGATTGCATGGAGCACTGGGTGTGGTGCAAAAATAATGAATACTGTTATGCTGAAAATAAAAAATAAATTAAAAAAAAAACCCTTCACCATTCTCTTTTCCAACCTTGGTATTCTCTTTGACCTAATTCAGTGGAGGTTTTGCCAAGACAGGCTTCCAAAAATTAGTGAAAAAAGAAAAAATAATAAAACTTCAAGCCCAGATAGAAACTTCATCTTTTGAAATTGAGCACCATATCCAAATTCACAACCTACATCTGTCAGATGATTTATGTGTGAACAGTGAGCCATAAAATTGTTATTCCCATAAGGGAAAGGTAGCATCATTTCAAGGGAAGTTAAATAAACGAATGTGGGCTGCTCTGAAAGAAAAAGGGGATGCATCCTCATATGGTAGCTCCCCAGGGGCTTTCTGCTCTCTTCCTGAACCCTGTGGGGCTTGGAATCTCAGAGCTAACGATGGAAAATATAATAAACCAGGAACACAGAGTTGACATCAGATATAAAGCTCTTAGAAGAACTGGCATTTTGTGTCCACAGAGACAAGGGAAGACAGTTCTCAGACCACTTTCCTCATTTAGAACAGCCCTACAACATTATCTGAGACATGAAAAAATGGAAGTGGAAGAAAGGCAGCTTTTGCATGCAAAGTGTTAAGAGCCCTACAGGCAAAATGCAACAATACAGACTGAAACAGGAAACAGTTTATTAATGGGTGAAGTCTTAAGGAAAAGTGAAACAGAGGATAATGAATTAATCCACATGACAACACTTGAGCAGACGTACAGTGGACTTATTTCTTTGGAGAGGATTATGAGTACCTACAGGTCATCATTGATGCTAAGAACTTATTAAATGGCCCATAAAGCAAAGACTGAAGACTCTGAAACTGTCATAAACTCAATTTACTCTTTTGCCTAGTTGTCTCATTTCTTTGTGTTGCAAAGAATTTCCAGAAGAAATAATGGCATCATAGTAATGTTTCTTTTTCCTGCAATTGATATACGCTCACCCTAAAAATGTCCCCGAATTTTCCAAGAGTAGATACATTAGTGAACACAGTCAAGGCCATCTTGTATGTGGATGGTGGGTACCATTCAGACCTGCTATAGCAAGAGAGGCATCTTGGCTTATGTAATCCAAATGTTCAAGATCAGGCTTCAGGGACAGCTGTATCCAGTACACCCACAATCGTTTGGATTAGGTCTATCTCCACCCTTGCCTTCTTTGGATTAGCATCATTTCCTTGTTTTCTGCAGTGACTCCTCTTTGGATTTCTTCATGTGTTGGTATCTCTTAGTTACCTGCTCATGTTTGTGGAGTGGAACCATGACTGCTGGAGAGCTGGTATCTATCTTCTGAGTCCAGATGAAAACCCTCTTCTCTGGACATGGATGTGGTTTGGATAAGAGGAGGCTGGCTCTGGGTGATATGTGGAGGGTGCAGGCTTTCCTCCAGAGTGTGGGCATCTCTGATTCAGGTACTTTCCTGCTCTAACCCGCATTACCCTCCTGTGGCATTGCCCATCTCTCTCCCACACTCAAAGGCAAAGGGGCATGGATTCTTCATTTCCCCATCTTCCACTCACCCTATTGGACTTCCGGGCCCCTCATGCCACCAAACAGCCCTCCTGATGACCCCCCCATCTTGTCATTGTCTTTTCCAGTAGATCTCAGGCACCACTGTACCAAATCTCAGGACCAGGGGACAATTGTGACAGCTAACACCTCCTTAAAGCTCTCTCTGTGCCACAAACCCTCCTGGTTAACTTCCCACCTCCCAGAATGTCACAACTGCCTCCAATTCCTGAGCATGTGCTTCCTACCAGGCTCAGGACTGGGCATTCTCCTTTCCTTGTTCTCTGTCCACACCCTTGCCTGCTCCCCTCATCTATGTACAAAAGACACGATATACACAGGCACTCCTGTGCTGATGAATGAATGAATGAATGAGCTTCCAGGTTGGACTGAGCACTCCAGCACTCTAAGTAACTCCTTCCAAGCCTGGGGGGCATTGACATCTGCAGGACCACTCAGAACACCCCCACTAGGAGCTCCCCAGGGCATGACTCTTCCCCGCATGAATTGAAATGGCCCCAGACACGTGTCATAGCAATGATGCTAGTGGTCCCCAAAGTTCATTCCCTGTTCAGAGAAGGAGCACCCAAGAACCTGATGCTAGTTGACAACTTCGATATATAGTAAGTAAAACAATGACATTGAATTCCCACAGGCGTATCACAGATGACAATGCTTTCTTTAAAAATAAACACACCAAAAAAATGTGTTTGATTTTCTGCAGTTGTCTTAAAACAGAAGTAACAAGTAAATGGTGACAAATAAAATCCATTCAGAGCAAAGGCCTTTTGAATTCTGTATCACAGCAAAGCAATATAAACACACCAGAACCTTCAAAAGCATTCTGACATGCAATGTTGTATTTTCTGACAGTCTACATTATCAATTTTGCAAGCAGCCAGTATCTAAACATAAAAAAAGAAATTTAAACTATGTTGCTACTTTTCTAGTTACTAAGAAAAAGAGAAATATACATAGAAAGATCAAAGGTTCTTTCATGACAAAAGAGGTCATTGCTTTCCCCCTTGTAAATACTACAGTAAGAACTATGTATTTATGTGTCTAGGTGTATGCATGTGTGCTCTTTTAGATAGTGATGCATTTTCCTTTTATATACTACACATGGAATTTGAAACTGAAAATATGTGAAAGAAAAATGAATAAACCCTCAAAAAAGAGGAAAATGCAGAATAACACTACCAGGATAATTTATCTTCACAATTTTTGTCCTGAATATTTTGATCGTATTTAGTGCTTTGAAACCTTAATATGGATGTATATTCAAAAACGTCCACTTCCACAGAACTTTTCCATTTGATTTTTTGTATTAAGCAGTAAAAGTCTCTGGGTGCCCGGCTGGCTGAATCAGATGAGTGTGCGACTCTTGATCTTAGGGTTATGAGTTCAAGCTCCACATTGTGTGCAGAGTTTACTTAAAGAAAAAAAAAATCTTTTAAAATCATGAAAAGTCTCTGCAGAAGGGCAGTGTGCTCTGCGCTGTACATCACCTCCACCTAGTAGCCATGTGGCTTCATTACATAGCAGCCCAAAATGAACTTCACCACCTTAAAGATAAGAGGTTTTTTAAAAAAATCATTCACAACCTGCATTGCCTGGGTGGCTCAGTAGGTTAAGTGTCTGACTTGATCTCGGCTCAGGTCTTGATCCCAGGGTTACGAGTTTGAGCTCTGTGGAGCCTACTTTAAAAAATGTTATAAATTGTAACAACCATTAAATCAAACATGTAATTCATAGGCAAAGACTCAGAACCAGGATATTTACATGTGTAGCACACATCAAATACATTTTAACATTTTGTGATGTAAGAATCTTTATATTCCTGAACAGGCTAAAATGTTCCTTTTCCTGAGGTTAAATGATGACAGCCTTTTAAAAGAGTATTAAATAGATTACACAGAAAAGTATGAAATAGCTCTTAACCACTAACATATAACAAAGCAAAAAGAAGAAATGTAAGCTGATTTATCTGTGCAAAGTAATTTCACCCAGTGATTTACAATCTTCTACCATTTGGATGTCTCACCTGCCATGAAGCATGGCAGATGCTGTGCACATCTCTGGCCATTCCAAATGTGACTTTGCTGAACACACAGTGAATTCCTGCCTGCTCAGGCTGCCCTGTTTCATGTTCCTGTGGTGTGGCTGTGTCCTGCCAATTTCAAGAGAGCCGAAGCAGCCACCACCGCTATTCCTTCAAGTATAGGAAATAAAACCACATTTGGGTCACAGTCAAGAAAACATAGCTAAAAGGAGATCTTAAAAAGCTAAAATATTAGGTCCAAGATGATGTTATTAGACCTTCAATCCTCACTGCCTCCTGTGTCTTCACAGACATGGGATGCCAGCATTCTTCCTATGGCTTAGCATTTCAAAAAGCCTGTTTGCAAGTCCCACCTGCTCCACAGGAGACCAGCTCTCAGAGGCAGTGCACCAGGTTCCCCTCAAGTCCACACTGGATGCAGAAATGATTTCTGGCTTAGGAGTCTCAGGGTCCAACCACAGGTCCAACCAGGCAAGCACACGCTGGATAGCTCATGAAGGGTAGTCTTATCTTTCCTTTTCTTTTTTTTTTTTTTTTAAAGATCTTATTTACTTATTTGATAGAGAGCTAGAGCAATGACCACCTGGGTGGAGGGAGGCAAAGGGAGAAGGAGAGGCTGGTTGCCTACTCGGTGGAACTCAATCCTGGGACCCCAAGAACATAACTGGAGCCAAAGGCAGGTCTTCGTGGACTGAGCCAACCAAGGGCCCGAGAGAGTGATCTCTTGAGCATGAGCGGAGCTGGAAAGAGACCAAGGGAGACTCTGTGCCCAGACAACACGGGAGGTCAAGCACAGAATCCTCTCCAGCACAGAGACGGAGAAGCCAATGCATCAGTAGAGCACAGGGCATGTCAGCGGTCACTTCTACAGAGAAAAGAAAGCCTGGTTCAGGGAGCGCCAGTGGGAGTCAGAAAGGGCAGCAACGGGTGCTGAAAAGCCTGCAGCTAGAGCCGCTGTGGGCAATGATCCTCAGCAGGGAAGGAAGGGCGAGTTGGTTTTCTGGGGAAAGGAGTGCCACGGAGCGGTCAGGATGGAGACCAACTCTCAGAAGAGGTTTCCTGGGGCAGGAAGCTGGCCCGAGGTTGAGGGCCGGGTGGGGCCCAGAAGAGGGTAGGGTCGGGTCATGTCTGACATCCTGGATCCCGGCGAGAATGCTGACTTCGGCCCGGGTTGATTTAAACATAACCAACAAGGCAGTTCGCCCATTTCTCTCGTTCCCGCGCCCCTGCCTTGAGGCCCACACACACCCCAGCTGTTCCCTGCTCCAGAGCTGTTCTCGGCTGTGGCGGTGGTGCTGGAGGTCGGGCCAAGCTTCGCGCATGCAGAAGTGCACTCGGACAGCATCTGCGTCTGTCCCTGGCAGACTGCGGTTACTCGGCGTCATGGCGGCAGCCCCGTCCGTGCGGTCACTCCGTCTTCTTCACAGTCGGCTGATATATCAGTGTCGTGCGTGTGCATGTGTCACATCTCCTCCCACAAGCGCCCCCCAGCGCGCACCAAGCTGTCCCGTCTGGGCTGTCCTGAGCAACGAGGACAACGGCGCCGTCCACTCGGGGTGCAGGGCAGGACCTGACGCGGCTGCTTCCTCACCTCGTGCGGACCCCAGCGCTGCTCCCTGCCGTCCAGCCGCACTCCGACTGCAGGTCCGCGAGGGTGCACAGTGGCCGGCGTTCTGTCGCGCCCGCGGGCCCGCGTGGCTCCCCGGTGTCCGCTCGCATGTCCACACGGTGTCCCGCGGGGGTTCCGGCGGCGGCCGCACCGCGGTGTCTGGCGGAGGGACAGATCAGGCCCCAGAGCCGCCCTCCCGGACCCGCAGCGGGTCTGCACTCCCAGGACACACAGCACCAGAGCCCACCAACAGCCGGGCAGGAACAAAGCGTCTTCTCCACACCAACGCCCTCACGTGTCTGCTGCTGGAGCCCGCAGGCGGCGCCCTCCGCCACGCTCCGAACCAGCCGCTCTCCGGCCGCGCCGCCCACAGACGCGCCCCTCCTTGGCCGCAAACAGTTGCCCACGCCCCCCATGTTTTCCTTCGGTGTCCCCACGCCCCCGCAGCACCGGCTTCGTCGCCCCGCAAGAGAAGGCGCCTTGCTCCCACCGCACCTCAACCGCCTAGCAGAGGGGACACGTGAGAGCCGCGATATGTGTCCCCGCGGGTCCCCACGAGCGTGGGGGGGGCAGTGGGCCTGGCCATGCCCCGCGTGGGGTGCTGCCCCCCCCCAGCCTGCCTTCCAGGAGCCTCTCCTCTGGCCCATGGGGCAGATACCCAGCGGCGTCGGACCGTGAGGAGCGGTAAGCTACCGGCTGCGGGGTCGAGGTGCTGGACAGGCTACGGGGGTGGAGCACGTGCAGCCTGCCTGCTCGGTGGCCAGGACCGCGGGCCTCGTCCCCTGTGAGCGCGGAAGTCCTGGGCGGCGTTGGACAGCGCGAGTGCCGGACCTCTCGGTGTCCGCCCCCAGGACGGTGCCTGCCTGGTTCCTTCCGCTTGTCGGGCGCTCCTGCCGTCCCCTCTCCCAGGTGTCCTGGTAACCCCGACTTGTGCCTCCTAATGCTCCAGTGCCTTGAGGCCCAGCCCCCCACACCCCGAGCGCCCAGCCGCGGCCTCCTGGCTGCTGCTCTTGCGGGCTCTCAGGCTCTCAGACCCAGCCCCTTGCCAGCGCTCCGGACCCACCGAGCCGCAGCCTCCCCGGCTGTCAAGGCTGAAACCTGGGCTTATTCCCCCTGACCCCAATCCAGACGGTGGTTTTGTCTTTGGTCTTCTTAAAGCCCACGCCTTTCTTACCTCATGTGCGCCCCATGCTCCGCGGTCCGGCTCTGGAACCACCGCGCAGTCTCTTCACACTGTGTTGTTGGTGACAGTCCTCCGTGAGCGCGCCCCACGCTTTCTGTCCCGAACGGCGAGCTCCAGACCCTGCTGCAGGGCACGTGGGACCCTGGGCTGGTTCCTCACAAACACGGCTCACGTCGTTGCCGCCACACAGACACAGTTTGCAGAACGAGCCGTGGTGCCTCACGCACCAGTCTCAGTGTTTCACCGGCCACATGATTCACATCTTGGGCCAGATTCTTCTTCGTTGCAGGGCCCGGACTGGTGCTCTGCAGGGCGTTTGACAGCCTGCATGTGCTCTGCCCACTGATGCCAGTACCGCACCCACCCCACCTAGTTTTCACAACAACCAAAAAACCCACAATCCTTGGGATTTTAGCAAATCTGGAGACCTGAAAAATGGTCTCCAGGTGAGAACAAGTGGTATTCGCATTTGCAAATGCTGTTTGTTTTGCTTGTGTATAATACGTACTTGATAGGTAATCCCAATTTGAGACTTGATAGGTAATCCCAATTTGAGATTATTCAATGAAGGAATGAGAACAATAAAAATAAAACAAATTCATTTTATTTATTCTGAGTCATTTTGCAAACAACAACTCTTATTTCTTCAAATATAATGTCTTTTACCAGGGAGAACGAATCATTAAAAATCATTAAAAATAAAGACTGCCAAAAATGATAATCATGTGGGTAAATATACATTGTTTTACTTTTTAAAAATAAGTTCTTGGTAGTTTACTGCTTAAGCAGAAATAATACCCAAGTGTGATAGTTTAATAAAAATAGGACATCAGTACCATGCTGTCTTGGTGATCACAGCTTTGTAGTAAAGCTTGAAATCAGGCAATGGGATGCCCCCAGTTTTGCTTTTCCTTTTTAACGTTTCCTTAGCAATTCGGGGTCTCCTCTGGTTCCATACAAATTTTAGGATTGTTTGCTCCAGCTCTTTAGAAAATGCTGGTGGAATTTTTATCCAGATGACATTGAAATATAGATGGCTCTGAGCAGTATAGACATTTTAATAATATTTATTCTTCCAATCCGTGAGCATGGAATGGTGTTCCATCTTTTTGTGTCTTCTTTGATCTCTCTGAAGATTGGATCTCTAGTTCCTTGAGTACAGATCCATTACCTCTTTGGTTAGGTTGATTCCCAGGTATCTTATGGTTCTTGGTGCTATAGTAAATGGAATCAATTCTCTAATTTCCCTTTCTGTATTTTCATTGTTGGTGTACAAGAAAGCAGCTGATTCCTGTACATGCACTTTGTATCTGGCCACATTGCTGAATTGCTGAATTAGCTCTAGTAGTTTGGGGATGGAGTCTTTTGAGTTTTTCATATAAAGTACCATGTCATCTTCAAAGAGAGAGTTTGACTTCTTTGCCAATTTGAATACCTTTTACTTCTTTTTCTTTTACTTTCTCAACTGGCACACTACTCTCTCATCTCGCACACTACTCATGTTTCGCTCACTACTCTCATGTCTCACCCACTACTCTCTCATGTCTCGCTACCTATTCTCTTATGTTTCGCTCACTATCTCATCTCGCACACTACTCTTTCATGTCTTGCACACTACTCTCATGTCTCGCTCACTATTCTCTTATCTCTCACTCACTACTCTCATGTCTCACTCACCACTCATGTCTCGCACACTACTCTCATCTTGCACATGACTCTCTCATGTCTCGTTCACTATTCTCTTATCTCTCGCTCACTACTCTCATGTCTCACACTCTACTCTCTCATGTCTGACACTACTCTCTCATGTCTCACTCACTACTCTCATCTTGCACACTACTCTCTCCTCTTGCACACTACTCTCTCATGTCTCACACACTACTCTCTCATGTCTCGCTCACTACACTCATGTCTCACTCACTACTTTCTCATATCTTGCTCACTACTCTCATGTCTGACATACTACTCTCTCATGTCTTGCACACTGCTCTCATATCTCGCTCACTACTCACTCATGTCTGACACACTACTCTCTGATGGCTCACTCACTACTCTCATATCTCGCACACTACTCTCTCATCTCGCACACTACTCTCTCATGTCACACATTACTCTCTCGTGTCTCGCTCACTAATCTCATCTCTCGCTCACTACTCTCTTTCAGTCCATTCATTCATCTCGTGAGTATTTCACATCAGCTCTGGAGTCAGGGTCTCTGACTTGTTTCTTTGTCTATCCTTTGTACCTAATTCACTAAAAGTAGAAATTTTTTAATTCCTTGAACGAGAATAAAAATAGGGCACCTGGGTGGCTCAGTGGGTTAAGCCGCTGCCTTCGGCTCAGGTCATGATCTCACGTCCCGGGATCGAGTCCTGCATCGGGCTCTCTGCTCGGCAGGGAGCCTGCTTCCTCCTCTCTCTCTCTCTGCCTGCCTCTCTGCCTACTTGTGATCTCTCTCTGTCAAATAAATAAATAAAATCTTAAAAAAATAAAGAAAGAAAGAAAGAAAGAAAGAAAGAAAAGAAAAGAAAGAGAATAAAAATAAAAAATAAAATATCCTTTTTGTGTTAAGCAGGAAAAGTGAACAATGGAAAAATTAAATTCTTACAGAAAAGTTTCTGCAACAGCACAGTCATTGAAAGGAAACATCATTGAGCTGAGTGAGTCTCAGGGAGGCAGAAGGCAAGGAAGCTTAGGGAATCTAGTAGAGTCTCCTGGAGATTCTTCCCAGCCCCTTGCAACTCAGGCAGCTGAACATCAGAGAATGTTGTACCAACACTTGGTCTCAGATGGAGGGACTGTCAACTCTACACTTTCTACAACTTGCAGACACTGTAAATATACAGAATGTGCAAATGTGGTGTGTACTTATGCATTCTGTATATGTACAGTATCTCTGAAAGTTCCAGAAATTGTGCCTGCCTGCAGTTAGAACAATTTTTCACCTTTGATGCAGAGCACATTTTATAAATTTGTATAGACAAAGGCAACAATGAAATAAATAATAGTATTTTGCAGAAGAGGATGACAGGTTTTTACTATTTAAAAAAAAATGTTAATATAGCTGGTCTTAAAACTCCGAGATGATGAGAATTTCCAATTAGCAGTCCTCAAATTTTCCAGCCAGTACTGTCGGGGGCATTAGTTGAGAAGCTGGAGGCCCTTTAAATACATTCAGATTTCTTACACTGAAAGGACTGCTGGTGTGTCTCAGGGGTCTGAGAGCTTGTTGTGTAAAGGGGCAGATAACAAATGTTTTCAGTGTTGTAGACCATACAGTCTCTGTTGTAGCACCTCCCTTGAGTGAAAGCAGCCACAGGCATTGTGTAAGTGTGGCTGTGTTCTAATAAAAGTTTATTTACAAAAACATGCACCGGTTGCATTTGGCTTTGGGCTACAGGTTGCTTGATTCCTGGTTTAGTCCATTTTGTATCTGTCTAAGGCGTGAGATAGGGATCCGTGCTTATGGATTTTTCCAGATGGCTGCTAGTTGCTACAGTATCATTTACTGAGCAGTGTTATGCAGGGAACAGCATTAACATGGATGAAAAACAAACACCTGCTTGGCAATCTGAAGGAGACCAGTGTTTTTCAAGTTTCTGTCATGAGGTCTTATGGGTGACTTGTCTTAATAATGGGTTGTCTTACATAGGAGGAAAGTAGTCTTTCCCCTTATTGTTTGTTCATCCAGATTAAGTTTTAAACTTCTACTTCTGCCTTATTTCAGAATTTGTGTCAGAGATAATCAATCTGGGATTTCCTTTACTTTTGAGAATTTGGAGGGCTTTTTAAAAGCACTTATCCCACATGACCTTAAAAGATGAACATGTTAAGCCCTCCTTTCTAAGCCTCTAACCTTACATTCTCAAGTTATGAAGTACATTCAGATAGAGAAGGAAATAATACAAGAGGCATAAAAATTACAAATGAAGATAAATTATCAGTGTATGTTCTTGGAGAACCATAGAAAATCTCCTGGGAAATAATTTTGAAAAAATAACTCAGCAATATACCTTCTTAGGAAAATAATTTCCAAAATTAATTAATTTCTCTTTGTACCTATAAGTAATTAGTTAAATGATGAAGGAGCCATGGACTTCATTTAGAATAGAATCACAAACAATAAAATTGATAAGAAATGCTCAAAAAGTACTTAAAACACTTAAATCCCACAGAAAAGTGGGATTAATCCTTGTCCTTGGGTATTAGGACTTGATAGTGTAATGATGTATGATGTACGCTCATCCTTAACTAACCCTGAAATGAAATAAAATAAAATGAAGACTCTCTTTTTCCCTCTATCTCTCTCTTCATTCCTTCCTTTCGATCAATTTTATTTATTTGACAGAAAGAGAGAGACAGTGAGAGAGACAACACAGGCATGGGGAGTGGGAGAGGGAGAAGCAGGCTTCCCGCTGAGCAAGGAGGCTGATGTGGGCCTTGATCCCAGGACCCTGGGATCATGACCTGAGCTGAAAGCAGACGCTGAACCACTGAGCCACCCAGGCCCCCCTAATAAGAAGTCTTTCTAACTTTCATTTTAAAATGTTTGCATGCAGAAGTAGCCACAGCAATTGGTAAAAAGAATATTATTAAAGGGAATTATTCCTATTAAGTTAGTAAAATGCCTTATGAAGCTTAAACGTAGCTGTTTGAAACTACTTAATATTAATATTGTTTATATTAGCATAATAATGCAAGATTAGTGAAGAAACATAATAGGGTTTGTTAATAAATATATTTACAGAATTAGCAAAAAATAAATGTGGCATTTCAAATTAGTGATGAAAAATGGATTATTCAATAAGTGATACTGGGACAACCTGGAAAAAAATAAAGTTGGATCCCTATTTTATATCTTAAATAGATACAATTTAAAATAAGTCAGCCACAGAGAAAGGACTATATGCAATTAGAAAATGTTTTGTGTGGCTTATTGGAAAGAGCATGCTAAGGAAAATGGGAAAACCAAATGCTACAAAAAATAAAAAAGATTGATGAATCGGAATAATTAAAAATGATGTGGGGAAAAAAATTGCTGTGAGAAAACACCAAAGATAAATTGAGGAAATGTTAAATATATATGACAAAGAAAGTTTTCTTCATTTATAAAGCATTCTTGTAAATAAATGGGTAAGATTTTAAAAATGGGTAAAGATACGGACGCCTGGGTGGCTCAGTTGGTTAAGTATCTTTCTTCAGCTCTGGTCATGACCCCAGGGTCCTGGGATCAAGTCCCACACTGGGTTCCTTTCTCAGCAGTGAGCCTGCCTCTCCCTTTGCCTGCTCTGCCTATTGTGCCTGCTGCTCTCTGTTCTTCGGCGCTTTCTCTCTCTCTGACAAATAAATAAATATTCTTGAAAAAAAAATGGGTAAAGATAGAAATGGGCTGTAAATAAAATGAAAGCGAGAGTTTTATAAATATATGAAAAGTTGTTCACTCTCACAAACCCTTGGAGGACAATTTCCATAAAATTAAGAAAAGGGGTTCCCAAACACCTGCTTTGTAGCTCTGAAGATGACGGGAAGGAGCAGGACCTTAAGTCCCTTCGGTACACTGTCTACACAGAGTAGAAACTCCACTCCTAGGAATGAATCCCACAGGGACACGTGAGCTGCACAGAATACTCCTGTGAGGACAGTGCTCATGTCATCACAGTCATGGTCTGGTTCTCTGCCGCTGGCGAGTGCAGAGATAAAGCATGCTACAGTGCAGTATTGCATAGAATGCCTTCCTTTGAAAAGAGAAAAGTGAATCTATTTATTGATAACGAGCTTTAGAAAACAGTATTTCAAAGTGAGGAGAAGCAGTATGCACACTGTGCTCCCATCTGAAGTCCCTGAGATGAACATGCACATATGCATGCATGTGTGCACACGCATTAATTCTGGAAAGACACACAACAAATTAGTAATAGCATTTCTCACTCTGTGGAAGGGGCTGGGGGCTAAAAATACACAATAATTGTTATTTTTAAACTACATGTATATATTGCTGTTTGGTTAAATACTGGCTTGAAAGGATTTAAAAAACAAAATACAAAACGGTTCATTTTTATTGTGGTAAAAAGCACATAACGTTAAATTTACTATTTTAATGGGTTTTACGTGTTTAAGTATAATTACTGAAGATAATTATATTAAGTTAATATATTAAGTATATTCATGGTGTTGAGCAACACATCTCTAGAAGTTTCTCATCTTGTAAAATGGAAGGAGGTCTGAACACACTGAACACCAAGTTCCCCTTCCTCCTCTCCCCAGCATTCAGAAACCACATTTCAGCAACTGTGTCTAGGACTTTGACTGCTTCAGGTGCTTTGTGTAAGTGGTATCCTATAGCATGAGTTTCACTGTGGCTGGCTTGCTTCACTCAGCATAAGGTCTTTGATGGGACAGGACCTCTTTCCTTGTAATGGCTGCATAATATTCCATTGTCTTGAGACACCATCTTTTCTTTATCTGTTGTGATGATCTGAATGTTTGTGCCCACCTGAAGTCATTGCTCTAACCCCAACCCCCAGTGGTGATGATGGTATTAGCAGGTGGAACCTTTGGGAGGTGCTTAGGTCATGGGAACAGAATCCTCTAGAAACAGACGGTGCCTTATCAAAGAGGCTCAGGCACATGCCTACACTCTTCTGCCCTGTGAGAATGCAGTGAACGTGTGTGGCCCAGAAAAGGATCCTCACTGGTCATGTTGGCACACCAACCCCATATTTCCAGCCTCTAAAACTGTGAGCGGTAATTTTCTGTCGTTTAGAAGGCACCCAGTCTTCATTGTTTTGTTCTACCTGCCTGAATGGATTGAGATATCCCTTCATCCATCAAAGGCCCCTTAAGTAGATTCTACACCTTGGTTAATATGAATAATACTGCATTGAACATGGGTGTGCACCTGTCTCTTGGAGATCCTGCTTTGAAGTTTCTTGGACGTATCCCGGGAAGTGTAATTGCTGGATATGTTTATTCTATTTTAAGTTTTTGAGGAAGCTCCAAACTCTTTTCCTCAAGGGCTGCACCATTTTGCATTCCCACCAACAGTACACAGGGGTTCTAATTTCTCATCTACACAGTGTGTTTCTATGGTTCTCTTACCCATAGGCTTTGTAAGGACAGGTAATCCCCAGTGGAACCTGAGTGGCCCCACATGTCCTTGCCAGGTATTCTAGGAGCGCAAGACCCTGGAGGCCATTATCAGGGTGTATCAGAATAGCAACCCTGAGAGCTGAGGGGCTGCCTCCCCAGACCCAGTCCAGGTTTGCTTCTGCTCACTCTACATGGATCTCCCCAAGCTCTGTGCTCTTGTCCTCTAAAGCAGTAGGAGCCTTTGCTTCTCTGTGGTTCTCAAAAAGGCCTGATGAGTTGGCCCCATATTCATGAAGCCGCATCTTCTCTGTTGGGTGAATGGCTTCCAAAACAATGTCATTCCTGTTTTTTTTTTTTTTTTCCAGGATGGTTGTGACTTCCATGATGCCAGTCTTTCCCTGATGGCAATTGGAAACTTCCAGATCCTGACTTCTCTCTTTCATAATGCTCTGTGCTGGCCTTTCTCCCCAGATTACACCCTTGACATAAATTGTGTCGATTCTAAGATCTACAGGCTAATGGCTACAAGTCATATCATTCATGCCCTTTTTATTACACATAAAAAAATAAAAATATGCTTGCTATTTATTTGAGATAGTCTGCTGAAATGAGGATTTAGGCTTGAGTGTCCTTCATGTAAATAGAATCTTAAGTCATCTGTTACTATATTCCTAATATAGGCTTTTTGATGATACAGACAAGAATAAATATTACTCCAATTTAAGAAAAACTTCTTTAGGTGACTTTCATCTTGCACATAAAAGGGCAAGCTGCCTCTAGAATTATGGTACAGAGGCCTGTGTGTATGGAGATGAGCGTGTCTCTCTGTCCCATTCCTGTCTGCCGGCTGAGCTCCACACTGGAGACACCAGATCTCCTGCCAGTCGTAGTCCCTGTGATGCTGTGCTAAGCTCAGAACTCTTTTTACTTTCTTATTGGCATAATCTTGTTCCTTCTGCCCTTGAGGATAAATCAGTTAAAAACTATCAAAAGAGTCTAGTTTTGAAAAAGAATCCAAGGTCAGACCCTTTTTCAAGGAGGAGAAAGGCAGGCAGCAGATGCCCCCGAACATTGCCTCGTGTCACATCTGTGACCGAGAGAGAAGTTTAAAATCCTCCCCATTTGATGTGCATTAGGCAAAGGCACTTAATCATTCAAACCCAAGTGGCTTATCTTCCTTTCAGAGTTTTGATCACTGTACCAATTCAGTAGCCTTCTTTTTAAAAGAAGAGAAAATTTGCAGGACCACAGAAAGATACACCCCCACCCCCACCCCCAGGGAGCTGGGCACATTTTGCAGTAAGAGCTTTATTACTGGAAGTTCCCACTAAAGGAAGATTCAGACCCAGCACCAGCTCCTATTTCCTGGGAGGAAACTTGAGGGTTAGCAGAAAAATGTCTCAAATGGAAGGTGAAGTTAATGTGGTAGTGCTTTTTTCTGTATGCCCCCAAATAATAAGTAAAATGCTCAGTGCATTCATCACCTTGTTGAATATTTCCTACCCTTAAATTCAATAAATTCATTAATTGATTATTAAGGAGGCACACAGTGAGCTCCTGGCTCTCTTGGAAAACCTGCCTCTCAGACACTCCTGGGCAACTTGAGGTGGGAAGAAATTAAGTCTATCCCTGTAAGATATTCCTAGGCATGGTTACTAAGTACCTTGGGCTTAAAACAACAGAAATTTATTCTTGCATGACTCTGGAAGCTAGAAATACAAACCCAAATCTGTTGTCAGGGACATACTTCACCCAGAGGGTCTAGGGGAGAACCTTCCATGTCCTCCTTTTTTTAAAATTTATTTTTTATTTATTTTCAGCATAACAGTATTCATTATTTTTGCACTACACCCAGTGCTTCCATGTCCTTCTAATAGTTTGATGATGTTGGTGATTCTTGGGGCCCCTGGCTTGTAGATGGATCACTGGGATGTCTGCCTCTGTCATCACAAGGCATCTTCCGTGTGTCTTCTTGTTGTCTCCCCTCTACTCTCATCTGTCTTACAAACCGTCCAGTTGTACTGGATTAGGGCCCATCCCAGTGACCTTAACTTGACTGTTGGAAAGACCAGATAACAAATGAGGTCACATTCACAGGTCCCAGAGCTGGGATTCCAACACATCCCAACATGACAATGGCCAGGAAGGACAAAGGCAGCTGTAGTCAAATGATAGTTATGCCCTTCCAGTCCGTGAACAGGAGAAGAATTAGGCACAAACAAGTCCGCTGCAAGAGAAAGGGAGCAGAGGACAACAGTCGAAAAGACTGCCGTACCAAGCAACTCCTCAGTCTCACTTTTATTAGATAGAAACAATAACCAACAAAAGAGTTGATGAAGGTCAAACTTCAGTCACATGTCTTGTGGACAAACAAGAAGGAGGGTAAAGTTTATAGTTAAACAAGCACATTCAAAGGACACATCTAACTAACAACAGGTGCTTTGGGGAGGAGAAAGGAGAGACAATGGAAAAGGGAAGCAGGCAGTGGTCAGCCCTGAGCAGGCCGGGCATTCCCAGCTGCTTGCTTCCAGGAAGCTGGTGGCGTTCTGCTCTGAGCTAGCTGGGCATCCCCAGCTGCTCAGCTTCAAGGTCTTATAACGTCCTTTCCCCCAAAGACCTGTTGCCAGTATATGTTTTTCTTAAGGCCGTATCTAAATGTGCTTGGTAACTACTAAAATCATCCAGGGGTTATAGTTTAAGTAATACATTGTTCTGAGGGGCAGTTGCAGAGATAGACTTTCTCATTTTGTCTGTTGTGAGCATTTTTTATAAGGGAGGAAGAGCAATAATCTGGAATTCATAGGGAATTGAAGAAAAATGCTTTTGAAGAATGTGGGAAGATGAGCAAAGAGCACCCCAAGTGCAACATGCAGTGGGACCGAGAGAAGGAAGCGGGTGTGTGAGCCAAGATGATGCCCGGGGCTTGGCGTCCAACATTTAGTGAGCATTTACTATGAGCCAGACGTGGTTTCAAACATTCCAGGTGCTTTATGTCATTTGGTCTTGTTCAGCAGGTGTCTTCACATTGCAGAATGAGAAACTGAAGCTCTGAGTTGCACAATGGTCAGTTTCAGTGCTACCCTAGAATAGTGTTAGGTAAGATCAACATAGTTGATAGTTGTTTATTTTCCTTTTTGCTCTTGTTCTTGTTGCCTGATTTGAGATCCATTCCTGGCCCATGCAGAAGAAAGCCTTACAGAATAGGGGGAGGAGGCATGAGAGGGTGGCCATGCCCTTGGGGAGGTAGAGGCAGATCTGGGTCCCCCAAGGTTTGGGTTCTGCAAGTGAAGGTGCACCCAAGGACAGTGGTCAGGAGATGTCTGGGCACTTGCTGCCCTTGAGATCCTCTGTGGCATTACAGAATGATGTGTTTTGGCTGCTGTCCCAGCTCCTCCTGGGCTCGGTCCCTAGAGCTCTACCATCTTATTCAGAGTTCCCCCATGGTTTCTCTCTGGTGGGAGTGAAATGCAGAGCAGCCAAGGCGGTTTCTTCCAGGTTGGGGTGCCAGCAAAGAAAGCTGCTCAGCATTGGGAAAATGCATCACCTGCCTCATCCTGGGCTGGGGACTTGCTCAGCATCTCAGGGCATCTTGGTTCAGGTAAATACAAGGCAGTGAAGACGGGCATCCTAGACTTGCGTCTGGCCTGGACACGGTGTCTCTGAGTTCACTTCCCTCTCTGCCTTTCTGGCTTTCATATCCTTTCTCTCTGAAGCCGCTGTCTTAGGAGATCTTCCTATCCAGCCCTTATACCTCTTGTTCTCTGGATCACTCCAAACCTGGAGCCTGATCCTGAGGAACCACTGTAGGTCAGGAATGAATCAGAAGGATAGGGGACACAGGGGAGAGGCAGATGGAAGTTCCCGGCTCCAGCACCTCGTGCAGAGACTCAGACACCTGCCACTTGACTGCCAGTCTCCCTGCAGCTCCTTGGGCAGGGGGCTGGACAGCACCCCAGAGCCAAGGCTCTCCATTCAGCAATTTCATGTCATTTTCAACTCTCATTTTAAGTTTCTCCTTCACACTTTGCAGCTGAATGTGCTTCGGTTTTGCTTTCTGCTTCTTACTCCTGATTTTAGCATTGTGACTCCCAAGTTATACTTTTTTTTAATTAGACATTTTATGTTTGCCAAAGGCAGATTTTGTTACCTCGATCCTGCTTAGCCTATTGGGCAGCCTCTGGAGATGACCCTCTCCTGCTTTGAAGTCCCCAAGAAGCCCAGTGGAGACAGGCTCACAACCTTCTGGGAGAGGCTGCTACCTCTTCTTGGGGTGGGGTGGGGGAGTTTCAGTGAGACCTGACTGCTCAGCTGTACGCCCTGCTCCCATGCAAATCATAAGGGGGTGAGAGGGGAAGCCTCTGCCTTTATCCTAATGGAGTCATGGATTGTTAACTTCCTGTGTTTCACTGTTCTGTTTGGATTAATGAATCAGAGTTTATTACCCTGAAGATAAAAGTTGTTGGTGGTACCTACATCTAGGTTAAGAGACTGGGCATTCTGAGTGCCTAGGGGGCTCAGGTGGTGAAGCATCTGCCTTTAGCTCAGTAATGATCCTGGGGTCCTGGGATCAAGCCCCGCCTCAGGCTCCCTACTCAGTGGGGCGGCTGCTTCTCACTCTCTCCTGTCCCGGCTTATGTGCTCTCTCTCAGTGTATGCACATGCATTCTCTCTCTCTCAAATAAATTAATAAAGCCTTAAAAAAAACAAAAACAAAAAGAAACACCAGAGTGAGGCATTTGGGGGCCCTCACTGTGTGAAGTTGGTGGTGGGTATATTCCCACTGTGTTAGAACAGGTGAGAAATTGTGCCAAGCATCCTGCCACTCTGTGACTCCAAACGAGGCATGATGGCAGGTGAATCCCATGTCACTGCCATGATGTTGGGAGTGAGCATGGTGGCTGATGCACAAGGTGACCAGGAGATCTGCACTGAGAGGTGGGGTTGGGTGGGGTTCCCCATCACCCCAGGGAGTGTAAGTGAGGAATTGGGTTTCTCACTGCATCACAAATCAGGCTGGGTTTCATTCACGTTAATGGAAGTGCACTTCTTATTTAAATATTTCTTATTGTGGTAAATCAGACATAACATAGAAGTTAGCTTTGTAACTATTTTTAAGTAGATGGGTCAATGGCATTAGCATTTTCACATTGTGGTCTCTCCAGAATCCTTGCCATCTTGCCGAACTGAAACTCACTGCCCTCTAGATACTAATTCCCCATCCCTCCCTTTCTCCAGACCCTGGCAACCACCTTTCCACTTTCTGTATCCATGAATTTGACTCATCTGGGCACCTCTTCTAAGTGGCGTCATACCATTTTGGTCCTTCCGTGACAGGCGGATCTAATGTAGCATAATGTCCTCTAGGTCCATCAGTGCTGGGGCGTGTGTCTAATTCTGAAGAATGTTTTACAATATATATATGCCAGTTCTGCTCATCTCCTCTCCTGGGGGATCTGTGGACTTTTCCACCTTTTGGCTGTAGTGAATAAAGTTGCTGTGAATTGGGTGAACAAATATCTTTGACACCTTGCTTTCAGTTCTTTTGGGTGTATTCCTACAAGTGCAATTCCTGGATTCTGTGACAATTCTATTTTTAAGTTTTTGAGGAACTGTCTGCTTTGCTGTGTTACATCCCACCAGTGCACCGCAGCTCCAACTCATGCTCATCAACACATCTTATTTCCATTAAAAAAAAAAAAAAATAGCGAAAGGTTGGGAAGTGGTGTCTCACTGTAGTTTTGATTTGCATTTCCCTGATGACTTCTGATGTTGAGCATCTTTTCATGTGTTCTTTGGACATTTGTATGTTTTCTTTGGATAAATAACTATTGAAGTACTTTGTGTATTTTAAAATCAAGGTGTTTGAGTTTTTGTTTGCTGGGATGTACAATGTTCTTTATATATTATGGATATGAACCCCTAATCAGATAGAGAATTTGCAGATATTTTCTGTCATTCATGGGTTGCCATTTCACTCTGTTGATGGCATTCTTTGAAGCACAAAAGTTTTAAATGTTGATGGATTTGAATTTATCTATTTTATCTTATGTTGTCTGTGCTTTTAGTGTCCTATCAAAGAAATCATCATCAAATTTAATGTGATAAAGTTTTTGTCCGGTTTTTCTTCCTGAAGAGTTTTTATAGCCCTAGGTCTTGTGCTGAGAACTTTAATTCATTTTGAATTAATTTTTGTATGCTGTATAAGGTGAAGGTCCATTTTTATTCCTTTGCATACTGTTATCCGATTCTCCTAACCTCGGTTGTTGGAAAACCGTCCTTTCCCTGTTGTGTAATCCTGGCACCCATGTTGAAAATTATTTGTAGATCCCTTTGCAAAGCATTAACATCTTAAAAATATCAAGGTTTCCAAAACATGAACATGGTATAGCCTTCCAGTTATAAGTGTATTCTTTCATTTCTTTTAGCAGCATTTCGTAGTTTCCAGTGTACAGCTCTACTACCTCTTGGTTAAGATTATTCCAATGTATTCTATTCTTTTTGACGCTGTTACACATGAAATTGTTTTCTTAGTTTACTTTTTAAATTATTCATTGCTGGGGTATTGAATTGCAACAGATTTCTGTATGTTGATTTTGGTCAAATATCATTGATTAATTCTAAAAGTGTTGTTGTTTCCCTGGAATCTTCAGGGTTTTCTACATATAAGATCATGCCATCTTCAAACAGAGATAATTTTACTTATGTCTTTCCAATTTGGATTCCCTTTCATGCCTAAGGGTTCTGGCTTGTACTTTCCAGTATTATGTTTAGTAGAAGTGACAAAATCTGGCATCCCTGAATTGTTCCTGATCTTAGTGGAAAAAACTTGTAACCTTTCCCTGGGGGGTATGATACTCACTGTGTGTTTTTCATATATGGCTTTTATTATGTTGATATAGTTTCTTCTATTAGTAGTCTGTTGAGTGCTTTTATCATGAAAATGTGCTGAATGTTGTCAAGTGCTTTTTCTGCATCAGTTGAGATGATCATGTGACTTGCCCTTCCTTTAGTAATGTGACCTATGACACTGAATGTTTCTTGTGTATTGACTCATTCTTGCATTCCAGGAATTAATCGCACTTGGTAATGGTGCATAATCCTTTTCATATGCTACCAAATTCAGTTTGCTAGTATTTTGTTGACAATTCTTGCATTGGTCTGTAGTTTTTTTTTTTTTCTTGTAGTATCTCTGGATTATGGAGTAATGCTGGCCTCATTGAATGAGTCAGTGAGTTCTCTCTCCTCTTCATATTTCTGGAAATGTTTAAGAGGATTGGTGTTGGCTCTTCTTTAAATATTTGGTAAAATCACCAGTGAAGCCATCAAGTCAGATACTTTTCTTTGTAAGGAGACCTGATGACTGATTCAGTAGCCTTACTTGTTATGGATCTGTTCATATTTTCTATTTCTTTCTAGGTTAGTCTTGGTGAAATTTCATATTGTTAGGAACTAATCCATTTCATCTCAGTTATTCAATTTGTTACTATACAGTGTTCACAGTATTCTCTTATAACCCTTCCCTATCTATAAAATCTGTCGTAATGACCAACTTTCATTGTTGCCTTTAGCTGTTTGAGTAGTCTATGTTTTTTAATTAGTCAGTGTTGCTAATATTTTGATTTTGATTTTTGAAGACTCAATTCTTGATTTTGTGGATTTTCTGTTTCTATTTTCTATTTTGCTTATCTTGTTTTGTTTATCTTGTTTTTATTCTCTATTTTGCTATCTCTATTTTGCTAATTTTTATTATTTTTTTTCCTTCTGCTAGCTTTTGATTTCATTTGTTCTTTTTTTTTCTAGTTCCTTACGGTGTAACGTTAGGTTGCTGACTTGAGATATTTCTTCTTTTTCAATGTAAGCATTGATAGTTATAAATTTCCCTGTTAGCACTTCTTTTAAGACATCCCATAAGTTTTGCTAGGTTGTGGTTTCATTCCCATTTGTCTCAATAAATTTTCACATTTCCTTTGTGATTTATTCTTTGACTCATTTGTTGTTTACGGTAATGTTCAATTTCCACATATTTGTAGATTTTCCAGTTTTCCTTCTGAAACCTTTCTGGTTTCATTTCATTTTGATCAGAAAATATATTATTCACAATCCCCACCTTTCTAAATTTTTTAAGACTTGTTTTATGGGCTAACATCTGGTCTATACTGGAGAATGTTCCATGTCTTTTTGAGAAAAGATGTGTATTCTACTCTTGTTGGATGAAGTATTTTGTAAATCTCTGTTGTGACCAATTGGCTTATAGTCTTGTTGAGGTCCCCTAATTTTTACTGATCTTCTGTGTGATTATTCTGTTTGTTATTGAAAATGTGGTATTGAAGTCTCCTTCTTTTATTCTAGATCAGTCTATTTCTCCCTTCAGTTTTGTCAGTTTGATATGTAGGTGCTCTGATGTTGGTTGCACATTTACTTATAATTCTTATATCCTCTTGGTGAATTGAGCTCTTATCATTGTATAATGTTCTTCTTCATTGCTTGAAACACTTCTTGCCTTAGTCTGTTTTATCTGATATTAGTATACCCAACCCTGGTCTTTTGGTTACTAATTGCATGGAATATCTTGTTCTACCTTTTTTACTTCCCAATCTATGTTTATATCCTTACATCTAAAATGAGAATGTTATAGAGAGAATAAAGTTGGATCCTGGGTTTTTTTGTCTTAGTTTTTTGGTATCATTCCACCAATACAGGCCTTTTGATTGGGGAACTTAATTCACTTACATTTAAAGTGGTTACTGGTAGGATTGCCTACTATTGGCATTTTGTTATTTTTTGTCTTTAGGTCTTAACTGTCTTGTTCTTCCTTTATTGTCTTCTTTTGAATTTAATTTTTTTACTCATTTTGATTTATTCATTTTGATTTAACTTTTATTTTCTTTTCTGTAAATTCTATAATATTTTCTTTGTGATTTCTATGGGTATTGCATATAATATCTTAAAGTTATGATAACCTGTTTTTACCTGATATTTAACTTTATTGCATACAAACCCTCCTTTTAGCTTTTTTACCCACATCTTATTTATTTGTTTATTTATTCACACACACTTTACCTTATTTACAAATTACATCTTTATATATTTTGTACTTAGTAACATAGATTTATAAGTATTATATATACTTAAATATATACTTATATGGCTGTTTGTTGCTAATCTTGTAGAAGAATAAAAAGTGGAGTTATAATGGATGTCAGTAATTTCTCAAGAGAAGTGGAAAGGAGTAACAATCCAAAATTACAATAATACTTTGCTGGTTTTTGTATTTGTCCATGTACTTTTCTCTCCTGGAGAATATGATATTTTCCTATGGTTTTGAGTTGCCATCTAGCGTCCTTAATTCCAACTTGATAGACGTTCTTTAGCATTTCTTGTATGGCAGGTCTAGTGGTTATGGACATTCTCAGTTTCTGTTGTTGATCTGGGAATGTCTTTCTTTCTCACTCATTTTTGCAGGACATTTGCCTAATGTTGAATTCTCCCTGACCTGTCTTTTTGCCTGAGGAACCCACTGATAGTTTTACAGAGGCTACCCCGTATATGATGAGCCACTCTTCTTTTGGTGTGGGTCTGTTTGTGTTTATCCTCCTTGGCATTTGTTAAGCTTGTATTGCTATATCCACGACTTTCCTCAGACTTGTGAAATGCATGGTCATTACTACTCCGCCTTTTTTTCTGTCATTTCTCCCCTGCATGTCCCATAATGTCTATATGGTTCAGCTTGATGTTCTCCCATCATAAGTCTCTCAGGCTTTGGCTCACTGTCCTTTTTTTCTTGTTTTACTCTTCAGTCTCAATAGTTTCAAGGGACCTGTATTCAAGTTCGCTGAGCCTTTCTTTCTATTTGCCTCTTCTATTTAACCCCTCAAATGATTTTTTTTCAATTCAACTTTGTATTTTTCATCTCCAAAATTTCTATTTGATTGATTCTTTTTTTTAAGTATTTTATTATTTATATGACAGACCGAGATCACAAGTAGGCAGAGAGGCAGGCAGAGATGGGGTGGGGGGAGCAGGCTCCCTGATGAGCAGAGAGCTGGATGCAGGGCTCCATCTCAGGACCCTGGGATCATGAACTGAGCCAAAGGCAGAGGCTTTAACCCACTGAGCCACCCAGGTGCCCCTCCATTTGATTGTTTCTAATAATTCCAAATTCTTTGTAAATATTCTCCTTTTGCTCATATATTTTCTTGATTTCCCTTATTTCTTTTGTCCATGTTTTCCTTTAGCCTTTAGAGCATATTTAAGGCAATTGTTTTAAAGCAATTCTCTAGTAAGTCCAAAGCCAATGTTTCTTTTGGCATGGTTTCTGGAGATGTATTTTGTTCCTTTGAATGAGCCATATTTTACTTCTTTATATAGCTTGTGATCTCATATTGAAAATTGGATATTTTTAAAAACAGCCCCCTCTCCCAGGCTTTGCATGCTGGCTTCATGCAGGGGAGACCCTTGCTAATCAGCCTGGCATGCACTTTTCTCATACCTGTGTTATCCCTACATCTGTGCACATGCTCTCTTCCCAGTTCTCCCATTGGTATGGCTGTTTTTAATGTCTTCCTTTTTGTAAGGCTCACACCCTTGCTCATTTTAGGGATGTTAGCTGTTCTATTGTATTCCTCAATTTATAATCACTTGCCCCAGATGTCTGTGTCTGTAATGACCTTTAGGACGGTTTTCATAAGTCATACCTGCTGCTTCCACTGTTTTCCCCTTTTCTGAGATGTGAGCCACTTTTGGTTGTCTGAACTCTGTGTTGGGTGTCCCAAGACCAGTCCCTCATGTATCCCCTAGACAGGTTAGAAATCAAAGGGTCTCAAATTAGTCCACTTTGCTCTCTCTGGTTTGCAAAGGGGACTCACTTATGGTGACTACTCTGCTCAAGGTGTTCTGCCCAGCACAGTCACGGAATTTCCTGCCCTGCCACATGTGGCTCCTTCTTGACCAAGCACTCACTTGGTTGCTGTGACTCTTTGGCCATTCCCATAGTTCCCAAAGGTTATTTTGGTCAGTCTCTAGTTGTTTTTGGTGTTTCTGTGGAGGGAACAGGCCTGGAGTTTTCTTGTGTGTCATCTTGCTGACATCACTCTCCTGAATTTTTAAGTAAGTTTTTAAAATATCCAGTCTATTTCAAAATGTGCTGGTGCATACATGTTCGTGTTCTGTTATTTTCGTCTCCCAGTTTCCATATTTTTAAAATGAAAACACAGTGTGAGTGGGTTCCAGTTACTGCTGGAAGAAGAAGTCTTTACCCTCTCAGACTGATATGTGTGATGCCTAAGAGGACCTTTAAACCGATGGACTGTGTGTGAGTGGAAAGGCTCCTCCTTGCACACAGATGTGTTTCCTGCACTGAGGGCTGGTATCCATCTCTCCAGATGCTGCTGGAAACACCATGTGTCTGGACACTCATAGCATGAAAGGGCACTGCCAAGGCTCCCAGGTACCAGGGACCATCCCACTGGTGCTCAGGGCATGATAGTTACTGTAATAACACGCTGGCAACCAAAGCAGCCTTCCCTCCTCAGGGGAGGTTTGTGGGCTGACGGAGAGCTGGAACCCCACCTGGGACGCAGTACTCAGATAGTCTCCTCCCATGTCCCTGCTGACCTCCAGCCATGTCCTGTGTACCTCTATCACTGGCTCTGCAAATCCCCTCTGCCCTTCCCTGCAGCCCATTTTCAGGCACCCACACTTCCCATTTCCTATGAGATGTTTCCTGAGGGCCAGCTGGATGTGACCGTCACCCGGGGGGGAAGCAGTGCCATATTGGGGAATCACTAAATTACCACTTCTGTGGGGCACATCCTCACAGCCAAGGGACCCCAACAAGTGCAGCAGAGAGGCCACTGGCAAAGAAGGGACAGGTCCACAGGCCCCCTCTCAGGGCCCTCTCCAGGGCACCCCCTCCAGAGTAAGGAGGGACAGTCCTCTCTCTGACCTCAGCCTGTGGAGGGTCAAGGACTCGGAATCCACGTGAGACTCTCAGGGCGCAGGCCCTCCCCCAGGAAGCCCTGAGTGAGCTGCATCCACATGAGAAGATGGGGACCCTGCTTCCCATGGCCCCCACCCACGTCCAGCTAGTCACTGGAACTCTAACAGATACTGATTTCATGGCAGCTAGTTGGAAAAAAAGGGAAACCCAACAACGACAAAAGCCAGGCTTGACACCAGGAGGCAAACCACCTTGCAACTTTCCAAGAACAGGACTCACTCCATTTCACTCAGTCCTGATCACTAATTAGCTCCATTTCAGGTACAGTCTGTAAAGATAGATTCCCAGCCCAGGTTCACAGCAACCCGACTCCCCTCCCCCAACCAGGCCCTGCTGGGTCATCCCACTGGAGCAGGTGCCGGTCTGCACCCTGAAGCCTCCCTGGGTTCTCCTTGTCTGGGGTCTGCATCGCCCTTCTGGCTTGGACACTCAGTACCCCTCACAGTGTGACATCCTTACCCGGTTTGCAGGCTCGTCCCCTGGCCAGCCCATGTCCTAAACATCCTCCCATGTCCTGGGGGCAGCCTGCTAGCCCCCTGTGTCCTCCTTCCCCTTGGTTTCTTCCCTGCAGGTGTGCTCTGCCCACGTCATCCCTGCTCTGGTGGCCTCAGTCTAAACTCTGCTGTGGAAACCCCGCATCTACTGCCTCCTCCTCCAGGGAGCACTCCCTGACTTTGGACCAGTGCACCTACTGCATTTCGCTGTGGACCCCAGGCTCTGGGGCTCCTGATCTGGTGGTGCTGGTTCATAGCCCACAGCCCCAGCCTGCACAACCCTGAGAGCCTGGCTCTGGCCCCTTGCACTTGGTGTCTAGTATGTTTTCTCACCCATCAGCCATTGGAATCTTGTAAGGAAAGTATTTACGGCATTTTCAGGTGAAATCAGCTGTCTTCTCATAGAATCTCAGCTCCTAAAAATCCTTTTAAATGATTCTTTGTATATAGAGCATATTATAGTTTTATCACTGGTGGGTGGGTAGGTCTGATGTAAAATATTTTACAGGATTCCTAGTGCCCAGTCACCAGAGTGATGACGGAGGGCAAGGACAGCTATGACCGCTTCTACAGAATAATTTTGAATTCACAAAACCCATTCATTATGAGACTGAAAAGTTGTGCATGACATAAGCCTATGGTGACATCTACAAGCACGTTGTTCCAGGTCCCCTGCCCTTAGATCCTCTCTACACAGGTTAGCCTTTCAGCTGCATTCAGGACTTCTGAATTGCTCATGCTACAATATTCCATAGCTTTATGGTTCATCTCATTTAGTAAAATGAGGCTTAAAAATCACACTTGAATAAATACGGAGCAAAGGTCAAACTAACTCTTTTCTTAATCATTAAAAGATAATAGCAGGAATTCTGTCCTTTTTGTAAAACATTCCAAAATTATATAAGTTAAATTACGTTTACTTAGTACACACTGTCTTTTTAAAATCAGTCGTAGATGGTGAGTGATCTGAGGGACTGGCCCACTCAGACAGAGATGCATAGCCTCCTGTGCTAGATATCCTGACTTCTTCTGATTCAAGTTTAAAGAAGTTTCTTGGTGTTTTAAGAGACTGTGGTATGACTTCTTCTGTCTCAATCATTTGTCATGAAAGGTCCTCCTTCTAGTGTATTTTACACAATCGGCATTGACTAGTCATAAGCCACGGCTGATGGTCATGAGAGCAGGGTCAGTCAGGGAAGCAAGGATTTGGGGCAGAGAGGAACTGAGCTGTTGTGATCCACTGAAATTGGCAGGAAATGGGCTGAGTTCATCAGGCATCTAGGATGCAGGACACCTTCTAGAAGTCTGGTTTAGTGAGTCTCTTAGCTTTTCCGGACCACATGTATTTGTAATGAAGATTCTGTTTTCTGCCAATACCACTGTATTGTGAGTGGGGGAGGCTAGTCCCCCTTGTAGGGTCTTTAAGGAACATTCAAGCATGGTTGTGGAAGTCACACACAGGAAAGCTAAGAAATGACCGGACTTGTTACGCCCTCAGGTGCTAGGGCAGGAGGCACAATCGGCACTCCTTGCTGGTGGCCACATGGCAGGCGGGCCCAGGAGGTGACTGTATCCAGCAGGTGCAGTCCTGAACCACTGAGAACACCTGGTCAGCTCCATGTATTGCAAGTTGGGATGGCCACAAAGACTTGAGGGGATTTCACTGTTATGTTTGGAGTCCCTGGGTTATAGACATAGGAAGGTGAGATGGAGACCTTGTGACAGGAGCCAGCCTGACCACCCTGGTGAGCCCCGGAGGGGGCTCACAGCCTCTGCCTGGTGATGTTGAGTCATCAGGGGGAGAGGAAAAGTTAACAATTTATGATCAGTCTTCACCCTTTATTCTCATTTTCAACCTTACTTTCCTTCTCAGGTAAGAGAACCAAGACTCTGGTACTGCCCAGGACAGTTCCAAAATATATAAATAGTCTTTCATCACCTGAAACTGACAGAGAGGAGACATTTCAGTTCATTAATGGTGATGTGGGACTGAGATTTGTGCATTCAGCTGAGGCTCAGAGGTCTGTGGTGTCCACAGGGCCCTGGATCCCAGCTCCTGGCCACCTTTCAGACTCTGCTCTGAAAGAAAAGGACACTGCATCTTTCTCTTTTTGTTCCTTCTTTTACTTCTTTCTACCTGGCATGGTTCCACAAATCATTGCCCATGGGATTCCTGTGCTTTCCTCTCAGTCTATAAATCACAAGCACCCCTTCCCTACTCCATGGTAGGGGCTAGCCAAGGCATCACTGTCCCTTCAGTTTTGCATGGAAAAAGAGTGGAAGTCCATGAAGAGTCAGAAATGTAGGCACAGACACTGCAGGACAGTCACACTTTGCATTAAAGCTACTTAACGGATACTGTTTTCTTCCCTGGTTCATCACTGCCTCACTAAGATTACATTTATGTCACATGTGGGCAGAAGGCTCTTACAACCCTAGTTTGTAGCACCCACCACTGTGTCCTGGGAGTGGGTGGCCAGGAGCTGAGGTGGGGTGCTGCCCTGGCAAGGGGGTGGGGGCAGGGAGCCCAGGGAAGCAGTGCTGAGCATTCTCTCAACCCTTGATCTTCCCTGTTACTACCCCGGGCCATGGTATGACTCCGTAGGCAGATCATGTGGTCTCCAGGTCTCTCCCAGTAGATCCAGCTGAGAATCCAGGATCCCAGAATGTAGACCCCCAGGAGTCCGGTAAACTATTGGTGGCACAGAGCAGGGCAAGTAAGCCCAGTGATGGGACAGGCAGAGCCCCCACAGAAGCAGCAGAATATGTCAGAAGCTCCTCTGGGCTTAAGTGAGCCTTCAAGAAACAGGCATCGAATGGAACACACCACCCTTGTATCAGGACACCCAAGCACACTTCCATCACTTTCAGTGCACAGCATTCTCAAAAACACAAACTAAAAGGCTTCGAGACATGAGAACGGAATGAGAGAATTATATCTTTTAATATTTCCAGAATATTTTAAGTGGGTTTGTAGAGTGAAAAAATATAGTGAAAGTATTTTTTTTTCTAAATCACTGTTTAAGCATCTATAAACATTTAGAAGTAAAACAACCCGGGACAGAAATATAATAGAGACTGCACACATTCATGAATCTGTCTGACCCCTAACAAGCTTAGCTTGGGAGGTATGGAGTGTTTCCTACATTAGAAGCACAATTATAAGTCGTTAAAATGCCCACTTGATCACAGTACATAACATTTTTATTGCTTCACTTGAATGCTCACTTAAGAATTTTCGCTGAAATGTATTCAGAGCAGAGACAGTTAAACAATAAAAGTGAGGTATTGCAAGACCATAATACTGACTCAGGAATAGTTGGGATAGAAACCACTGCCCCTGGCTTAGCCTTTCTGCATGTTACGTTTGTTTGTTCGTTTGTTTTTTTGGGGGGTGGTAATTTTTGAGTGAAGGAACAATGGTCTTTCAATGCTCAAGGGAAGGAGTGCCAGAATTTTCTGCCTTTCTTTCCATGCGAAGCAGGCCTGTGAGGGACTAAGCTGTACCTTTCTCCTCCAGATGTCCCTGGCTTCTTCTGATGTGGAATCTTGTTTCTCTCTGCTGTCCTTTAAACTCCTGGGCATGGGTGAAATCTTGTCATGGGGTCTTTCTTTTAGTCAGAGTTTGTAGGGCTTCTAAGCCCATCTGTGCGAACCCTCCACATGCTGACATAGGTAGTTGTGGCATGAAACAAAGGGTAGTTTGAAGGCATGAGACAGATGAAAGATTGACTTAAGACAGACAGTCACTCAGCACCCTAGTCTCAATGTTTCTTTCTTGGCATTTCCCCTGAGAATTCCTACTTAGTGTTTTCATGATTCAGCAGTCCTATTTGGTAGGAAAACCAAGGAGTATGTGTAAATAAAACCTCCTGTAAGTAAGTGCATTCCTCCCAGCAAGTGCCCTAGTGTGGGGGACATTATTCCAGAAACCTCCCACCCTCAGTCTCAGGGGCAGGCCTCTCCAGGGATGACCCCTTGGCCAAGAAACTTTCCAGACCTCAACCTCTGTTTTTCTTTCTTGCCATAAAAAACAGCCTGATTAACCTTAACACACAGGGCCATGGCATGGATTTCTTGAGAACCTGCTTATGAAAAAAAATCACATTTAGTGTCCTGGAAACAGTCAGATCTCAACACAGGTGGGACCTTTTCTTTAGTTCTCTGTCTGTGTGGTTCAAGCCAGCAGAGAGGCTGATGGGGACTTCTCTTCCAGCTCTATGCCGACCCTGGCTGTTCAACAAATATGTTTGGATGAAGAAATGAAGGAGAGAACCTGACTTAAAAGAATGCCATAAAAGGGTGGTTCCATTTCAGAAAGGGACTTCTCCAGATTGAAAAGCTTTTATGGCTCATGGTAAATCAAAAGTTTGAGGCCTCATCGGCCTCTTGGACCCTGGGGGGGAAGAATAGGAGGGATGTTTTGAAAGGCAGTGACCATTTCTATGACTTTTCATATCCCACATCATAGTTTTCCCTGTGATTGCAAAGTCGACATCAGTTACGTGTATCGTCCTTCTCTGTAGCTGATCGGCTTCAGGTCTCTGCTCGTCTGCATGAGCCTCAGTTGTGAGGCTTCAATCACTAATTTGCTGTCTTGCTTTCTTAGCATTTACATGAATGAGA
The DNA here is from genome assembly GCF_964662115.1 of Mustela nivalis. Classification (NCBI taxonomy): domain Eukaryota; kingdom Metazoa; phylum Chordata; class Mammalia; order Carnivora; family Mustelidae; genus Mustela; species Mustela nivalis. The sequence continues at coordinate 120,735 of NW_028135925.1, forward strand.
TAAATCTTTGCTTTTATTCATTTGTAGAAAGTATTATATATTATATTGGCATTTCTGAAATGTTTGTAGGAAAGGTTTGTGATAAAACATAAATGTGGGAAGATCCACTCTCTTAGATGAGGGAGAACTTTATTCTAAAGCTTTGTCTGTCTGTGAAATAATACAGAAGAGAGGTGGCAACAAGCAACCTTGTTTTACAAAGCAGACAACAGCAAGAAACTTTCCTGCTCTTCATCAGTCACATGGATTGGTTCCTTTGAAGGTGGGAGTGGTTAGGGGTGTGGCTAAAGTAGGGGTTAGAGAAGTCATTGGAGGAGGGGTTAGGGGAGGGGTTAGGGGAAGTGGTCCCCACCAGTCTCCTGGGAGCCATCCTTGGGCCACACATGTACATAAGGGTCACAGACCACAAGTCTGTCTGGGGCCCCCAGTCCTACAAGCTTATCAAATTATGCAGAAATTAACTTCTCTGCCTGAAGGCCTTGCTGCCTCTGGGCACCTGTCTGTGTGGGAGCTCAGGTGGCTTCTGTACAACCCCCACCCCACTCCCTCAACCCCCCCACCCCTGGAATTGGCAGCTGCAGTGGGGCACAGACCCTGCAGGGACAGCCCCAGGGCACATAGGTGGCAGTGGGACACCAAGGGTCTTCAGTCCTCACATCAGGCATGGGCACACTCTGTCACTTGACCTCCTTCCTGGCATCCCACCCTAAGTACCAGGACCCCTGCCCACAGCCACACTCCCTCAATCCCCCAAGAGGGGAAGGGGGTGCTGGTGGGCAGTCCCCTTCAGTGCCCTGGGCCTGGGCATTGGGTCCCTGGGGATCTCTGTGGCACGCCCCACACACCCTCAGCTCCGGGATTGAGCTTGTCCCTTGCGGCTCTGAGTGTGAGAAGAGGAGCTGAGGGCGCTAAGATGGGATTCTCTGGGGTGAGAAGGCTCCTAGGGTGGCCCTCCACTACTCCCCGCAGGAGACTGCAGGGGGTGGGGCAGGATTTCTCACCTCTGCCCTCAAGGCCAACCATGTGTCTCCCAACTGCGGGCCCCACTCTAATCTAGGATTCCATCCTTCCTAAAGCCTGTGAGGGATTTCTGCCTCGGCAAACCCTCACTAAAGCCACACAATCTCCAGGTGGAGGGAGAGCAGGAGAGGATGGGCAGTGCGAGGTCCCAGTCTGGGTTTTGTTCACCTTGTCAAGTAAACTGAAGAAGAGGGAGGAAGGGGGTGGGGGTGGACCCCGAGATAAACCGTCCTCCAAGCCCCATTCATTCTGGAAGCCAAAGCAGGTCCTCGGGGAGAGAAGACCCTGATCCTTCCCTCCCACAACAGCAGGGCACACACAGAAGCCATCACCACTCATGAGGGGAAAAAAAAAATTTATTTTGGGGAAGCTAAGTAACTGTGGCATGAAGACGCCATTAGCCCATAGATGATGTACTAATGTGAGAAAAAAAAGTTTTTCTCTGCACCGTTTGTGTTTTTTCTTGGAGGAAAGTTGTCCTGCCAGGAAAGGCATTAGAAGCACACAGTCGCTGACCAGGTGAACTGTCTTTTTTAAGGAGGGAGTGCCTGGGGTAGTCGGCCTGCAGGGTGCGGCCTGAAGGGCCCGGCACCAGGGACCCATTCTGGCAGGGTCTGCTTGGGCACTCTGGCACCCTGGTGGGGAAGGGCCACTCGATGCACTTGGTCTTGTTGGCATAGTTCTGAGCCCTGGTGGTGCCCTGTGGACTCACTGTGTCCCTCATCACTCTCCTCTGCTCTTGGTAGGAGAGAACTCTTTGGTAGCAGACATCGGGGTCTGCCGAAGCCTGGAGATCCTTTTTGCACCAGCCGACCTCTGGGATCCTGAGTCCCTGGTATGGCAACACGTTCTCCTGTAAGATCCGCCTAACAGCCCTCACGACCATCTGAGCCTCCGCAGAAGCGCTGTCCATGGCTGACCTGCCCATGACTTGTCCCCGGCCCTGGGATGATGAAGCCTTGCCCTTTTGAATGGAATCTTCCAGTCCTCTACGTCTACTGGGAAAGAACCACTGGAGCAAGTGCATCATCCTTCTCCTGAAGTAGTTTTCTGGAGGCGCCTCCTCCTTCTTCAGCAAGATCTCACAGGCCTTGCTTCCCGAGGCCTCTCTTGACTCCTTGCTCTGGGCTGGACGTCTCACTTCACTGATCTGGAGCAACTTCATTTCTGACAACCCTTTGGCAGGCTCTCTCAAGGGGGACCTCCTGGAGCTCTCTCTCTCCTCACAGGGGACACATGACTTCCTCAGGCTCTTACACTGGTGCTGCTGTCCCAGGGGTCCTAGCTGCCTGTGGGGGCTCTGCTCATGGGATCTTTGGCCATGCAGCACCTCAGAAGTAGATGTGTCTTCACTGGACCTGCTCTGGAAGCCAGACAGTGATTCCTGAGCAGCCAAGATGTTGGCAGCGAGGAACATGTTGGACTGACAGTCTTGAAAGAGACTCTCCGTCGCACAGTCTTGAAGGAGGACCCCAGTTTCACAGTCTTGAAGGAGCATGGTGGGGGTGGCATCACGAGGCCGGTTCTCTGACTCCATCAACTTCCGGGGCTCCGATCCCCTGCATTGTGCCTCAAGGCATAGCTCTTTGGGGTCTCGGATGACCAACTTTGTATGTTGTAGGGGGATGTCACTTTTCCCTGCAGACCCTGATCTCAGCTTGCCACGGAGGCCTTGGTTGTTGGCCAGCACACGGGGTTCTAAGGTGACTCCCCAGGCAGGGTCCTCCTTGAACTCCCCCACCTCCCCGGGCTCTTTGGCACTCAAATTCTGGGGCTCTAAGTTGACCTCTAGCATGGTCACGTCCCGTGAGGCCCTACCCCCATTAACCCTCCTTGGCTCCTTTGTGGCCGATCCTGGACTTGGACTTGACTCTAAGTTGCTGTTTATAAGAGTCCTAGAGGCAGTCTCACTGTGCCAGATTCTGCCCACAAAGCTGTATGTGAAGGTCCGAGAAGGTGGCCTGGGCCCCTGTAGAGCCAGAGGACCACCCCCAGGTGAGTTCCCTTCCAGAGCCTGCTGGATTTCCTTACACGTAGGCTGGGGAGCACTGAGGGGACCTCCCCATGTGTCATAAGACTCTTTCATCACCTGTCCTTGATAGGGCTGAGGAGGATTTCCCCCGAACTTGGTGCCCAAGCCAGCCTTGGATATGCAGGTGGCTGAGCAGGAAGGGAAGGACTTGGAAAGGATGAAGCCCTTCAACTTGAAGAGGTTTATAGTCTTGAGAACCTTGAGGGGGAGGCCCCACCGGTGCTTCACCCTGAGCCTCATGATATGTGCTTCTAGCATCCGCTGAGCATATGGACTGAGGATGGAAAAATCGTGGGTGGGTTCCCAGAATTTGGAAAGCACTGGCTTTCCAGGTTTCCCATGAGGGCATGGCTTTCCAGGATGGTCCAAGGCATGGTGGGCAGCAAGCCTGGAAGGATGAACATCCAAAGGCATCTGACCCTCTCTGAACTGCCCCAACTTCCTGAAATGGTCTCTCAGGTCCTTCTCTGGGTGCTTCTCGACTGTGCTGCTCCTGGTGGGCTGATCCAGAGGGAGGGGCTGGGGCTGAGTCTGAGGTAGGGGTTGGGGCAGAGGCTGAGTCACAGGGAGGGGCTGGGGCTGAGTCAGAGAGAGGGGCAGAGGCTGAGTCACAGGGAGGGGCTGGGGCTGAGTCAGAGGTAGGGGCAGGGGCAGGGGCTGATCCAGAAGGAGGGGCTGGGACTGAGTTAGAGGGAGGGGTTGGGGCCGAGCCGAAGGGTGATTTAAGTCGTGGGTCAGGGAGAGGCTTGGAGTCACGTTGCCTTGAATCTGGAGTGGCAAGGCATGAGAGAGCTCATTGAATATGACAGACGGGAACTCCAGTGGGGGATCAGTCACTCTGAGAGTGGCCACCAGGGACTCGCTGTGCAGAAAGGGGAGACCCCAGAAGAGCTGGAGGCATTTCTGCTCCAAATTGTCCCTTGAAATCTTGGGATGTGGGGGCTTCTCAGGGCCAAGCAGCTGTTTTGCTTTGCCCCTCATGCTCCAGAAGGATGGGCGGCCCATGGTGTCCTGCCTGTCACCTGGGGACTTGAACATTCTCCCGAAAGAGGTCAGCTGGTATTTTGACCTTTCTTTCTTGTCCTTCTCCCTCCAAGACTTCAGTTCTTTTCTCTTGGCAGTTAGTATCTCCAGAATCTTCTGGACGTCCGGTTTGATGGAAGGGGGGATCTTAGTCTCTTCCTGTTTGTGTGTGGGGTCTCCCCAGAACAAGGCTTCTGGTGGGCCATGGGACACAGGCGCTTGATGGGACTCCAGGCGTGTTGAGGTGGACAGGTTCCAGGCATTGGCAGCCGCTTGCCACCAGGACAGGGCCGAAATGGGGCAGTGTGAGCGGGCCAGGCCCGAGATGGCTGGGACAGGAGAAGCTGACCTGTCAGCTGACCAGGGCGTGTGTGGAGCCGAGCTCTGTGGGATGGGGAACGGCAGGGGTGCCCTTGAGTCACACTGAGGGAGAGTCAAAGGAGAGTCCGGCCACTCTGGGGCCAAGGAGGCTGTCAGAGGCCCAGGGGAGGCCTCTGAAGGAGGGAGACATGGTGGGGAAGGAGGAAGAGCAAGTGGCTGATGTGGAAAGCCATCCCGGGGGAGGAAAGGCTCTGCTAGCCAGGAAGTAGTCAGGGAGGAGTGTGAAGCAACAGCAATTGAAGAGGACATTGGTCCTGCTGGCAGGGTGGAGGCCAGAGGCTGAGGGGACCCCGTCAGTGGAGTTAGGGCAGGTGATGGGGCCACAGCGGGAGCAGCATCTTTCAGAGGCTCCCTGCATGGCTGACGGGCTCTAGCTGGCATCCCTTGGCGCACCTGTCCAGGGGCTGCTTGACGTAAGGACTGGTGAAAGCCCCCCTGGCCAGAGAGCCTCTCCAGGTGGCTGTGGGAGACAGGAGGCATGAGCTGCTGCTGTAGCAGTTGGGGCTGGGAGCTGTCCCCATGGCCCTCCACGCCCCATGCCCACATCACAATGCTCCTGCTGTCCCTCAGCCCCGGGCTTTGGTCACAGTCTGTCCCCACAGCTCCTCCCAGCCCCTGCAAACAGACCCAGAGGCTGTTCCCTGCAGCCTAGGGGTCACACCATAGACTCAGGAAGGCCCACCCAGGGGAGAAGGGGGCAGATTCTTTACCTTTCCAGAAGGGAGAATAGGTCCTGAACCTCTTCTAGATTCTTCAGAAATTCTCTGAAACCTGGAAGCAGGAGACCGGGTCACAGCAGAAGACAGGGTCCAGGGATCTTACAGGAGGTTGGGTACAATGTCCCTTTAGGGGAGACCTTAGGGGGATTGGACTTGGGAGCCCCAAACAGCACTGTCCAAGGCCACATGCTTGCATGGAGATTACAGGATTCATGATGGGGATCACTTTGTCTTTTCCAAAGTGCTTCCTCATTCATGAGCTTGCTGGGGGAAGAAGGACTACTGTAGCCTCCAGAGGAATCTAAGCAGAGTTGAACAGCTTGTCCACAGTGGGAGTGGGAGGTCCCGCACCCAGTCCAGGCCCTGGGGTGCCTGGTGAGGGATATCAGTTTCCAGCCCCTCAGGGCTTCGTTCTGGTGCAGAATCTGGGAAGCCTGCGGGTTCATTCTCCCTCCTCAGAGCCCCCAACCCCCACCCAGGGCTCTGTTTCCTGAGGGATGGGCTTAGGCTCTGGTGTCCTGGAGATGGTGGTACTGGGCTTTCAGAGCGGGGGGCAAAGTGTAACTGGGGCACGCAGGGGTGAGTGGCGGACACTCACCTTTCATGGTCTGATATTTGATTCCGTTGCTCCTTCTCCGTGGCTCCACTTGGTACTGAGATAAAAAAACACGGGGAGGCTGGGACCCCCACCCCAGCAGCAGATGACCCAATGCTCAGGGGCCTGACCTCTGCTAGAGAGGCAGCTCTTAACCTCCGGTCCTTAGTCACCGGTCACTGTGTTTGGGACGTTGCCCTGGACCCCTCCACCACACCTGGACTCCGACCCGAGATCTTCAGGGAGAAATCCTCATGTCCCTCTAACCATTGGCTGGTCTGGCTTGTCCTGGATGGATGGTGCTCTACTCTCTCCTGAGAATACCCATTCTATTCTTTCCAATTTCAGGAGTCTCTCCAGTGACTTGGAAAAGTGGAAAGAATAATAGAAAAGATGATAGAGTTACACTCTGCTGGCTCTGGGCCAAGGGTTCCTTACCTTCCTGCTCTTCCTATGTTTCTTGCCTCGTGGTGAGGACGGATCAGGCTGGAAATACGAAAGTATGAAGACGAAGAGCCCCAGTCCGCACACAAAGGCAAAGATGGCATTAACTGCCCAGAGAGTGGGACTGGAGCTCAGCCAACCATCCGTAAGGAATTCCTGAGGGAAGAGATAATTCTCCATCTCTGGAGAATTATCTCTTCCCTCTGGAAAGAATTATTGTCCAATCGCACTGCTGCCCTCAGGTAACTGAGCCCTGAGAGTTAGTGACCGATCGCACTGCTGCCCTCAGACAACTGAGCCCTGGGTGTGTCCATACAGACACAAGCCCCATGCCCACATCACAGAGCTGTGGTCTGGTCACAAAGGGCCCTTGAGGGCAGGTAAGGGACACAAGTAGCCAAGCCACATCCCCTCTCCACTGCTAGCCCTGTAGCTCTGTCATCCCTCCACCCTCCCAGGCCTGAAACTCCTACCCGCTTACTGTGCTAGACAGACCTTTGTCAATTTGCCTTTCATCCTGCATGAAGCTCAGAGAATACCTGTTCCTCTTGAGATCTCCAGTTGTGCTCCATCAGTTCCATAGCTTTTAAAAATCTGTGGAGATATCACATTACACCAGTTAGAATGGCCAAAATTAGCAAGACAGGAAATGTGTGTTGTAGAGGATATGGAGAAAGGGGAACCCTCTTCCACTGTTGGTAGGAATGCAAGTTGGTGCAGCCACTTTGGAGAACAGTGTGGAAATTCCTCAAGAAATTAAAAATAGAGCTACCCTCTGACCCTGCAATTGCACCACTCGGTATTTACCCCAAAGATACAGATGTAGTGAAAAGAAGGGCCATCTGACCCCAATGATTATAGCAGCAATGGTTACAGTCGCCAAACTGTGGAAAGAACCAAGATGCCCTTCAGCGGGCAAATGGATAAGGAAGATGTGATCCATATACACTATGGAGTTTGATGCCTCCATCAGAAAGGATGAATACCCAACTTTTGTATCAACATGGGTGGGACTGGAAGAGATTATGCTGAGTGAAATAAGTTAAGCAAAGAGAGTCAATTATTTGTGGAGCATAACAAGTAACATGGAAGACATGGAGAGACAGAGAGGAGAAGGGAGTTGAGGGACATTGGAAGGGGAGGTGAACCATGAGAGACTATGGACACTGAAAAACAACCTGAGAGTTTTGAAGGGGCAGGGGGTGGGAGGTTGGGGGAACCAGGTGGTGGGTATTGGGGAGGGCACGTATTGCATGGAGCCCTGGGTGTTGTGAAAAAACAATGAATACTGTTACACTGAAAAAAAAAAAAAGGGAAAAAAATCTGGAGTTGTCCTTGGAATTTTGGTTAATTCCAGGAACTTTTATCCTCTGTCTGTAGCTCCAGTCTCCCCACATAATATGTTCTTTCCTTGCATCACCCTAGTACAAAAGAAACTCAAATTTCTTCTGTGCTTCTTTAGCCATGTACATTTTGAAAACACCTTAAGATGTTTTATTTCAATTAATCTTCACTAACTTCAGATAGAGGGACTTAGAAAATTAATGACTATTCAAAATTTACAAAACTGAGGAAGTAGGTAAGGACTTCCAAATGACTTTACATTTCTCCCAGGCTTGCAGTGAACTGCTACTGACAGACCAAGTTTCTCAACATTCACGTTGGTGTCTAGAAAGTAGCTTCAGTTCTGAGAATGTCTTGGGTATGGAGTGTTTTGCTGACACCACGGAAAGCGGCCTGTGTGATGATGTCATGCCTCTGCCCATGGGTTCTGACTGGGGTAGGGCTGTGAGTTAGAGCCATCGCTTTTGAAAATGCTTCACCATGATCTGGGCCAGGCTGAAGAGAGCACGCCTGTTGAAAGAGTGATTCTGCTGCTAGAGCTAGAGAAAACCTGCCATTTTGTAGTAATAAAAAATGGGGACCAACCCAGTCCTGTAGAGTGGAAGGTATGTGCTCTGCAGTATCATGCTCAAGTTACAGTGCTACTGAGGAAGAGATAAAAGCGACTTGCAGAAAAATTGTGAAGGATGGTTGCATTTGTTCTATTTTTGAAACTATACAAAATAAAATACGATTTAGCAATGCATTTAATTTGGTAAAAACATAAAGTAACACAGAGAATAGCGAAAAGGACTGATAGACAGGGGGAGGGATGTACAGAGGACTCCAAAGCTGTGGGTGATACTGCATTTCTTAGAACGGTTGGGATGTGTATGGGTTTCTTTTCCTTATTCCTTACATCTTCTATATAATTCATAAATGTCAGCTTGCAACTTTTAAACACTAAGATACACTAAAATGTAAACAACCCCTTTGGAAATAAAATTAGACATAGCAAAAATGAAATGGCCAACAGGAAGGGAGGAGAAAAACCGATTGTAAGACGTTTTGTCCCCTGCAGGGGTCTTTGTTGCCAAGACCTTAAAGAGCCCAGTGTGACTTTCAGTTTTGAAACCTCCCCACTGCCCTGTTTATGACAAGCTGAATCCAACTAAGGTCACTTTCTGATGGTTCCCAGACCTAAAAGAACAAGATGCAGGCTTTTGATTCTTAGTGGATGGTACTTGCTTCCTCCTAGGCTGGAGATTTTTAGCAGCAAATGAAGGTATTGGGCTGTGGCTGTTAGCAGGCTGCATTCTGACTGTGCCAGGCAGCAGGGCCTGGGTCCGGCTGGCCCACCACCAGGGCTTGTGGAACAAGCGGTTTCTGTGGTTCTGTGGAACAAGTGGTTTCTGTGACTTTACAGAAAACAGATCAGACCAGGCCTCACACTTGGGGATGGATTTTATTAAATCAAAGAACAGGAGGTGAAAATGTATTTGAATTTAAGCCAGGGACTTTCAGGCTAACAAGCCCTGAGCCTGACAAGTGATGGAGAAAAAGGAGCTTTTCATAAATAAAGCATGGTGGAAAGTAAGCATTTGAGAGATATAGCAGCTTTTGGAGAAAATTAGATGGGGCTTTCATGTTTGGAGTATTTTGCTTGTTCAGTTATAAACACTGGTCTACATATTTAGGTATAATGTGTATCTTTTTGTAAGAAAAGCACAATGTTTCCATGTATTTACACTGGGCAGACATCTGAAGTGCACTATTACATGCCTGGTAATGACACTGATGTTCACAGAGATGGACTCCATTCCTGTTTTCCTCTTCCGTGTGCTTCACCTGATACATAATAAAATCTCCAATGATAGAACACAGGGTGTACCACCCTGCCTTTTCTGTGATGAATGCCAAGGTTTGAGAAATGCTTTACCTGGGAGTGCTCACTCAACAACTCAGGTTGAAGCACTGAGCACATCTGTGCCTGTGTCTTTTATTCAAATCCGGGAAGGTCAGTTGAGGTCCTGCCCAAACTCTGGGCCGGAGAGACGCAAACCCCAGAGTCTAAGACATTCCCTGAAATAGACAAGAACTCCCAAATGGTTCTGCATTTCTCCCAGGCTTCAATGAAACCTTCTTAATATTCATGTTAGTATCTAGAGAAGGAGTTTAGCTTCCAATATAAATACTTTTTGTAAATCCAGTTCGGTGAGACCTGGAGGATTTTTGTGGTCCCTTTCACTACACAGAGGATGCTTATGCTTCATATCCTCTCTAGCCTGTTATCTTTCTAGGATTAGTGAAGTTGCAACTACTCTGCCTCCTATCTGAGTCTTCCATTGACAGAGCGAACTGCACACAGTGGAGGATATGATAAGGTGTTTCAATCATCAGACTGGCTAAGCTAAAAAATGCTGGGGAAGGAGCAGGATCACAGGTGCTCTCATATGTCCTGGTGAGGTGTGAGTGGTGGTCATCAACTCCAGAATATTCCAGGAGGAGCTGTTGAATTTTAAAAATGGGCTTACGTTCATGTTCTCAGAGCACTGGAAAGTATGGTGCACAGAAAAGGATACCAGCAACATGATGAAGACAACCTACCAAATTATCCCAGGATCAGAGTGGGATATGCACAAAAGTTTCAACAATTTGGGTTATTGTCATCTTTAATTGACAAGGAAGTTACAGTCCCTCCCTAGATATGATGTTGGGAGATTTTCTTTTTTAAGATTTTATTTATTCAATTGAGAAACAGAGAGACAGAGACAGAGAGTACAAACAGGGGGGACAGGCAGAGGGGGAGGGAAAAGCAGACTTCCCACTGAGCTTGGATGCCTTCACAGGGCTGGGTCCCAGGATCTAAAGATGAGACAGAGGCAGACACTTAAACATCTGGCCCTGAACCTCCATTAGGAAATTTTTAGGAAATGGCACTGAAACAGCGGGGCACATAAAACTATATGCCTTCATTTTATTTTATTTTTAAAAATATTTTATTTATTTATTTGACAGAGAGACAAAGCGAGAGAGAGAGAGAGAGCACAAGCAGGGAGAGTGGGAGAGGGAGAAGCAGACTCTCCACTGAGCATGGAGCCCAATGTTGGACTCGATCCCAGGACCCTAAGATTATGACTTGAACTGAGGGCAGATGCTTAACGACTGAGCCACCCAGGCACCCATGTACATCTTCATTTTAGAAGAGAGAAGACTTGGATTTATTCTAATATGTAAGGGAATTGCTGGATTATATGGTTGTTCTATATCCATTTTTAAAGTACTCTCTACCCCCAATGTGGGGCTCAACCTCATGATCCTGACATCAAGAGTCTCTCACTCTTCTGACTTTGTTAGCCAGGTGCCCCTATTTTGAATTTTTTTTTAAGAAAAATTGATACTGTTTTCTATAGTGACTGCACCCACGTACAGTCCTACCAACAGAGCCTGTTTACAGTCCCACCAAAAGAGCACAGTTCCCTTTCCTCTACATCTTGGCAAACCTTCTTGTTTGGTCTACTGGATACTAGTCATTCTGACAGGTGAGAGGTGACATCATTTTGGGCTTTGATTTGCATTTCCCTGATGGTATGAGTTCTTCAATATTTTGGATATGAGACATTTAACAATTAGGTAGTTTGCAAATATTTTCTTCTCTTCAGTATGTTGTCTTTTCAGTGTGTTGATGACTGGAGATTTCCTTTGCTGTACAGAAGGCTTTTAGTTTGATGCAGTCCCATTTTATTTTTCATTGTAGCTTTTGCTTCTGATGTCAAATCCAAAAATCAGTGTCAAGAAGGAACTCAAGAAACATTCTTCTAAAAAATGTGTTAAGGGGGATAAATGAATAGATCTCTGCTGATGCCTCTGTGCCCCATTGTTTTAATAGATTCTTGGCTGGCTTAGTTAGCACAGCATTTGACTCTTGATCTCAGAATCTGGAGTTCAAATTTTGTTCATGGAATTTATTATAAAAAATCAGGGGTGTTAATAACATTCTGCCCAATTTTAAGCTATGTATTTTATGGCTGTAGCTGTTTTGTTGAAGTCCTTGACACATTGTGACTTTGTTGTTGTGGATGGGGTTGGCTAGACATTCAGTTGCATTGCTTTACTTGAGGTTGCCCAGTGTTTCCAAAGCCACTTTTGGTGGAGACTGTTGCTTCCCTATTTTATATTCTTGGAGCTTTTGTTCTAAATTAATCGACTACATGTGTGTGGGTTTTTTGCTGGATTTTCTGCTCTGAAAGCATGATACCTCCAGTTTTGTTCTTTCCCCAGATGGCTTTGTCTATTCAGGGCCTTCTGTGGTATCATTCACTTTGTAGGATTATTGGTTTTATTTCTGAAAATGTCATTAGATCTTCATGGGGTTTTCACCGAATATTTAGATTCCTTTACACAGTGTGGACCTTTGGATTACATATATTCTAGGGATCCATTAGCATGGGGTGTCTTCAGACTTAATTCTGGCTTTTTCAAATTCTTTCATTAATGATTTAAGTTTTCAGTATGCAGGTCTTTCATCTCTGGGTGAAAGTAATTCCTATGTATCTTATTCTTTTTGAGTGATTATCAATTACAAACTATTTTCTTAATTTCTGTTCTTGACAGAACATTATTCGTGTATAGAGATGAAACTCATTTTTGTATATTAAATCTGTGTCAATAATTTTAGGACTTAATCCATCTGTTAGTTCTACAAGTATTTTTGTAAAGTCATTAAGGGTTCAATATATGACATCATCTTCTCCTAATAAGTAAAAAATAAGCTGGGAATATAAGTTGATGTCATCTAACTGGGAAAAGAGGATACAGATATGCTGAGTGATAGTTTTCAATTTTTCTAAAATGTTTTATGGTTAATGTAAGCACAGGAATCCATAAATATGTTTTTTTTCTTTCAACTGGATATACAGAGCTTTGGTGTAGACCAGTTATCTTCCACACTATACTCCACTGTACTCCTTGTGACTCTTGGGAAGCATCCACCACTCTTCCTACTTTCTATCCTGAACTCAGGGCCTGACTAGGATTCTCAGAAAATATTTCTTGAAATAGTTCACTTTATCACAGATTTCCTAGAAGACACCCTCCAAAACATTAAATTTTACAGAAATGTTAGGATCTCTGTGAATCCTTGAAGATGCTCAACATTGTGGATTGCTTTGCAGACACATCAGGGAACTCCTGCAATGTCACCAGTGGCCACCAGAGGGGGGAGTGTGCTCTTAACAAGGACACTACTCTACCTCCACACAAGATACAAGTTAACCTCCTTTTCACAATCTCAGCGAATTTCTTCAAGGATAGAATAAATATTATTCTACAAATTCTTGCATATCTATTGACCAGTCCCTTCTTGCACATACAAATACATAAAATTATAAATGACTGAAGGAAGGTCCATGGACCCTGCCCTCAGAGGAGTCACAAAATGAACCCCATATGGGTCACAATCTTAATTTAAGAGCTAAAGCTATAAACCTCAGAGAAGAATGCCTAAGAAGAAATATTCCTGACCTTAGCTTTGGCATCTGTTTTTTAAGGACAACACCAGAATCAACAAGTGGAAGAACAGGTGCATGGGTAAATTGGTCACTGACAAAAATGCCTTCCCTCTGGGCTCCACACGTGCTCCCAGGCACCAGGCAGGAACCATAGGAGTCATATCTTTCTACATCCCACATAGCAGTACTCATTACATTCTCCAATTTAGGGAAGAGGTATGTAGCTTCAGAGCCCTGCTTGGGGTCACCCAGCGACAAAGAGGCTGAGCAGGGGCTAGAACTGCTCTCTCTCTCTGCCACTTTACTCTGTGTTCCATCCACAACTCACTCCATGAACTCAGAGTGCAGAAGGCTCCACAGGCCTGGAGACCTCACTGAATCCAAGGTGCAGCAGTACCACCTCTGACTGGGCCTTGTCCCGCATCTGTTACCTGATGATGCTGTGCCTTGGCACTAAGGACTCTCCCAGTACCAGCTAGCTTTTCTGTGGGTAGGAGGAGGTTTCTCCCTGGGTACAAAGGCTCATGTAACCTCAGAGTTGGAAGTCTTCTGAAGCATCTGCATGCAACTTTCTTGTGAAGTGAGGCCCATAATGCTGGAAGCCCTGGGTTCAAATCCTGCCTGGGACTCAATGTGGAGCATGGAAAGGGGCAGTTTCTTAAAACCTTGGTTTCCTTCATCAAATAGAGACAGTATTTCTACCTTCCTCATGGAATTGTTAGGGGGATTGACTGACATGATTCATTCTCTCAAAAGATACTGAGTAATCCTTAGCTTTGCCTGTTAAAATTAGCCCACTGGGAGTACATTGCTGCCATGGGCTCTGGGCTTTTGCCTTACTGTGTCCCTTCAGCCTGCCAATCCAGGCTCCCCTGACTCAGTTGTCATTCCAGAAAGCCTTCATCCCCTCCACTATGGGATCCCACAACACTGGCGCTCATCCATCAGACCCAGGCCAGCCCTGGGACCAGATGTCACCCAGACCTTGTGTCCGGAACATGGAGAATCCTCATTGTGGAGACTGGCAGGCAGGAGCCCCCTAAGCTGTCACCCGTTTTTGGAACAAATATTGGGGTGCCTTGTGATGGGGCTCATTCTCCGCAAAGCAGGGAAATGAGCTGCCCTCAGTTCCATCACGACTGTCCCGCTTTTTCTCACACCATGTAATCATTGGTACATAGCATCTTGGGCCTCCTTGGATGCCTGGGTCCTAGAGCCTTTCTGTAGTTGGAGTTGGAAGCATTTTATGGGCATCATTTGGGTTTTTGTTGGACCTATTAGTAGGATGAAGCCTGACCACTCCCTACAAGCCAACACAAAGCCTGTGCCATGGACCAATATGGCAGTGCCCAGCCCATGGCAGCCCTTCCCTTAGTGCTCAGAGCTCTCCTTTCTCACTGAGTCCCACTCACTGGTCTTTCTCTCTCTTCCTGCAGAGAGAGCCCCAAATGTCCTCTCTCTGAAGATGTACCTTCTGTGCCTGGTTAGCTCCGTGCTATGGCAGAGAAGACAGGAATAACTGACAATGGCCTCTATTACAGCATCAGATCAAGTGGACTCCCCTTTACCCAACTTTGTGGGAGAAAAGGGGTCTCAGCAGGAAGCACAGCCCCCTCTATCAGACAGGTTCAACTTGAGGGATGCCAAGTTTGGGGTTGGAAGTGTCAGGGGGTCACAGCTAGAGGATCCTGAGGGGTGTTGACGAGCTGTGTCCAGTGCGAAAGCCCTTGGTTGAGGCTCTGTCCATCCTGTAGCTTCCATGAGCAGCCAGTGTGTTTTGTAAAGGCCTCTCTTGCTCACACAAGTTCAAGTGGTTCTTGCTGTTGCCACTAAAACTACAACTGGATGAACACTTGTCTGTAACCCACTAACATGCACTGTCCTTAGAGGTTCCTCCCTGAGAGGATGGGGTTCAGCCAGGAAGGACACGGATCCAGCTGAGAAGAGTGGCCTCGCCTGAACGCCTCTACTGGCCTGGAGCAGGGTCTGGTTGCTCTAGTTAGAATCTAAGTTACAAAGCACGAGGGGCTGGAGGGGCTGGAGTGTGTCACCAGACAGGGCATGGGTGAGGTGTGTTCCAGGACACAGGGCAAGGAAGCTTGTGGGAGAGGACATATGAGGGGCATTTTGCGCAGGCTCTTCCATGCTCTATGGTCACTACCAATACCCCGATGGCATCACTGGTGGCTTGTCCTCCTCATGATCTCAGTTCTCATCTATAGAACCCGGGATTTTTCCTTTCCAAAGCAATGTTTCTCCTTAATAAAGAGGGCATAGCGGAGCCAGCACCCAGTTCCCCCAAAATGTGGTTAAAGTGTGTTTCAGTACTGGTGTTTATAGGAATCATTCCTAAAGAAACAGAGATTTATAGCACAGACATGCTTATCACTTACATTATGAGAGTCAAATAATTGGAAATGTCTTAGTTATTCAATTATGAGTGCTGTCACTGAGAATGCCCAAGGAGACAGCAGCGACAGTGCCTGTCCATCCACTGTGGGGACATACGGTAGAACAAGAGCTCAGTCCTGGAAGCATCCCTGACCCACTCTGACACACACACACACACACACACACACACACACACACACACTACACTTACAGGGAAAGGCAGGGAAAAAGGACACTGTGTCTTATGGGCAATTATTTCTTGGTAGAAGGAATGTGCCTTTTTCATATTTAAATCATTATTTACTAAATAAACATAGTCTGGATAAAACCTAAAGAACTATTTACCTTATTACCTAACTTATTAGCAATAAATGAGAATATTTAAGCTATTATTTTAATATTTTATAATATGCCCATTAGAATACTTTAAATGTAGACAGCCCAGGAAAATGAAAGAACTGAAAGGTGTCTCATGGACCCAGACATTTCTCTTGTGCTTTCTGCTTTTCAAGGTATCCTTGTCAAAGGGAACCCTATCACAGATAATGAAAATAGTTCATTTGGGGGTTTCCTGTGATCTTTGTTCTTTCAGGAACATTCCTATGTAATAAAATGTTATTTGTATAAAAAAATAGAAAATGTGAATCACTCTTATGATCTGCAGACAGACATAGATGCCCATATCGTAGGATTCCAGGCACATGAAAAACCAAGACGAGGTAAAGTACCAGAGACAGAGAGAAGAGCAGTGGTTTCTGGGACTGGGGTGAGGGAATGAGCAGTGAGTGATTAGCAGCACAGGTGTCTCTGATGGAAATGTTGTAGAAGTAAATGGTTGTGCCAAACTCTGAATGTACCTAATGAGACCTCGATATACCACTGAAAAATATGTGAGTAAAACTTTATGTAAACTCAAATTCTACTTACTTAATGAACAAAATCTATTAAGGCAATACACAGTTGTATACAAAACACAAATATTATAAAGAAGGCAATGCCAGGGGAGGGGAAGGCATTGTTTGGGGCTGCAGCCTGCACCAGCTAATGCTCAGGGTCTAAGGCTGGTTGCTCCACTGAGGCAGTGGTGGTTTATGCTCTTCAGGAACCCCAGGAGAAGGGGCAGGACCCTTCTGGACCTCCAGGTCAGGCAAAGGGGTTGATGGCTCTTCCATCTCAGGAGAGTGCATTAGAGCCCTGACTACCACCTGCACTGGCCCCAACAGGGCAAGTGCTGTCACTGCTTTTCCTGATGGGTGAGCCACAGCAGCAGGGATGGGGTGGGCCAGCTCAGGCTCCAAAGATGCAGCAGGTGCCAGAGCAGGTTTTAGGACGAGCTCCCGAGGTAGATCAGGACCTTGTTCTGGGGCTGGTGCTGTAGCTCCAAGAAGAGAAAGTATCATCAGCATGACTGACTTCCCTTTTGCCTTATAATAAAAGAAACTTTCCCCACCACTCAGTGTGGTCTGCGTTCAAGACCCAATTCCTGGAAGGTCTCCCCAACTGAAGCCCATGGGAGCAGGGATCTGAGACTACTCACTCCACTTGGCCCAACCTGTAGCCCACACTGTCTCCTTCTCAGGCTCCCATGAGCCACCCCCAGTCCTCCTCACCCCCAGGCTCTGGCTCTGTGGGATCAAGCTGTTGCAGCTGTGAGAGCAGAAGCTGGACACGGCACTCCAGGTCTGAGCCTGACATATTAAGCCCCAGGTATGCCAGCAGCATATTCAGGCTGGGTAATTCTGGGGGCTGGAAAAAATCCCCAAGATATTGTTCTAGCCATGTGCTCAAGATTGAATAGAGTGCCCTAGGGACAGACAGGTAGGCAGAGAAGTCAGAGTACAGGGCACCCATCCTAACCAATATCCCAGGGAACCCCTGTGGGAAACTGGGCCCCTGGGTTTCCAATTCCTGTCGGAGTCCAGTCCTAGTCCTGGTCCACCTGTGATCTGGCAGTCCTGCCTGAGACAGGCCTGGTCACAGACAGTAGGCTGGCAAAAGGCACTGTGAGTGGGAGTCCTTGATTAATGGTGTGACCATTTCTGTCCTTAGACCGAGGAGTGTGTCCAGCTCCCCTGATGTCTCCTTGCCCACTTGCCCCTTGAATTCAACTGCATGTGCCAATGAGGGGTGGTGTCTAGCATCCTAATTACCCTCACTGCACATGCCACTGCTCTGTGAAGATCCAACCAAGGAGGGAACTAAGGGACTTTGTCTCTAGCCAGGCCTTCCCAGGACCCTCCCAAATGCCTCAAACATTACCTCCTGTACGCATGTGCTGCCTTATTCACTAGGTGCCATGAATGGGTCTCCTTCCACTGACCCTAATATCCCACAGAGTGTGGGATGTCTGCTCCCTTAGCTCTCACTGGGTCTCCTGAGAATCATCTGAGAACCCAGTGTCCAGGTTCCAACAGAATGCTGTGTGATGGTTCCTAAATCCTCAGTTCAGGGTCCCGGAATTGGGGTAGAGATAGGGCCAGGACAAGGAAGGGATGACCCTCTTAGGGATTCAAGAGGTCCTCCATTCCCCTATGCTCTCCCACAGTGCTCACACACCAACCACATCTTCCCAGGACAACTTCGGATTTTCCAGAAGCAGCTCTCAGACCTTTACCCTAAAGTACGAATAACAGATGTGTGGTTGAAGGTCCAGCAGCCCCTCTAATTTACAGTACCTCGCTTGCCCGGTGGAGAGGGAAGGCCCTCCTTTATCAGCTAAAGCTCACTCACATGTTCCACTTCTTCTGGGCTCCACCAACATCTGACCCCCTACTACTCTGTAGCCCTGGGGCACTGCCTGTTCTCTGTAGGGATCCCATTCAGCTCCTAGATAAATGCCTCTACTGAGTGGAGTTCCTGAATGCTTGACGAATGAAGGGGCCCCAACCAGCCATCACAGATATGTGAGTGGGACTGGTCCCTTACCCACACCCACGATCCCCAGATGGAGTCTCAGATCTCCCTTTAAATGGCAGAACAGCCCAGCGCAAGACCATAGTGACAGTGAAAGATGAGGCAGAGGCTTCATCATGAGTAGCAGGAGAATGCTAAAATTTCCTGACCACAGGCCCTCTAGCAGACTTTTCCACAGGAGCAGACACCCAGGTGTACTTTCCCTACAAAGACCCCACTGAGTCTCTATAATAACTCTGCCCCAGGTAGGAGCAAATTGAGGCTTTGTGAATTTTGGGGACATGCCAAAGTATCACAACCATGCATTGGCCCAATCACACTTGGCAGTTAGGGGCAGGGTGCTCATCTCACAAATAAGAGGTCCAGCACATCTTGGGTGGTGGCAAAGGCTCGGTTTGTACCCAAGAACATGTAGACATACTTAAGATCTCTTCTTAGGAAGGCAGGCACCAGGTGTTTTATTTCTGTCTCCAGCATGTTGGCCTGGTTGGTCCATAGCACAGAGGTCTCATTTCTCTTCCTGTTTGATCCATTTTTACCATGAGGTGAATCAGAGGAGACATGAGTCAAGTGCTATAGCCACCAGGAGAGTTGGGGAGTGACTTGTGGCAAGAGGTGGGACAAGAGGGCCCACAGTCCTAAAAAGAATAAGATGACTCAGTGTTTCATTGGGTTAAACATAAGGCTCTTGGTTTTGGTCCAGGTCATGGTCTCCATGTCCTGAGACTGAGCTCCTCATAGGGCTGTGTACATGGGGCAGTGTCTGCTTGAGGATTCTGTCTCTCCCTCTGCTTCTCCCCAATCTCCCTCTGCCTCTCTCTCAAATCCACCAATCAACCAATTAGTTAACCTTTAAGGAAAAAAAAAAAACATGTTCTTTGCATCTGTTAAAGGAATTGAAGGAAATGATGTCTGAACTTGATAGTATCTCAGGTCACTTTGTGAGCTGAGTATTGATAGCACCTCTCTGCATGAATGGCATGGATCCTGTGATTTCTGATAACATACCCCATTCTTGAGACGAGAACACAGAGATGTTTTAGGTGAGAGAGCTTAGAATATTAGGGCCTGGAGGATGTAGGATGCAGTACTGTGTGTTGGTGACAGAAGGGGATCACATCAAAGTCCTGCATCAGTAAAGGGCTCAATGGCTGTGATAAATGACTGGCCTTCAGGAATGGGGTGCAGTGCAGTGAGGTCCCTCTACCTGACCCTGGGGGGCGGGCAAAGATGTGTTCCATCAAAACAAAAGGGCAGAGCAAGAGACATAGTACCATGGGCCAGAGGTCCCTTTGGATAAAAGTCTCCCAACTCATCATGATCATTTGCAAGACTTGCCGAATTTGGGGAAGGACTGTTGGGCCAATGGGGACACTGGGAGCACGATTTAGGAAAATCCATAGCACAGTGCAAAAGGATTCTAGATAAAATGGGATGGAACATGGTTTAAAGTCTCTTTAATAAGTCTCTATTCCTATAAATATGTGGACAGTGACTCTGCTTCTATCCAAGGCATGGGCAGGACCATGAGGGCAAGTTTGGGGAAGAGATGGGATGCATATTCATGGGAGTACAGGGCTCTAGGAGCTCAGGCTGGCTTCTAGGAAGTGGGGCCTTTTGTGCTGCATCAGTGCCCTGGGGGTCAGTTCTCCCTAGCACCTGCACTCAGGTGCACTCACCCTGAGCCAGCACTGGATTCTGTTGGCAGTGTGGGGCACCTTCTTGTCCTTCAAGGAGGTAGAGCAGGGGATCTCCTCATTCAGCTTCTGCCTCATCTCCTTTGTAGAACTCTACAGAGGCAGTGCCCGGCAGCCAGGCAGGAAGCCTCAGAGCCCTGCCTGGATGGCTTTGTTGGTCTTTAGATCTAGGAACTCTATTCCAGACACATCACACCCCAGTATGCACACACCTCCACCAAGGAGAGAGAAACGTGGCACAGCTTCAGGGCCTTGGATGTGCTCTGGCACAGGTAAAAGTCACCTCAGGAATCCTCTTTCCACCCTGCCCACCATGACATTGGTGTGAACAAGAAGGGATCACCGGGGCATCCACTGTGCTCAACCTCCCCCAGGCCATGGGCAGGAAACCACACATAGCCCTCTTTCCCTAAAACTTAAGAGGAAGAAATGGGGCTGCCCTTGGATGGTTCAGAGAGGTGGGCATCGCCTAGTCTGCTCAGTATTAAGTACCTTATAGCACCTCCTGCCAAATTCCCTGAGGCATTGGGGTCGAGGTTTGAGCCAAAGTCCCTAGCATGTAAGACGCCATTCCCCTGGGGTTTCTGGGACCCAGAGTCCCAGGAAGTAGGCAAGAAGCAAGAGAACACCTTTCCATATCAGATGTCTCCAGCCAAGTAACTCTGATACTGGACTACACTAGAATGTGGTTGCCTGGTTGCAGGGTACCAAGTTCTGTTGGGGTCTCTGGTCGAGGAAGTGACATGACTGCCTGGGATCCCCTACCAGAGCCCACTATTTGGCACCTACACAAACAGTGCTCTGGTCTTCCCTCTCCTCATACCCTTTCTGCATGCAAGGCCACATCTGTAAACATTGACAACAACACATCCCTCTCCACAGGCCCCCAGGGAAGATCGGAGTGCAGCCAGGGCCTCAGCTTGGAAACGCACCTGGTTTCAGGCACAGCTCTCTATTCTTACCTGTTTTAGACTCTAGATAAGCCATTTTGCCTAACTGGAATGGTCTTCTCTGTAAAATACAGATGATTCTAGCAAGCCCTTCTACCACCTACCACAGGCATAGGTTGGATAATATCTATGATGTTAGAGGAGTAGTGTCACATGTAGGAAATATCTCCAACCAAACTTCCTTCCTCTTATCAACTTTTTTGAATCTGCTTCTAGTCAGATCCCACCCCACAGTCCCGACTGGTTTGTGTGTTTTTGTGAGCATATGCACACTCGCTCCTGTGTGCATGCAAGTGTTCATCAGTGCTCACATTCTGGAGTCCCAGAAGATGACAGCCCCACCTACAGAGGGGTGGGCAATAGCTTCCCAAGACCTTAGGCTTCTAATTTTCCATGCAAACCCTAAAGAAGGGACTGGAGCCTTGGCCCTTGATGGTCAGAATCCACCCTTACCCCTAGAGGCTGCCTGTCCTGTGAGGCAAGCCATGACCTCCTTTCCAAATGGTGTGATGTTGATAGGGGTCCATTCACTGAGTTGCCATGACCTGGGGTCCTCCTCATACAAGAACATGGAGAGATGTCTCCTATGTAGGACATCAATGATCACCCTCAGCCCAATACCATTTCCATGTCTACAGCCACTTCCTTCTAGACAACCTTTTCCAGAGCCCCCAGCGAATGACTAGGTACAACCAGGACCCCCACCTTTGAGGAAACTCAAAGAGCTGGCTTCATACCTAGTAATCCTTCCTACCAGCCTGATTCTGGGCATGGCATGGATTCTGCAGGGATCATCACCTTCTCCCTGCAGGAGCTCTACTGGTTCCCCAACTCCTCTGTATACATCCTTTTGCAACCCCCTCCCCTGAGTGTGGTCTGAATTTAGTGATTCACTTCCATTCCACAGAACATGGCAACATGACCCAAAGGCCCTGCTGAGATTTATTTTTAAAAGCCCATTGCCTAGCCCCATGTTGACTCTGACACATGTTCTCTCTCAGATCCTCACACTGGAGTACAAGTACAGACATATGCACATGGCCTAGCACTGTGGGTCAACAACAGAGAGAACTCAGGTCTTTGAGATGGGCTCTATCTGGCTAGCGCCCCTAAGTGAGTCAGGTTCTCAGTGAAGCAGGTCCTCTCTTGGTGTTGTCAAAAGCCCCAACCAGCTGAGCACTGCTGGTTACTGACCCCCTGAGACAGAGAGACAGTGTTTGTGGGTTCAGCCACTGAGTGTGGGGAAATGTGGTCACACAGCACTGGGAGAAGTGCACTGATACTGTCAAACTGCCCTGGGCTGTGGCCCTCCTACCCTCCATCTCTGCTCTCTTCCTCAGCTTCCTCTGGCCACCCTGGCCTCCTTTCTAACCTACCCTCTGGGAACATCAAACTCTGCCTCCAATCCTCTGCTGCATGGTGCCCTCTGCAAGGCTAACTACACTCAGATTCATACAGGGCTGTCTCCTTTCCTGTCACAGGACTTCTCAATGTCATCTCAGCATAGCCTTGTCATACCCCTCACCTGGTGGAGCTCAGGACTTAGTTGTAGTCCCTTTGCTCTATTCCTATGGAGCAATTGCTCTTTTCTTTTTTTTTTGAGAACAGTTGAATGCTTTATTTATAAATAAATATTTTTACATTTTTTTTACATTTCTTTTTTGTTTAATTTTTATTTTTACATTTCTATAAGTCATGGACATCTAAAGAAAAAAGTTTCCTTAGTCTGGAAGAGTAAACATTAGAGAACCAGCAATGGTTAAAAGGACAGCTACAACAAACAATTGCTCTTTTCATTCACATTTTTGTTTCTAGTTTCTCCATCTTCTCCTCTAGACCCTGAGCTCATAGGAGAACCTGGTTGGCTGATAAGCACGGGCACCATCTGAGTGGGCAGTGCCCAGTGGCTGAATGAACGGGAGACAGGATCCATCCCCACACTGACCAGCTCCATTGTTTGAGCCTCATTCATTTTGGCCATGTGTAAGTCCTTTTGTTTTCTTTTCTTTTGTTTTTTAAGTTAACTATGCCTGATGTGGGGCTCAAACTCCTAACCCTGAGATCAAGTATCCTACTGACTGAGGAAGCCAGGTGCCTCTTTGGACATTTTTAAAGGTTTTAGGCTGATAACTATTGAAGTTTACTTGGTGATTTCAACATGTTGTAGGTATATTACATTATGCTAAATTATCAAGTAACTCCCCAAATTTGGTAGCTTGCCACAGATTTCCTCCCATGACAGTGCTGAGGGGCTTTTCAGATTAGGAGACTGAAATCCTTTATATAGTCTTTCAGCAACGCAGAGTCCCTCCACCATGGGCATTCTCACTCCCTAGGTTGTCATGCACCTCTGATGCCATCAGCACAAGAGGAAAGATGACAAAGAAAAACACACAGGAGGGTGTTTCCAGCCAGGTCTTGAAGGCCTAAATGTACACTTTTAGGCTCAATCATGTATTTTTTTAGGATTTTATTTCTTTATTAGAGGGAAGAGAGCACAAACAGGAGGGGGAGGAGGATAAAAGGAGGTGAACCAGAGAGATGCTGAGGTGAGGAGAACAGGGTGTTTCTGATGTAGACCTTTGGAGGGAAAAGCTTAGGCCCCACAGAGCAAGCCTCTATCGACTGGTATTCCGGGAGTACTCTCAGAACCCTGTGCCCATGTCCTGCCATCAGAGGAGACCTTGCAGGGATTGCTTCGTGGACTCAGGGAACACTGAATGGTGGGAAATTTTTCCTTTATTTAGGAGGGACATGAAAAGTCAATCATGGTGATGATACTTTTCTCTTCTTGGACCTACAGCACCAGCCCCAGAAGAAGATCCTGAACCACCTCAGAGCTACCTCTGGCTCCCAGCGTGGTACCTGTGGCAGCTTCAGAGCTCGAGTGGCATGGATGGGAATAAGTTGTGCAGATGATACGGCTGTGGATACAGCAGAGGGGAGGCACCTATCTCGAGGTGCCTACTGCAACGAAGTGTGTGATTGAAACACTTAGGAGTCTACTATTGTGGGGGACACTCCTGGCTTAAAAGTGTTCAAGTGGTGAAGCTGGGTGGAATCCCAGGTGTAACAGTATGATCTCAGGAACCTACAGGTCACAAGAAGAACAGGTGGGGTCCGAATGCTTCGGAGTTTCCAGACATCAGTTTGGGAAAAATGGCTGAAAACCACAAAGCTAGATCCTGACTTTCTGCTGTGTAGCCCTATATTCTGAATCACAGCATGGTAGGGCGTTCACTTTCCTGGGAGGGCTCCAGCAAAAACCAGAACCATGGCAAGACCTCCAACACCCCGCAGGTATGGTGTGGGTCTGTGCCACAGGAATCCATAGAAATAGGAGTTGGGTCTGACTGGGTGGTTCAGATTGTTTTTTTTTTTTTTTCCTTCTGTGAGGACTCACTGAAGGACTGGGGTGCAAATTTTCTTTTCCTGGGTAGAAAGCCAGGTGCAGTGATACTCATCTCACCCATTGGCACTGCAAGCCTTCAGGGAGTAAAACAGCATCATATACTGGAATCCAGAGCTGCTTACATGGAGGCCTATTTCTGCTGCTTAGGAGAGCTGCTTCTGCGCTAGTTGAAGTACGAGGATCAGGGCAAGGGATCCCTTCCCTAGAAGACCATCACAAAAAACTCACTCCTCTCAAGTTTACTGATGATAGAGGGTTGCAAAGCTTCAGAGCTTAGGGAAAACACTAAGTAGCACTCTTTGTATTTTTATTTTGTAGCCTTTATTTTTTTCAGGTTTTTCTTATTTTTCATCTCTTTTAAAATAATTTTTATTAGAGAGAGTGGGGGGGGGGTGTTGGGAAGAGGCAGAGAATCTTCAAACGGACGCCCTGCTGAGCACAGAGTCCAACTCTGGGCAGGATCCCAGGACCCAAAAGTAAAAGACCTGAGCTGAAACTCAACAACTGAGCCACACAGGCTACCCTCCAAGAATAGCTTTAAATGAGAAGAAATTAAAATTAGATCAATCCTAAGTATGTAAGAATTAAAAGGAAGAATAGGAGAAGAAAAAGAAACAAGAACGACAAGAGCAGAGGAAGAGTAGTCAAGAAGTATTATAAATTTTACTAAAGTGTGGCATGAGACAAAACTAGAAAGAAAGAAATTACTTTGTTAGTAGTATCTTTGTGGTATGGACAAATGTGTTTTGTTTTTATTCTAAACACTTGAAAAAATATCTTCCTATTTTTAAAGCATGCATGAATTATTTCAATTTTATCTTTAATATTGAAAGAAAAGATGTTATATAATTTACTTTCTCAAATGTCTTAGGACTTCTGGCAGGAATTCTCCTCAATGACACTGCATCACCAAGGGTCTTGGAGGTGATCCTTGACTGTGTTCTCGAACATGAACCAATAAGAGTAAGCATTTCTGCATCACGTTTATTGTCCTTACCACAATGATAAGTCTTACTGATTTAGTTATACACATATTAAATGTCTTTTTCTCTCTTGCTTGTCAACTCCAAAAGGGCAGTCACCTTTTCTGTTTTATTCAACAATATATAATCAACTGCCTAGAAAGATGACACATTAGGTAGGAAGTCAATAAATACCTTAGAATGAATAAATATGTAAACCAAGAAAAGTTGTATCAGAGTTTGGAAGTACAATTGAAAATCTATAAATACACTGTTCTCCAAAGAGGCTGCACCAACTTGCATTCCCACCAACAGTGGAAGAGGGTTCCCCTTTCCCCACATCCTCTCCAACACATGTTGTTTCCTGTTTTGTTAATTTTGGCCATTCTAACTGGTGTAAGGTGGTATCTCAATGTGGTTTTAATTTGAATCTCCCTGAGGCTAGTTATGATGAACATTTTTTCATGTGTCTGATAGCCATTTGTATGTCTTCACTGGAGAAGTGTCTGTTCATAGCTTCTGCCCATTTTTTGATATGTTTGCCTGTTTTGCCTGTGTTGAGTTTGAGGAGTTCATTATAGATCCTGGATATCAACCTTTTGTCTATACTGTCATTTGTAAATATCTTCTCCCATTCTGTGGGTTGCCTCTTTTTTTTTTTTTTTTTTTTTTTTTTACTGTTTCCTTTGCTGTGCAGAAGCTTTTGATTTTGAAGCAGCCTCTTTGGAGAACAGCGTGGAGATTCCTCAAGAAATTAAAAACAGAACTTCCCTATGACCCTGCAATTGCACTCCTGAGTATTTATCCCAAAGATACAGATGTCGTGAAAAAAAGGGCCATCTGTACCCCCAATGTTTATAGCAGCAATGGCCATGGTCGCCAAACTATGGAAAGAACCAAGATGCCCTTCAACGGACGAATGGATAAGGAAGATGTCGTCCATATACACTATGGAGTATTATGCCTCCATCAGAAAGGACGAATACCCAACTTTTGTAGCAACATGGACCGGAATGGAAGAGATTATGCTGAGTGAAATAAGTCAAGCAGAGAGAGTCAATGATCATATGGTTTCACTTATTTGTGGAGCATAACAAATATCATGGAGGACAAGGGGTGTTAGAGAGGAGAAAGGAGTTGTGGTAAATTGGAAGGGGAGGTGAATCATGAGAGACCATGGACTCTGAAAAACAACTGAGGGGTTTGAAGTGGCGATGGGGTGGGAGGTTGGGGTACCAGGTGGTGGGTATTATAGAGGGCACAGATTGCATGGAGAACTGGGTGTGGTGAAAAATAATACTGTTTTTCTGAAAATAAATAAGTTAATTTAATTTTTTAAAAAAGAAAAATAAAATCTATAAATACAAAATAAAATTTGATTTATTAGAGCAAATGATTGCAAATTTGTCATCACAAAATGGGCCATTACTTTCCAGATTTTTTTCTTTTTACTACTCTTTACTGTTTTTCACTAAGATTTGCTGTTCCCCAAACTGAAAAATAGCCGTATCATCTGAGAAAAGAATAATTGTTTTTGACGTAGTGTAAACACCAGAACCAACTCTAAGGTGAGGCAATTGATGCATCCAGAGCACACGATGTCAGGAGACATTCACACCTAGGTTTGCACAAGCCTCACCCATGAACTTTCATGACCCTGCAAGTGAGTGGCCCCTTCAATTTTGTACCCTAGGGGTCTCACTTGTCTCATTCTGGTATCTCTGTTAACTTATATATTATTTATTCTTTCTATAAACTTATCCTTGAAAGAGAAATTAGTGCACCTCCAGGCTATTTCAGCTAGCCAACAATAGGGTCATGAATGTTGTTCTTTCCATACAGATTTCTTTCCATCTCTTGACTGCCTGAAAAACCCACATAACAAAACGTCCAGGTTGGTGAACACTATCTATTTCCTTTCCTCTAATCCCTTACTGCTAATTGTGACCAAGCTTACTGTCTACACTAAACATTTTGTTATCCAGCCCTAGCTGGTGTGTAAGGAGACTTGTTACTCTTTTCCTCTTCATCACTTTGTGCAGGCCAGAGATTACAAATGAGGCGTTGGGTCTCAGTGCATAGACACCTTTCTTTGCCTTCAACATACTTAATGTTAACTACTTCCCAACATTCAAAATTACCAATTTTATAGGAAAATCCAAATGTACAAAATCTCAAAAATGAAAAAACACATTTTAGAAGATTTTCTTTTATTTTAGAGAAGGAGGGAGAGGATGTGCATGTGCATGAGTTGGAGAAGGGGCAGTAACAGAGGGAGAGGAACAGAAATCGAAACAGACCCCATACTGAGCAGGCAGCCCCACATAAGTCTTGATCTCACAACCCTGAGATCATGACCTGAGCCAAAACCAAGAGTTTAATGCTTAATCAACTGAGCCACCCAGGTACCCCATAAAACACATTTTTTTTTTTTCGTAAAGAAAATCTGACAAGTGTCTTTTAACACATTGCTCCAGTCAGCTGGAGCTTTCTTAACATTCAACTGAAACAAATGCCTTTCTTAGAAGCTGCCAATGGGCTTACCAAAGATAAAATGTTTCTTCTCAGTTTTCGGTTATTTCAGATATCTGCATTTTCCAATGATACCTAGCCCTCATATATGAAAATTCTATTGACAGTGGGATGGGGAGATTCCCCCCTTTCTAGCAATGTAAGTTACTGCTCAACTCACTCCAGAAAACACAAGATACCAAACATTTCCACATTATGTTTATAGATACAAACTCGTTAGGCTAAGAAATGTCCCTTTGGCATTCCAATCACCATAGCACTGGTATTGTTTTTAATTTATTTTTAATTTTTTTAGAAAAAATACTGTAGTGTCAATAACATACTATGTTATATTAGTTTCAGGTATACAATAGAGTCACTTGTTAATTCTGTACATTACTTGATGCTTACCATGATAAACATAGTTACCATCTGTCACCACACTGCATTGTTACAGTATTATTGAACATATTCCCAATGCTGTACTTTACATTTCTGTAACTTACTTATTTTTTAACTGAAAAAATTTTACCTCTTTATCCCCTTTATCTGTTTTTCCCATTCTCCTACCCATTTTCCCTTTGGCAATCACCAGTTTGTTCTCTGTATTTAAGAGTTTGGTTTTTGTTTGTTTTTCAGATTCCACATATAACTGAAATCTTATGGTACTATGATTTTTATAGTACTGTCACTCCTCTTAAACTTCACGTCTTGTCTTTTAAAATCTGTACCACAGGAGGATGGAGAAAGTACCAAACTTATATCCCATGTAATGTGTGTGCGTGCATGTGTGTGTGTGTGTGTATAGTGTACAGGATAGAGAGGTAGATTCTGTGAACAAGAAAGTGTGAAAGTTGGGAGCTTTGGAGTTAAAAGCTGAAATTCCAGAAGTGGAACCCTGATTCAAATTTCAACATTGCACATTCCTACCTTGCTGGCCAGGAGTCACACCTATAATGTCTTTACCGAAGTATTCTGGCCAACAATTCTTGTTTTCTCCAGATCATGCTTTTTCAAAGTCTGATTCCTTTTTGCTTAACAACTATTTAACAATTCCTTGTTAAAATCATCTCTAAGCTTTTGCACTCTACTATGAACTGTAACAAAAATCCAGATTGCACCCCTGACATTTTTTTTCTTAGAAATCTCCTCAGGTAATCATTCAAGCTCATCACAAATATGTTGTTTTCCAGAAAACACTAAGCACAATTCAGCCAAGTGCTTTACCTCTTTATAACAAAGATCACCTTTCCTCAAGTTTCTGATAACATTCTTCATTCCCATCAGAGACCACATGAGCATCACCTTTAAAGTTTCATACCTCTACTGACAGTCTCTTCCAGTCAATGTAGACTTTTCTAACATGCACCTTGTAACTCTTCCAGCCTTTCCCCATCCCACTTCCACAAAGTCACTTTCATATTTGCAGGTATTTGTTACAGCAGCTCCCTACTTTTCAACGCCAAAATGTCCATTAGTTTGCTAGGATTGTGTTAACAGAATGCCAGCCACCAGACTGGGTGGCTTAAACAAAAGAAATTTATTTTTTCAGAATTCTGGAAGATGGAAGTTCCAAAATTAAGGTATCAGAAGGTTTGGTTTCTCCTGAAGCTTCTCTTCCTGGCTTGGAGACCAGACCTTCTTGCTGTGTCCTCACATGGTCCTTCCCTATGCAGGTCCATCCTTGGTGTCTCTTCCCATTCTTATAAGGACACCTGACTTATTGATTAGGATTGGATTAGCATTTAATTATAGCTTAATTTAAGCTACTTAATTATGATTTAATTTAACCTAATTGTTTCTTTAAAGGATTTACTTTTTTAAAAAAAGATTTTATTTATATATTTGACAAAGATCACATTTAGGAAGAGAAACAGGAAGCGAGAGAGGAGAAACAGGCTACATGCTGAGCAGAGAGCCAGATGCAGGACTCAATTCCAGGACACCAAGAAAAAAAGTGTGTGTGTGTGTGTGTGTGTGTGTGTGCGCGCGCGCGCGCACGCGCACAGATATAGATATAGACATAGATACAGATACATA
Source organism: Mustela nivalis (assembly GCF_964662115.1). Taxonomy (NCBI): domain Eukaryota; kingdom Metazoa; phylum Chordata; class Mammalia; order Carnivora; family Mustelidae; genus Mustela; species Mustela nivalis. The sequence continues at coordinate 150,658 of NW_028135925.1, forward strand.
TATATATAGAGAGAGATACAGATATAGATATAGTTATCACATCTTTTTTATCAGTTCATCTGTTGATGGACATCTAGGTTCTTCCCATAGTTTGGCTATTGTGGACTTTGCTGCTATAAGCATTTGGGTGCACGTGCCCCTCCAAATCACTACATTTCTATCATTAGGGTAAATATCCAGTAGTGGGATTGCTGGGTCATAGGGTAGCTCTACTTTCAATTTTTTGAGGAAACTCCATACTGTTTTCCAGAGTGGCTGCACTAGCTTGAATTCCTACCAATAGTTTAGGAGGATTCCCCTTTCTCTACATCTTCACCAAAACCTGTTGTTTCCTGACTGGTTGATTTTAGCCATTCGACTGCTGTGAATAGGTATCTGGTGGTATTGATTTGGATTTCCCTGGTCCTGAGTGATGTTGAGAACTTTTTCATGTGTCTGTTGGCCATTTGGAGGTCTTCTTTGCAGAAATGTCTGTTCATGTCCTCTGCCCATTTCTTGAACGGAATATCTGTTCTTTGGGTGTTGAGTTTAATAAGTTCTTTATAGATTTTGGAAACTAGCCCTTTATCTGATATGTAATTTGCAAATGTCTTTTCCCATTCTGTTGGTTGTCTTTTGGTTTTGTTGACTGCTTCCTTTGCTGTGCAAAAGTTTTGGATCTTGATGAAATCCCAATAGTTCATTTTTGCCCTTGCTTCCCTTGCCTTTGGCGATGTTTCTAGGAAGAAGCTCCTGTGGTTGAGGACAAACAGGTTGCTGCCTGTGTTCTCCTAAAGGATTTTGAGAGATTTTTGTCTCACATTGAGGTCTTTCATCAATTTTGAGTCTATTTTTGTGTGTGGTGTAAGGGAAATGGTCCAGTTTCATTCTTCTGCATGTGGATGTCCAGTTTTCCAGCACCATTTATTGAAGAGACTGTCTTTTTTCTATTGGACATTCATTCCTGCTTTGTCAAAGATTAGTTGACCATAGACTTGAGAGTCCATTACTGGGCTTTCTACTCTCTTGCATTGATCTGTGTGTGTGTTTTTGTGCCCGTACCATACTATCTTGATGATTACAGCTTTGTAATAAAGCTTGAGGTCTGAACTGTGATGCCATCATCTTTGGTTTTCTTTTTCAACATTTCTCTGGCTATTTGGGGTCTCTTCTTATTCCACATAAATTTTAGGATTATTTGTTCCATTTCTTTGAAAAAAGTTGATGGTATTTTCATAGGGATTCCATTAAATGTGTAGGTTGCTCTATGTACCGTAGACATTTTCACAATATTTGTTCTTCCAAGCCATGAACATGGAACATTTTTACATTTCTTTGTGTCTTCCCCAGTTTCTTTCATGAGTACTGTATAAATACAGAGTACTCAGTATTTCTGGGTACAGATACTTTGTTTCTTTGGTTCAACTTATTTCTAGGTATCTTACGGTTTTTGGTGCAATTGTAAGTGGGACCGACTCCTTAATTTCTCTTTCTTCCATCTTGTTGGTGTATAGAAATGGAACTGCTTTCTGTGCATTGCCTTTATACCCTAACATTTTACTGAATTCCTGTATGAGTTCTAGCAGCTTTAGAGTGAAGTCTTTTGGGTTTTCCACATAAATCATCATGTCATCTGCAAAGAGTGAGAGTTAGACTTCTTCTTTGCTGATTCAGATGCCTTTTATTTCTTTTTGTTGTCTGATTGGTGAGCTATAACTTCCATGACATGATAAAGTAGAGGAAATGGACATGTGGAACATGTGCGCAGAGGAAGCAGAGAAGGCAAATTAAGTTTCACATATACTTTGCTGCTTTCCTATATTTTTAATGCCACTGCATAAGAATTTTTGATCTTTTAACTGAAAAGCACAGGAAAGGTTTAGTGGTTGTGCTAGAAATAAAAATCTTTATTAGAGCAAAAAGGAAGCCCTCCAGGCAGCTGCCCACTTTTGAGGTGCAGATCTCATGACAGGACTGACTTGAGTGGAGGAATGCGGGGAAGAAAGGGTCAACTTCCACTCCTGTTCCATGAGACCTGAGACAACCAGCTCCTCCCTCGGCCCATGTCTGTGGAACTCAGACTGTTCATCTCTGAAAACCTAGAGTCTTCCCCTTCCCTTTGCATTATTTCCCAGTCCAGAGGACCTGATCCTGAAAGCTGACCTGCCTGTCACCCAGGTGAAATGATTCTGTGTGCTGACAGATCACCCCCTCAGCACAGAGCAGCAAACAGGCCCCAGTACCTTATGCATCTGACCCTTGGGCACTCTAAGGCTCAAGGTCATCTTCCAGGGCCTGACAGGTACCCACACACCCACCCTGCTAAGCCCCTCTTCCATCCATCACTGTGACATCTGTGGATTCCTGCTAGTTCTGTAGATTCTATCACTGCTCAATAGAGCAGCCAGCCTGGGCCTTGGAGGGGCTGGAGATTGCCCATTTCCAGGGGCTTCCATCAGCCATGAGGCCAACAAGAGAGCTGCCTCTTGGCTCCCCCATGAACACTCCTCTCTCCCAAGTCAGCTCATGTAGTGCCAGTTATTTCCTTCTGAATTGTGTGGACTTGGAATGTGTTTTGTTGAATAACCATTACACTTAATGCTGGAAGTTTACTATTTTTTAAATGTAAAATCAATTAATTAACATAAATTGTCTATATTAAGCAATATTAACTTCCAGTTGTTTTAAAAATATAAAATTTACATAAAATAAATTTACATAAAATAAAAAGCATTCCGATCCAAAAAAGCTCTTGGATTATTATGAAACAATTACCCTAGGGACTGCCACTGAGGTCATTCTTCCTCTCACAGAACCTTAGTGATGCAAAGTCATCATAGATTGCCTGTTAACCATCTGTCATTCTTTCAAGGCACTTCTTATCCTATGTTTGATCATCCCTCTTCGAGGGGTCATGGGAAATATATAGCCTGAGTACTTGCATAATGACTTGAATGCCAAGACTTTTATTCTGTATAAATCAGGCTTTCTAGCTATAAAATCCATGGTTCACAGTGTCTTCCCTTCAGTGTCTTTCAATACATTACTCCATTTTCTTGTGGTACAAAATATGGCATTCAGAAATGTGGATTACATTCTCATTTCCTTTCCTTTATATGTCATCTGCTCCTTTTTCCCTAGATGCCCAAGGATTTCCTTTTTTCTTTACATTTTAATTAAATTTTGCATTTCAATTTTAATTTCATTTTTCTCTCAATGATTTTACTAAACCTTCCATTTGTCATTCTGAGTCAGTGCTCACGGTACTCTGTTAATAAACAGTTTGAAAGGATTTATTGTGTTTACAAAAAATTCTGTATTATGACTTTTAACGTTTTTGTGTCTTTGCTTTGGTTTTCCCAGAGGCATTCCAGATACTCATTTCCTGTCCATAACTTCACATTTTGGTATTTTCTCTCAAATCTTGTAGTCTCTTTTTTTAGTTTCTTTCTTAGCATTTTTCTCTTCTCACTTCCCATTCTCATACAGCACTGTCTGCTGCCTTTTTTACTACTTCCTATTTCACTTAGGAAGTAATGTTTCGATATGCTGCTGCTTCTTCCCTGAGGTCTGTACTTTCCTCACTGAGTTTTTCTAACTCTAATTTATGGTGTCATTCAATATCCTGTTTCATTTCCCTAATGCCTTTTTCTTCATTTTGGGGAAAAAAGCACATGAAACTATATAAAGTTTGTCAGGAATTTATGCCTTCATTTTCTTCAGTGGAGCTATTCTGAAGGTACTCCCCTTTCCTCTTACAACCCTCTGCCTGGGAGTCCATAGCACTATTTTTCTGTCACTAAACTTGTTTTCTTGGATTTGTAGAAAGCAGTACGTCTTAAGCAGACCTCTAGCCTCACAGAGCTCTCTCACTCCTATTATTGCTCTGAAATGCACAAATCCATGATGGCTTGGTTCTGGAGATTTTCTAGATGTATCCCCCTACCCCTCATTCATTGGGGTCTCTCACTACTTCTACTGCAACAGTCCTTCGCCATTTTGGTTCTGTTCTTTAATGTAGTGAGCAGCCTATATAACTTAGAAGGGACAACTGCCTTCATCTTCCCCAAATCTACAGCCACTCTTTTACATGGTTATCTATTTTCAGATTCATTTAACATTAAAGTGACTGTCAAATATGTACATGTGTTTAAATTATTTGATTTTAGAATTTCTTCTAGGCTTATTTTTAATAAGTAATTTATTCTTATACATATTAATTTTTAGGTTTTTTAAAATTTATTCTAGTTGTGGATTTTCTTTGCTTTTTTTTTTTATTTCTTCTCAACATAACAGTATTCATTGTTTTTGTACCACACCCAGTACTCCATGTAATCTATGCCCTAATACCCACCACCTGGCGGCTCCCGGGGCAGCCACGTGCAACAGCCCGTTCGGGGACGACCCGCACAATGGGACAGTGGCCAGGAACAGATGGGGCCAATTCACTCCGCGTTTCTCCATGGAGATCTACCATTTCCCTGCAGATACTGTGTCTAAGAATGCAACTGGCCTTGTCCCAGGGGAAATCCCACACCCACCACTGGTCCTCGCTGGGGCTCTCGGCAGTGGGCCCAAAGGGTGTCCTATCCAAGGGGGAATGAGGTCATCTTCAGGAACTGAGCATCACTGGGGGCACCTGGGCCCCAACCATGCAGGAACAAAGGGTGCTCTGTGCATTGCAAGGTGGCCAAAGAGAACCGCAAACTTCAACAGGGGTGACAGGACAATCACCGCCCATTTCACTGGCCATCTGTCCGTGCAAGAGGGCCTTGTTAGATTCCGAAGGTTTGGGCCAATAGACAACTCAAGGGAGTTCAGTGCCTGGGAATGGAAACAGAGCCAAATCAGGGTTTCAGGGTTCTTTGGCAGCCAACAAGACTTTCTCTCATGAGAAACACCTATGGGAACAGAATCTGATTTTCCGACATCTCTTTTTCTCACTCACACACCCGGGATCCACAGGAGTACCTTTCGCTGCTCTCCAAGGACGCTCAACGGGCTTTTCCAGGGTAATTGCACCAGTCTGCATTCCACGAATTGCATACAAAGTCTCCAATTTTCTGCCTCCTTCCAACATGGGTCCTGGGTTTGAATTACTGGTTTGGGTCCTCACCGCCCTAACTGACTATGCCATAGCTCAGCATCCTTTGGATTCGCATTGCTCTCACGATGCCTTATGTTGAGCATCTTTTCGGACTCGGACTGGCCGAGTCATCCATTCCCTTTGCAGCACAGACTATTCCAGTCTTTTTCTCGATTCTTTCATTTGGTGAAATCCCGGTCTTCTTTTGTTTGGTTGGTTTTCTTTCTTGTTTTTCCTTTTTGCCAGTGAACACACCTTTTCTGAAATAAGGATTGCCAACGGTGTCCCCAATCTGTGGGCCGCCTTTTCACTCTGTTCGCTGTTTCAGAAGAGGATGCTTTTTCTGGGCAGTCCTCCTGTCAAGCATCGTGATGCTAAGATGAGCGCATTTCTGGGGGCATTTCTCTTCCGCATTTCTCTTCTGCCTCTTTGTATGCCAGCACCCTCCTGTTGGCTCAGGGGAGTCATCCAAGGTATTGGAAGGTCAGCCTCTAGCGACCCACCACCGACTTCTTCATATTCAGAAACGTCGTGGCTCATTGTGCTCCTTTGTGGTTCCCTTATCTACTGTAGCAGCTCCTCTGTCCCAAGAACATCACACTGTATGCTTTTGGTCAGTGCTGCACAGAATCTGTTCCCCATTTATTCTAGGAACTGGGGCTTCACCTTAATTTCTTCGGGTCCAAAGACCTCTAGCGGCGCCTCGTGGGTGTGTGTGAGCCCGGGAACGTCTTCCCTTGATCAACGTCCCGGTCAGGCCAGCCACTGATGCCCGAGCAATACGCAGGAGAGTAGGCCTTGTCTCTCGCTCCTGGTTGGTGTCTAGTGCTGAGTGATCCAGGAAAGAGTCTAGTATCCATCACACACAGTCATTTATTATCTCAGCACAGTACACAGAAATCAAGGGAACGAAAACATCCAGTTGCTCACTCCCACTAGCCACATGTCAAGAGTCCCATAACGACTGGAGTTTCCAATGGTTGAACTGGGAGGGGACAGCGGTAATGGGCATGCAGAACTGACACTGAGGTGGCTGCTGCAGCATCCTGGTCTCATTAGAAGGCGTGAAACTCCAATCCCCGTCTCCTCCAAGGGCTCCGGCTCCGCCAGCCCCGTGAACCTCTGACAGCGCAGCAAAAGGGTCAGGCAGATGCTGCATGGCCCAGAGACATCTCAACGCACTTGGGATGAAGGGGTGAGGCGGTTTCTCTCCTAACAGCATTGCTCCTCTTTCAGTTCTTACAGATCTACTGGTAGACAGCATCGAGGACTACTCCACCAGTGAGGACGAAGTCTCTTCAGGTAGGGAACGGCACCGAGGAGGGGAACACTGGGACAGGGCTCCCGGGAACATGGGGTTGCCCCTGCTGCTACGGAGAATGAGGAAGGTGGGTCAAAAACCACCAAGGAAAGGGATGCTCTGGCACAGGCATCACTTCCTCATGTCACGGTTTCGGCATGAAAAGAACAGACGAGGTGTCCACGGGCCTTTAGGGTAGGCTGGGTTTGTCATCACCACTCGACTCCTTGCACGGTTCCTTGAAGGATCTTTCCCATCAAAGCTGCTCGTGCCTCCCTTGGCCACTGCCACATGTCAAAGCTTGGCCTCTTTGCTCATGGCCTCTCAGGAATGGTGCACAAGAGTTCTGCATCTTGCTTGGCATGGGCCCAGACCTGGTCATGCTCAGGACTTGGCGGCCCCAACCGCACTCTCCTGGGCAAGAGAACCGCGACACTACCTTCTGGTCTGAGCCAGGAGGTGGAAGACAGGTCTAAATTCTCTCCACATAACCTCCACTACCAAACCGTCCCGGTTCTCTCTGAGCTGCTGTACCCTCAAGGGGACGCCCAGAGCTGCAGAAGGGAAAGCGTACTTCCCCTGAGTTCACTACACACAGATGCCCATAAATCGTAGCTTCTGCCAGCCTTCAAACCCCAGCCGAGTCTGACCTGTGGACGTGTTCCCAAGGGCGGGACGCCCCCATGCAGCTGCCCTAGAGAATCCTTGTCGCGGGCCACAGTCCCCCGGGCCTGTGTGAAGGGGCTGCTGGACCTGCTTCACACACTTGCTGCCTGACCCTGCAATGCTAAAGTCAGCAGATGGCTTGCGCCCGGACGACACTAGTCGGGAACAGACAGTGGTGGGGTGGCCTCATCTCCCACTTCAGGCACGTGAGAAATGAGCAAGTAAGACAGGCCCCTGGGCTCACAGGACCAGGACAGCTCACCCCTCCCAGCGCTACATCACTGTGGGCACAGAGACGGGCCCGGTCTCCAGCTGAGTCCTGTCCACCGGCCACTCCCATACGATCTGACCAACACCTCCAGTCCCCCGAGCCTCCAAGACGCCTCGTGGGAGGTAGTGGGTCCCCTCATGGCACCATTTTGCTTTGTGAGTTTCATACTCTAGAGACTCACCTCGATCCCTCAGTCGGCAGGGGAGACCCACCAGGGAAAGGCCACCCTGCCTACTCCCACCTCGCCCAACACCTGCCCACAGCCCGTGGAATGTGCAAACTCACTTCCCGTGGGAGTCGGGAGCACGTCGTCTCTGCCACGCCACCTGCAACACTCGTGTGGGCAAAGGCCTCCCCCACAGAGAAGGGCACGTCCAGGGCTCTCAGAGAGGCTGGGGAAGGGACAGCCCAGCAGGAGGAAGACCCCGCTGTCATGGAGGAGGTCAGTCAGGGAAGGGGCCTGAGGGGCCCTGGCAGTGTAGCCTTCATTCAGCCCCAGGGGGCCCACGGGAAATTCCCCTCTCTTCAGGTCACGCATGGGTCCTGCAGGGAAACCTCCACCTCAACACCTCAGAAGACACGCCCCGCAAAACCCCACAGGCCTCTGGTAAGACCTGGCCCAGGCCACACACCACACGCCACTCGCTATCTCACACCACTTCACCCGTTGTCTCCACAGCTGTGACACAGGACAGTGTGCCCACGACCCCAGGGCACCAGAGGCTCCTGGGGTGCTCCGACAAAGGGAGCCAGGATGGCCCTGGGGCCCCCCTTGCGGCTCCGATTTGGGCCCGGAGGAGGAGTCGGCATGAACACACAGGGATATACGCCTGCAAGAATGGCTCTCTTACGCCTGACCTCCGTAGGCCAAAGAGACTTCTGGGCAGCCCACCAGAGGACGGCACTGGAGCCCCGAGGATGAGACAAGAGGACCCTCTGAGTCAGCCGCCACACCCAGAGGTGGCTGCCTGGGCCCTGCCCATGATGGGAGGACGAGGCAACCATCTGGGCCCACAACAGTCTGTTGTCTGGTGAGACTGGGCCCACCTGGGACTGGGCGGGACAGCAGCCTTCCCATCTCCCCTGTCTGCTGCAGGGGCTGCTCCTCCTCCTGCTGTCCCCTACAGTCCCCAAAAGCCTGCACAGCATGACACATGCAGGACCAAGCGGCACTGCCAGGGCCCCTTGACCACCCTGGGATCCACTCGAGGGGCAGCAGCCCTACCCCTGCTGGATTCCCCGAGGGTGCCACCCCCAAACCGCCCCTGTTGCTTCCACGCACAGGACCATCACCAATGCTGGGCTCAACACTGGCAGCGGCCCCACAAAACAGGCCCCACTCAGTCTGTGTGTTTGGCAGCAGCAAGAGGTGTAGCGACGAGAGGCTGTCCCTCATGTCAGCTCTGACTCGGGAGCACCCAGACACCACGCCAGAGGAACTGGGACCCCAAGGACCATGCTGCACCCCAGGGAAACCTTGGACCTCAAGAACGGCAATGCTAGACATCTAGGACACAACGAAATGGGACCCAACATTCCTTCGGAAGCACGTGAAAGCATGGCGCATTGGACTCTGCCTGAGCCCTCCAAGTCAAAAGGTCTCAGGAAGCATTTCCTCTCCCATGGCAACCCTCAGCGTCTCCTGATGTTCCATGAGAACCTCTTTGCCTTGGAACGGGGCCATCACTGGAAACATGGCTGATCAGACCAAGGCTTGGATGGGACTGTCCTATGGAGACAGCTAGGCCGAGACCCAGATGGGACCAAAGGGCTTTAAGGGACTGAGGCTGACTTTCGGGAAGCCGGCGGCCAGCAAGCCCTTTGGGAATGCTGGCCTGACCCCTTGGCCTCCAGACTACCCACCGCCTCACCAGGAGCAGAAAGACTGTCACTTCCTGGCAGGAGTGGGAACCCAAGGACCTATCAGGCACCTCAGGAAAAGGAACCTGTCCAAATCCACAGGTATCGCAGGCAAGTCCAATGGCCAGCCCTTCCCTTGGCTTCTGGCCTCAAGAGACAACGAACGGGTAGAGATTCCTCGGAAAAGTCCCGGCGACGCAGATTCTAAGCGACCACTCCAGATCGATCACAAAGCTTGCTGAGCTTAAGTCAATAAGGGGGCCCCGTGGGTTAAAGCAGGGCTTGCTTTCCAAAGAACATGAGCCCTGAGTTGGCCATCTCTGGAAAGGAGTGCTCTTTTGAAGAGAAAAAGTCGGTTTCAAGAACCCACCTTTGTGAACGTTCATGTCTAACTCTGGTGGCCTTTCCAAATGTGTCGCTTACATAAGCTAGACATCTTGAAATCACCTTCAGAAACATGGCCCCATTAGCTCGTGAGAGGGCAGTCCCCTTGCTCCTTATTCTGCGGGCATAACACCGAGACCCCACGGGCTCAGGGCTCATTCAGCAACTGGACCATGCAACTGATTAGCCCACGACTGTGGAACTCAACGAGCACCTTGACCAGCTGGATGGGGCTGGGATGAGGAACTCTTTCCCCTCAAAGCCAGAGAACACACACCACTCCACAGGGTTCTCTGGGGACTTATGGGGACAATGAAGGACCCCGCGCTCTACCTGGAGTGGAGGGTGCACTTGGGGTGCCCTTAGCTCCCGGACAAGTTTTCTCCCACTCACCAGCAACTCCTACTAATGAGGATCTTCCGGCGGGATCTCCAATCAAAAGGGCTTCTTGCAATGGTTTCTTCCCTCCCAGTCCCACTGATCCAAGAAGCCACCCCTATTCAGGTACACTGGCAAACAAAGGCTTTAGCTAAGCATCCAACTGCCCTCCTGGGAAAAGGAACCTCCCAATTCATACAGGGATAACCCCTGACTGTAAGAACCTGGCATCAGCTCCAGAGCGTCCCAGAGAACAAAGGCCACCAAACCATGACAGCAGGCCCATGATGTTACCAAGTACCACCTTATGCTTCCAGATACACCTGAACTAACACCCGAAACCAGCCCACCTGGAAACCCAGTGACCCTTGGGCCTGGACCCAACCGCTCTACGCCCATGGCTCCTAACTCTGGAAAGGCTCTGAAATCTCTGAAATCCACTAGACTGAAGATGCCCCTACGAAAATGAGGAGGACAGGTGCTTTAGCAACGGCAATAGTTTCAGGGAAAGACGGTAAGAAGAACCAGGTGTGCTGTCATCAGTCGAACTCGGACTGCTGAGGCCAAAGCCTGTCAGCAAACATGTCTGCCCCCAAAGCAGAGATCCTAGTGCCCACCTGTTGGTTCTCATTGGCAACAAATCACACAAGCATTTATCCGGACTCCAACAGGCCTTCCTTGTCCTCGTCACCCATGAAGCAATTGACAGAAACGGCTCTTCTTCCCAAGCCAGAACCCGCCAACCTGAAATGGGCCTGAAATGCTAGCACGTTCCAAGAATAGCCCTCCCAACCCAAGGAGCCCTTGAAAGCCTGACTGTGGTTCAAGGAGACTCGGGATTCGATAAGGGACCCTAGCTGGGACCCAGTGGCCATGAAGCTCTAACCTGGGCCCATGGCTTCCCCAAGCTCCAGAGGCCACCAGACATTTGGGCTGGGCCAAATGCATGGGCGCATCATGAAAACCATCACCGACCCAGCCGACCTTCCCCATTTTAAGCAACGGTGCACGGGTGTTCTGTTCCACTGACGTGGCCACCTGGCATCCATCGTTGCCCCTCTTTGGGAATGGAGGATGTCATGGGGCATGGGCAAGTCCTTACTGAGTACACAGTCAAGGCCCACCGTGTCACCCCAAACAGGATTTCTCAGTGAAATACGGGAATGATCCCAACGCACAAGGCAGTTCTACAGAACACAAAGGCTTCAGAGGTGGTAACTGCTGCACAAGGTGGAGCCTGTGCCCATCGAAAGACACAATGCTGTGCATACATTTCCCATGATCTCAAAGAGAACTCTGGGTTCCTACCAGACACCACTGCTCAAATCCCCACTTCCAAGGATCCCTCTCCTTAAGGACTGGCTCAACTCTTGGCCTGGGGGAGGGTTCTCACCCACTATCAGAGGACTCTTCATGGGGATTCTCCTTCTCTTTCTTCTTCTAACCCCGTTGTGTTGTTTCCCAGCCCCCGCCCCATCTCTGCAGGTGGTGCCAGGAACCCTTCTCTGCAGTAAGTTCCAGAGGACAGATGGTCCTTTCCGCTCAGGATGATCCAGTCACAAGTTCTCCCCTGCGCTCAGTGGCCTCTTCCTTTGACAACTCTGACAACAGAGGTCTCCCCCAGCTGGGCCTCCCCGACCTGACCAGCAACAACCCACCTGGAGGGACAGCTCTGCACCCCTATTCAGCAGGAAGAAGCTACAGAAGATGAGACTGTCTTCCTTCAACAACCTTAACCACGCAAGGCTCCGCACTGGTCAGGGGCACACGAGGAGGGAGGAGAAGGCTAGCTGAGCACCAAGCAGGAGCTGGCACGCCACACCGCCCCCCCAACCTGTGATACGGGGGACATCCCTCAGGCGCTCTGATTGCCCTGAAGCTGAGAAAAGGAAAAAACAGATTCTCCCCAGATGGAGATCAAAACCCGGCAAGACCGGAGTCTCCCTCAGTTTGTCAAAGTCCTCGTGATTCTGCAGGAAGAGGCTCAATTCACGAGAGGCTAGCGACCTGCCAGAGGTTCGGATCTCCATTTCCTGAAGCCCTGACATCTCCCTCCTCTCCACGACACTGAGGGAGGCTGAGGCCGAAGGAAATGTCCATAGAACAGAGTTTCTTTTCAAACCTGCAGTCCCTTGGGAAGGGCCTGGGAGAGGAGAAAGATAACATTCCTCCAGGAAGCTCTGTACCATCTTTCAATTCATGCCTTCCTAGCAGGAAAAACCACCTTCCCTTCACAAGAGCAAAGCCTCCCATATCCTGGGTGTCCTCTGTCCTCCTGCCACATTCTTGCAAAACCTCCCTTTTGCCTGACCACCCCCAATGCCATCCCAGAGAGTCAGCCTCCCGTCACGACCCCAGCAAGCAGCCCTTTCTACCCAAGGGTCATATCCCTGTGCTTTAATAAAAATCACCTCCTGCCAGCAAAGCCGTCTCAAGACTTCTTTCTTGACCATTGGCCTTAAATGCTAACCTCTTTCCTACATGAGCCCTGTCTCTTGTAGGGCTCCTGTGGAAACAACCCTGCAACACGGGCCCATTTCTGTCAACTCTTCCGACTCCATCCACCTCACCCACTGCACATTCTGTGTCCTCCAAGGACAGGACCCTTCTGTGATTCTTGCACTCAAACCCTCACATGGCCCCTCTCTCAGTCCTCGACGTGGTTGACGTTGCCCTTCTGAAACTCTCCAGGCTCCCATCCTCACTTTCTTTGTCTCGCAGGTTTATCTGGTCCATAGGTTCTCATCACCAACACCCTATAACCGGTTTCTGCTCCTGAGTAGAGGACTCCATTCCTTTCCTTTCTCATCAAGCTCAAATCTTAACTCTCAGATGTTTGTCTCACAACTTTCAAATTCTTCTTTCCCCTAATGCCTCTCTACCAGTTTCTCTTCTCCCTTTTTCAAGCCGCCCTCTCTCCCACCCTCCCTCCCTCCCTCCCTTCCTTCCTTCTTTCCCTGCATGATCTTTTTGTTCTTTGTATTCCTTCCTCCCTCCCCCTCTTTCCTTTTCTCCTTCAGTTCTGTTAGTCCCCACACAGCACTTCAGTACTTTTTCACCTAGTGTTCCGGGACTCGTTCTGTGCATACAAGACCCAGGAGCTCACGGCAATTCGTTCCCTATTATAAAGGATGAAGGGAGACCCACACGGGGGCATCTCAAAGGTCTGCTTCTCTGAAGTCTACGGGAAGCTTCAGGGTCATGAACCCTGGCCTTCCACACTAGAGCTGGACACGGGCTACGCTAAGCATTCCCCACAATCCCCTGTCATCCAAGACCCTGAGCATACGGGCTGTCCCACTAGAGACCTGAAGAGTTTCATTTCTCAGCTGAAATGGGCCTCGAGTCAAGCCGCTGCCCGAGTGTCTGGAAAAGTCACTGGCTTCAGCACGACTCACGGGTATATAGTCTTTGAAACGGAAACATCAAAAATTTAATCAGCAGTTGACGTGGGGGTGAGGCTACCATGTAAAAAGATCTATCTGAATTCTGGAGAGAAACACGGCACCCGACTACAAGTGGCTTGCAGGGGTATTCGCAGTGACCATTCCTGAAGGAAGGGGCTGGAACGTGTGCATTGAGTCAGGAAGGGAGGAACATGAGTGTGCAATCCTGCCACAGCCCCTCCTGTTCTGCCCATTAGCACAGGGTTCACACTGCACAGGAACCCGGGCAATGCTGGAGCACAGCACGGAGAGGTCTCACGTGCCTCACCTCACTCAGGTTGTGTTGTGTCCTGGGAAGTCAAGCCTCATATTTGCTGACAATGTGGAAGAACCTTCAGCCATGTGTCCCTGGTGCCAGGGACATCAGAGCTCGTTCATCCTGGATCGCAGCACACCCATCTCCCCAGTGTGGGAGAGCCTTTAGTTGGGGCTCTAACCTTGGGAGACACCAGAGAACTCACTCTCCAAGGAAAGGAGACAGGACACACATGGGGGGAACAACTCCAGGGCAGTGCTCACATCTGTACACAATAAGACCACTGGAGACCCACCTCAGGGATGGAACGAAGGTGGGAGACCCTTGCTTCAGAGAGCTCTGCTCTTCTTCATGCCCAGGACCTCACACGGGGTAGAAGCCATGTGCTGGGATTGCTGCACAAGAACTCACAGCTACAGGCATCCCTTCAAGGCCATGGGCACATTCCCACAGAATGAAACCAGTTGAATGTCATCTTCAGGGGAAAGCATTTAGGCCAGCCACACCCTTAGCCAGCATCCGAGGATCCACACCAGCGGCAACCCCGACAAATGCAGTCAACGTGGAAGAGCCGTTAGACACAGCTCTCACATTTGGAGACACCAGACAACTCAGAGCAGAGAAACCTGTGTCTGTCATCACTGGGGCCCCGCCTGTACCCAGAGCGCCCACCTTGCTCACCACCACAGAAATCACACAGTACAAACCCTTGTCTCCGGAGTGGCACTGAGGCAGAGCCTTCAGCCAGAAGTGGGCCCTTTTCCAACACCAGAAAACTCACACGGGGAGAGCCACTAGTGTTGTATCCTGGTGGGAGAAGCTTCAGGTGGGGCTCAGGGCTGAGGCTCCCGCTACCATCTCAGAGTGTGCTTCATCCCTCACACGGGAGTGAAGGTGCGGGTACCACTGGGACCCCCTCCATCATCGCTGTGGCTGAATGCGAGGACATCCCATATGGGAATCCCATTCCTCACGGAGCCAACAGAGGATGGACCTGGGAGGATTTGCACACAAGAAAATCCTCCCAGTCTGATGAGCAAAGGAATGGGCTCAGCTATCCCTTCTTCCCTAGCCAGCAACGACACCCTCACACTGAGGAATCACTGATCCCAAAGCAACAAGGGGAAATTCTTCCCCGGACACTCCCATCAGAGAATCACTGGGCAACTACCTCCCAAGGAATTCCTCAGGCTGACTCTGAGATACAAACTCAGACACTGCAAACACATACAGCAGGGCCCCATTCTGAGGGATGCAAAATGCGCTATTCCAGTAACCAATAGCTAGAAATCAAGCACATCTGCTCTGATCCAGGAGTACTTGCATAAAGGACAGTCTCACTGAACAGGGGGGTCTCACAACACTGCACACTGTGCCAAGTAAGAACGGGGGACGTTTCCTTTACGACCTCTCACAACTGACACAGGTACTGTCTCTTGCTAGCAAGTGGGGTCACAGGAAATACACTGCCTGGGATCCATGAGAACATCAAGTCGAGGGTGAACTCAGAGTCTCAGAACACAAGGCGATCGATGGATGTTCACGAAAACATGAACGTATCCATGTAGGTAGATCGCAAGGATGAATGGCCACAAGATTCAACAAACACATGGTAGATCACATGGTTTGTGATCTACCTCTCATGCGTCTTTAATTCTACTAATATTGTCCTCACAAAGTGCAAAAAATTTACAAATTAATTACATGCTTAGAAATGGCTCTATTTACTTCACTTATTGAAGAGCGACAGAGCTAGTGAGGGAGCAAGAACAGTTGGGGTCGGGCAGCGAGGAAGACGGAGAAGGTGCCCAATACAGGGCTTGATCCCCCAGGATCCAGGGATCCTGACCTCAGCCAAGGGCAGATGCTTACCCAACTGTGCCACCCGGGGGCTGGCAAATTAATTTCATCTTCTACAAAGGTGTTCTTTGGAAGACCTGTTGGGACCAGGGCAGGAAAACCTCAACACATCAGCATCAGGCAGTGAGGGCTTCCTCCCTGTCTATGAGAACGTGGGAGCCAAACGCTTTTCTCCACCACAAAGAACAGCTACGTATCTCTGGGCCTGAGAGGGTGTACGACCACTGCAGACATGGAAATGCTCCCCAATTCGGAAGATTTTAGAACAGGAGGGGGTTCTTACATTCCCTTCCAGAAAGACAAAGCCTGTCCAGGAATGCCTGTGAGGTACTTTCAGTTAAGGGACCAATGTTTTGCTTTGGCTCAGGTTATGATGTCAGGGTTATGGGATTGAGTCCTGGGTCAGGCTATGGAAGGCATGGGGAGCGTACTGAAGGGTTCTCTCATCCTCTGCATCTCCCACTCCACCCACAAAAAGAAACATAGAGATAGAAATAGAGAGAATGTGTGCGGAAGTCCACTCAGACATCCATTTGTAAAGATGCCCGGGATTCTTTGCTCTAGATGTATGGCCCAATAAAGCAACTGTGGGCAGAAAGTCGATCATCAAGAGAATGTATATACAAGGTCAGGCTGCAATAACTCAGGATTCTGCTACCAGAGGCAACCTGGAGTTCAGAAGTTTTGTGTGGGGCAGGGACTAGCAGAACCTTCTCCATATGTGCCACTAAGTCATCTTCCCCAAGCAGCAAACTCTAAACATTCTGGTTAAGGGTACATCTCCAAGTTAATCGACAAGAAGAGGATATTTTTCCCTCCAGAAGAAAGACAGAAGCCGGCAAAAAAGATACCCAAGTCAAAGCCTGAACCTCAACCCTGGCGGGAGGTTCAGAACCATGACAACTTACGACTGTGATATACATCCACCAGGGAGATGACAGAGGTCACATTCCTGTGTATTTTGCACTTGAATCTGCACTGAAGAGAGAGAGGCCAGATGCGCTGGATGCTGCCAACGAGGTCAAGTCACTTGAGGTTCAAAGCACCACCTGTAAAAACAGGGAGAGCATTTAGTTGAGGTCTCAGGAACCGCACTTGGGAAGACACAATGTCACACAAAACTGAAAGCATGCCCCTCCCTTACAGCATAGAGCACAAGCTCAAAGAGGCCAAAACCACAGAATCCCGAAATTTAAAGATTTATCATTGCTGCTGGCAGACCTTCAGATGATACATGCACGGTCAACTGGCTACCGGGAGTTCCATGATATCTTTGCCAGACCCAAGCAGGAGGACGTGGGCCAGGAAATGGCCCAGAGGTCAATCACCATGTGCAACTAGTGACAGGAGTCTAAATAAAGTTTCTGCTGCTCCCAGAACCCAAACAGAAGATCTGCATAAACCCTATTTCAACTGCATTTTGCATGACCATCCTAGGGTTGCTTACTTCTCCTTGAATCTCCATTCACCTTTGACATGCATTCTCATTCCTCTACCCTGTAACTTCAATGACACGGAACTCCCACTGTAGATATGCATATACTCTACCTCCTCAATGTCTTTTCTACTCTATGTGAGTGACTCTGTTAGTCTTGCTTCCTTTCTTTCTTCACAACTCTCTTTGGCTGAAATGAGCCTCTGGTCTTTCTTTTCTAAGACATGCCTCTCATGGACCCTGGAACTCAAAAAAAGAAATAAAAGAACCAACAACTAATCACCACCCAATATGAATGTAACCTATACCTTGGAGATCGAAGTTGCTTCACTCTTAACCAGAGACTATGCTACTGACCTAAAGGGCAAGCCCTACAACAGCCAGCTTCTAGAGGATTCTGGGACGATTTGGGGTATAGTTCTGATAAGATTTTCCCAATCCATAATATACTGCCACCCTACAAAGTGAGGTCCCCAAACCTGACTGTGAACTAAACAGATTCAGAGCTTCACGGGACCCACTGTGAGGCACAGAAATACCTGGCGGTGGTGTCAGCGTGTGCCAGTCCACATGGGTGATGGCTTTCAGCTCAACAGATTTGGGATGGTTTCTTAGATGCAAGGAGGCAGCCACAAGCACACTTGGTTTCTTAGCATCTATTCTAACTAAGCCTGGCAGGCATAGTGACGGACCGTTCCATACAGATTTTGAAACTCTGCTGTGCTGGAACTTCTCATGAGGATTCTCTAGTGTGAACTTTCAGTAGTGTGCCCAGGCCAAAGGCAAGCGCAATATTCCCATCAGACTTGACTTCAATACCTATCAATTTGGGTGGATTCCTCTTCTCGAGGTCCCCCAAATATCCTGAGTTTCCTCTACCTGCCAACAGGTAACATTCCCTACTCATCTGGCAAGGCTCCTGAGCACTGTGTCATCAAGGTGTGAAGCCGCTATTGCCAAGGGGTTCCACAAAGTCACCCTTAGTTCCTGAAAATTTTCTGTTCATTATCTGAGTCTATACACATTACTGTCAAATTGGACATTTCACTCAATCCCTTGGTAAAATAACCAATGTTTCCAGCCATGTCCTGTTAACAAGAAAAAGGTGCTTGTGCTGAACTTACACCAATAATCCTAAGTTCCTTGGAAGAAAGAATTCTCCCTGAGAATTTCTGAATGATGGAGGGTTCAGGAAGGGAGAGAAGTTAAATTTTCCCATTTGTTCACACAGAAGTATTTCATCACATTTCTGTAGATCATGGATATTTTCAGATACAGTTTCCCTAAATCTGGAAGAAGAAATATTAAAGAACCAGCAACATCTCAAACAAGAGTCACAAAGGTAGGCTCATGTTCCTCAACTCACTCAGTCCCCCTTTACTAATGTTTGCTTGGCTTGAATGCAGCTTTTCCATGAGTTCTGCAAATCCGTACCCAGTTGAGTTTGAGAATTTTCACGATCGGACACTCAGACCCCACAAGACACATCACCATGTATAGTCACATTTAATGGCAAAGTAGGGATAAAAGGCCTGTGGACACACACTTAATGAGATATATTTTCACCTAACATAGAAGGCAAGACATCAACATGGAAGCAGAGAGGCCACAAGACCTGCATCCTGGTCACCAGGACATGGCGTGTCCATGAGTTTCTGTATCTCCAAGCCAAATACACTCATGTCTTCTGAGCTAAGGTTTCTGCTTCTAAAATTTTCTCCCAAGGAGAAAACCAGAGGGGTTGTAAAGGATTTGCAACAGCGTTTACAAAGGCTTCCTGGATAACGGCAAATCCCTGAAGCTCACTGCCTTGCCCAAGGCCCATAGACCTGTTCAGTGCCCCCTTTGCATCCACTATAGTCAGGCAGGTCTAGCCCTTTCTCCCCCAGTTGCACAGCACACCCTCTCCTGGTGTCCACCAGGTCGCTCAGCCTCTGTGTTCCATGTCCTCAATGGATCTCTTTGGAAGAAGGTAACCCGCATAGTGGTGGAAAGAGCAAATATACTCCTTCCCACACTTTCTTCCTCCTTGCACCCAACCAAAGTTTCTGCAGGGACATGCAGATGGGGTTCTTCTTTTGTGGCGCCTCCAAGAATCCCCTTGCACATAATCTGAGCCTTAGCACTTGGCAGGCTATTTTGGTCTCTACCCCCACCGCCCACCTCAGCCACGGGACAGCATTCCACCTGCCAGCCTCCTCAGAAAGAACTCCCGCACCCTAGCTAGCTGCTCTCTGTCCAACGCCCAGGTGCTGACCTAAGGCATGTGAAAGTAGACTGGATGAGGAGACATGCCCATTGCACCCAGGTGCCTGAGTTCATGCCACATCACACCGTCTACTTCAGGGTTGTGGTGATGGCAGACTTGCCACTGTGTGCTTTTTGCCCTGAGACATGCCAACCCTCCAATGCAGCACAGAGCACAGAGCCGGGCTTCAGCCCCCCAGTGACCTGGCTGGCTTCCGTGGCTGCATGAGCCTGCCTGCCTCCCTCCCTCCCTGGCCCAGTCCTTTCCTGTGAGCATCTGCCTGGGCCCTGGGACTCTGGCTCTCCTCCAGTGGCCCGAGCCCTGGGTGCAGGCTGTCAACAGGCAGTTGAGGAACCACAGACTCCGGCTGGCAGGCCCTGTGTTCTCCCTCAACCCAACCACCATGGTAACCAACGTGGGCCCAGGTGCCAGATCAGATGATCAGACTGCAGCCCCCTGCCTTTCTGCTCAAAAACAGGGGGCTCCTCGGAAGCAAGACACGTCAGCCCCAAATACCTGCTCCCTAACCACCTCCACACCACCCGAATAACCCCTAGGGACAGATGTATAGAGAAGCCAACATAATCTACACTCCAGGCACTACATTTCACTCAGCCTCTCATGGTACGCAGGTGGGTCAGAGCAGGATTCAGCATAACAGCACAAATAACGCTTGAGTAGTGAACAAATGTGTTTCTCCCAGAGTGGCAACATTTCCACATACCCTGCAGCAGGCCTGGTTGTCAGCCTACTTGTGCTCCAGTAAGAGCCCTGCTTTGACATTGATGAGCAAACCACAGACCAAGAGTACCTCTGCAGGTAAATGGGCCCAAATGTAACCTGGATCCTTTCATTTTGTTGTTTTGATTTTGCTCCAAAGTCCATGGAGATAGCTCTGGGGCATGGATGGGGCTCTCCGTTCAAGAGCACAGGCAGTAAATGAGCCATATGTTCCCCTCAACACCACTCCTGGGATAGGCCAAGTCAAGCTACTACCTGTGTGCTACCCTGTGGCCTCAGCAGGGCCAAAGCACAGCCTGCTCCCTGGATGTGGAGAGAACAGGGATGCAGTCCCTGAGCCACACATTCTGAAGCCAGAACTCTAAGGGAACTATGCATGTGGGCTGGTGGTAGCACAGAAACTGGCAGGCACCATGCTGCCCTGAAAGCCACGCAGGCTCCTGGCAGCCTCAGAGTGGGGGTGCAGTGCCAGCTCTGCATTCCAGATTGCCCCTGATGTGTCCTAACTCAGACCTAAGCTGGACCCCTTATGGTCCCTCCAAGGTCAGGTGGCATAAAAAGGGCCTATAGTAGTTGGGGTGGCTCTGGGAAGGGAACCCCCTGAGGCAGATCCCGGGATGAGGCTGGATGGCATATCAGGGGCTCACTGAGATGGGAACCCACAGCAGATTGCTGTGGGAACAGGGAGCCCAGTGTCTGTGGGGGGTGTCCACATCACTGCCTCAACAGCTGTGTCCCTGGCAAATGACTGAATCTGTCTGTGCCCCATGTCTTCTGTAGAACTGGGTCTCAGAGCACTTTCTCCCCCAGAAATTGGCTGAGGATAAACCAAGACAATGAATAAGCACCTTACCAGGGCTTGGAACAGAAGTGCCATCCATGAAGACACATCTTCCTAGGATTGCTTGGTAGGAAACCTGTTTTGGAACCCCTGGCTCAGCTGATCATGTGGTCTTCAACATCAGAGAAAAAGTACCTGGCTTCAGGGAGCCTCCCTCCAACATGGTGACTCAGAACCACCCTGATCCAGTTACACAACCTCCTCTCCAGGGACATTCCTGCCTATCTGGTAAATATCGGGCTATGTAGACGCACTACCCTGCAAGCCCTGCCCCAGGAAGCCTTGGGCCCAGCTGTCTTCCCACATCACCAGGACAACGGACCTGGGCCTCTGACCTTACCTCGCTTCTCAGTGGTGATGATGGTGGCCTGTCAGGGCTCCCCCAGCCCTGCCTCATCTTGATCATCAGCCTGAAGATGTACGCTGACTCTGGGGCCAGCTCGGTTGCCATGAATCACCTCACCATAGCTCCCATCTCCAATTGTGGTGAACGTGCTGGAGTTGCTGTTGGCCAGGCAGTAGGCAGTCTGATACCCTATGGGTGGGACAGGAGGGCCACGCATCAGTCTCATCACCCCGCTCGGACCCCAACTTTCTGCCACCACCACTCTGCCGTGTTTCCACCATGTCCTTCCTCCTCTGCCAGCATCTGAGAGGAATGGCACAGACGCAGTGGCAGATGGAGCCTCTGAGTGCTGGGCCCCCATGACTTTCATTCCCCTTCATCCTTCCCACCACCAAGATATGGAAACAGTTTCATCTCTAGTGATTCAATACTTATATAAAACACCAGTACTCATCATATCAGCCATTTAAAACCTCCCAAAAAAACCAAGTTCCAGAACCAGATGCCTTTCATGGTAAATTCTACCATTCAGGGAAGGATTCATACCAGTCCTTTGCCCGCTTTTCCAAAAAACAGAAGAGAAAGCTTCTAAACCCACTTGCTAAGGCCAACATCACCCTGATACAAAAATAAACGAGGAAAAAAAAAAAAATAAACGAGGACACCCCAAGAAAAGAATCTTAAAGTCCAATATCCCTGATAACTATAGATGCAAAAATGTTCAACAAAATACTAAAAACCCAAGTTCACCAATATGCTGAGATGATCATATACTATGATCAAGTGGGATCTTGTAGGAATGCAACGATGGTTTACAGGAGCACATCGATCAAAGTGATATAGCACATTAACAAAATAAAGAATTAAAATGATGTGATCATCTTGAGAAGCAGGGAAGCATTTGACAAACTTTAATATCTGTTTTCAATCAAAATTCTTAACAGAGCACATAGACCAGGAACATACCTCAACACCAAAAGGGCCATATATGGGCCACCTGGGTGGCTCAGTGGGTTAAAGCCTCTACCTTAAGCTCAGGTCATTATCCCAGGGTCCTGGGATCAAGCCCCGCATCGGGCTCTCTGCTCAGCAGGGAACCAGCTTCACCCCTCTCTGCCTCTCTGCCTACTTGTGATATCTCTCTCTCTCAAATAAATAAATAAAATCTTTAAAAAAAAAAAAAAAGGCCATATGCGACAACCACACAGATTACGTCACATCCCATACTGAAAAGTTTTAGCTGTTTCTATTTCCTCTAAGATTGCCGAAGTTAGGAACACTGTCACTTTTTCCTTGCCACTTTTACTGAACACAATATTAAAAATCCAAGGCAGAACAATTATGCAAGAAGATAATCAGAAGGCATCAAAACTGGAAAGAAAGAAGTAAAATGGTCACTATTTGCAGATGATACAGAATATAAGGAAAACCTCAAAGAAGCCAGTGAAAACTTGTTCAACCTATGACTAAATTCAGTAAAGGGACAGGATACAATATCACTACCCCCAAACCTACTGCATTTCTATACATTAATAACGAATCATCAGAAAATAAATTAGGAAGATCATCCCACCTTAAGTTGCATCAAAAAGAATAAAATACCCAGGAATAAACTTCACCAAGAGGTAAAATCTTGTATAATGAAAACTACAAGACAGTAAGGAAAGAAACTGAAGGCAACACACATAAACCGAAAGTTATCACAAATTCATGGGTGAGAAGAAATAATAGTGGTAAAATGTCCATACTTCCCTAAACCATCTACATTGTAATTCCTATCAAAATTCTAAGGACATTTTTCACAGAAAGAGAACAAAAGGATCTAAAAATTTGTATGATGCCACAAAAGACTCTGAAGTAATCTAGAGAAAGAAGAACCATACTAAAGGCATTGCAGTTGCTCATTTCAGACTAATGACAAAGCTTGAGAATCAAAACAATCTAGCATTGTCATAAAAACAAACACACACATCACCAGAAGACAGGAGAGAGCCCAGAAATAAACACACACATCTATAGTCCATTTAAAGGTCCGGACCTTTATGACACACATAAAGGTCCGGGACCCTTATGACAAAGGAGCCAAGAATAAACAAGAGGGAAGAAACAGTCTCTGTCATCAATGGTGCTGGGAACACTGGAGAGCCACATGCAAAAGAACAAAACTGCACCATTCTCTTACACCATATACAAAATTTAACTCAAAATGGGTCAAATACTTGAATATAAGTCCTGGAACTATAAAACTTGTAGCAGAAAACACAGGGTTTGGTAAGGTCCTTGACATAGGTCTTGGTAGTGGTGCTTTTAAGCTGATACCAAAGGAAAAACAAAGAAGCAAAGTGTGGGCCTACATCAAACTATAAAATGTCCAAACAACAAAGGAAACCATCAAGAAAATAAAAAGGTAACCTAAGGTAAAACATTTATAAATTATATATCCAGTAAGGAGTTAATATATAAAATATAAAGAACCCATGCAACTCAACAGCAAAACAAAACAAAACACACAAAAGCACCAAAACTCCACAAGTAATCTAATGTAACACCAGCAGATCCAAATAGACATTTTCCTGAAGAAGAAATACAGATGGTCTACACAAACACAAAAAGATGCTCAACATCATTAATCATCAGGGAAATGCAAATCAAACCAGAATGAGGCACCACTTCACACCTGTCAGAAGGGCCATTATCAAAAACACAAGAAATTGGGGCACCTGGGTGGCTCAGTGGGTTAAAGCCTCTGCCTTCAGCTTGGGTCATTGATCTCAGGGTCCTGGGATCGAGCCCCACATCGGGCTCTCTGCTCACCAGGGAGCCTGCTTCCTCCTCTCCGTCTGCCTGCCTCTGTCTACTTGCGATCTCTGTCAAATAAAGAAATCTTAAAAAAAAAAAAAGATTAAAAAAAAAACCACAAGAAATAGCAAGTTTTGGTGAAGATGTGGAATAGAGGAAAACTCTAGTGCACCATTACTAGGAGTATAAAAGGGTGTGGCCACTACGGAAAACAGTACAGAAGTTCCTCCAAAAAATGAGAAACAGAACTACCAAAGGAGCCAGCAATTCCCTTTCTGAGTATTTATCTGAAGGAAATAAAATACTAACTCACAAAGGTGTATTCACCCCTGTGTACACTGCAGGATTATTTACAACAGTGAAAATAAAGAAACAACCTAAATGCCATCAGTGGATGAATGAATAAGGAAACTGTGGTCAATAAACACAGTGGAATTCTACTCAGCCATAATAAAGGATGAAATCTTTTGATTTACAACATGGTGGCCCTTCAAGGCATTATGCTAAGTAAAACAAGCCAGACAGAAAGACAAATACTAGTAATCACATGTAGAACCTTAAACAAAACAAAAACAAAAATATGAGATACAGACAGGACAGATAGGGGGTGGCAGAAGTTTGGGGACGGAGGTGGGAGAAATGGGTGAAGGGGTCAAAACGGAAAAAGAAAACAAACCCAAATATAGCATCTTTTTTTTTCAATTAAGTAATCTGTACCCCCAATATGGCTTAAACTCATAACCCGGACATCAAAAGTCAGACACTCCACTGACCCAGGCAGCCAGGGTCCTGGAATTGTAGCACCTTCTGATATTCAATGTATGGAGAAAGGGGAAACTAATTTAATCTATGGTATTTTGAGGGCTAGGTATGTTTTGGTAAATGTAAGAAGTAAAGAACACATTCTTCAGGGTCACACACTCAGGACTATATCTAGTTCTAACATTTATCATGACACTGAGCAAGTAACTTACCTTTTTAATGTAATTATTTATTTGAGAGTCGGGGGGCATAAGCAGGGGGGACATAAGCAGGGGGAGGGACAGAGGGAGAGGGAGAAGACGACTCCCCACTGAGCAGGGAGCCTGACCTGGGGTTCGATCCCAGGAACCTGGGATTATGTCCTGAGCCAAAGGCAGAAGCTTCAATGACTGAACCACCCAGTGCCCCTACTTAACCTCTTTTCTGCCTGTTTGCCCACCTCTGAGGATATTATGAATATTTGCTTTTAGCATAGCTTCTATTTAAATTTAAAAATAGTTTTTAGAATTGAGTGAAATAGAGATCACTTAGAATAGTACCTATGAGAGTAAGCCCTCAAAAAATGTTATAAAAAATCTTATTCTGGGGGTACCGTAAGCCCTCAAAAAATGTTGTAAAAAATCTTATTCTGGAGGTACCTGGGTGGCACAGTCAGTTAAGCAGCTGACTCTTGATTTTGGCTCAAATCAAGAACCCAAGCTCCTGGGAGAGAGCCCCGCACCAGGCTCCACACTCAGCAGGGATGCTGCTGGAGGATACCCTCTCTCCCTCTGACCCTCCCTTCTCTAGCATATGCTTGTGCACTCTTTCTGTCTCTACAATAAATAAATATGTCCTTAAAAATCTTATCCTGAACATTTGGTGGTTGCACAATCACTTTCATAATTGGGCAGTATCTCCTACTAGTTTATAAAGCACTTTTATACACATTCTCGTATTGGAGTCAGGATATGGTCATGGGAGAAGAATTTATTGTGTTTATTTACAGAGGAAAAAAAAAGAAAACCAGACTTAGAGCAGGGCTGTGCTTTGTTCATGGCTGCAGAACTAACAGATGATCTTATTTTCAGTCCAATGGAGTAGAACAAGAAAAAATCCAAACACTGTAACAAGAGCCAATGAAGAGCATTACAACTGATAATGGAATTAATGCAGTAAAACGATGCAACATAAATATTTACCCACCCAGCATGGAGCAACTAAATATGTAGAGCATATATGAACAAACCTAAGAGAAGCAATCAGCACCAATACCATAGGGAACTTTAATACCTCACACTTCTCTCAATGATCCCCCATCCAGACAGAATATCACAAAGGAAACATCAGCCTCAGACAACCCGTTATTTAGATGGACTTGACAGATACACACAGAACCCTCCACCCAAATGGAATATACTCCTCTCAAGTGCCCCTAGAACGTTCTCCACCTTAGGTCATATGTAAGGCCACAAGACAAGTCAATAAATTCCAGAAGCCTAGAATTTTCCCAAATGAGGACTGAAATCAAATCAACCATCTTTTCCAACCACAGCGGTATAGAACTAGAAATCAATTCCAAGAAGAAAACTGGAAATTCATAAACACAGAGACTAAACAACATGCTACTGAACAACCAATTGGGTTCATGGGCAAACCAAAATAGGAACACAGAAATACTTTGAGGTAAATGAAAAAATAATACAATGAAACAAAATTCACAGAATGCAGTAAAACAGGTTCTAAAATGG
This sequence comes from Mustela nivalis, assembly GCF_964662115.1. Taxonomy (NCBI): domain Eukaryota; kingdom Metazoa; phylum Chordata; class Mammalia; order Carnivora; family Mustelidae; genus Mustela; species Mustela nivalis. The sequence continues at coordinate 177,046 of NW_028135925.1, forward strand.
GGCACCCAATTAGTCGATTAGTCTAGTCGATTAATCGGTGGAGCTCTGTGACTCCTGATCTTGTGGTTTTGAGTTTCAACCCCACACTGGGCATAGAGCTCACTTTATTTTTTTAAAGATGTCATTTATTGATTTGACACAGAGCGGGAGAGAGAGACAGACAGACTGAGCAAAGTGGAAGGACCAGCAGGCAGTAGAAGAGGGAGAAAGGGGCTCCCCGTGCTGACCAGGGAGCTCATGCAGGGCTCAATTCCAGGACCCTAAATTCATAACTTGAGCCAAAGCCCAACACCTAACAGACCAAGCCACACCGGCAGCCCTTAGAGCCAACTTTAAAAAAAAAAAAAAAAAAAAAAAAGTTGTTCTAAGAAGGAAGTTTATAGTGATACAGGCCTAACTCAAGAAACAAGAAACATCTCCAATAAGCAATCTAACTTGATACCTCAAGGAAACAGAAAAGAACAAATAAAGTCCAAAGTTAGTAGAAGGTACACATCAGAACTTAAATAAAGTTCATCATCACTAGCCATCAGGGAGATTCAAATTAAAACTACACCAGTTAGAATGGCCAAAATTAGCAAGACAGGAAACAACATGTGTTGGAGGGGATGTGGAGAAAGGGGAACCCTCTTCCACTGTTGGTGGGAATGCAAGTTGGTGCAGTCTCTTTGGAGAACAGTGTGGAGATTCCTCAAGAAATTAAAAATAGAACTTCCCTATGACCCTGCCATTGCACTCCTGGGTATTTGCCCCAAAGATACAGATGCCATGAAAAGAAGGGCCATCTGTACCCCAATGTTTATAGCAGCAATGGCCACTGTCGCCAAACTGTGTAAGGAACCAAGATGCCCTTCAACGGATAAATGGATGAAGTAGATGTGGTCCATATACACTATGGAGTATTATGCCTCCATTAGAAAGGATGAATATCCAACTTTTGTAGCAACATGGACGGAACTGGAAGAGATTATGCTGAGTGAAATAAGTCAAGCAGAGAGAGTCAATGATCATATGGTTTCACTTATTTGTGGAGCATAACAAAAAGCATGGAGGACATGGGGAGTTAGAGAGAAGGGGGTTGGGGTAAATTGGAAGGGGAGATGAATCATGAGAGACTATGGACTCTGCAAAACAATCTGAGGGGTTTGAAGTGGCGGGGGGGATGGGAGGTCGGGGTACCAGGTGTTCGGTATTATAGAGGGCACGGATTGCATGGAGCACTGGGTGTGGTGAAAAAATAATAATACTGTTATGCTGAAAATAAATAAATGGAAAAAAACCAACAAGAACAATATCAGATCAACAAAGAGCTGGTTCTTTGAAAAGAACAAAGCTGACAGAGTCTCAGCCACTCAAGCTAAAAAAAAAAAAAAAAAAAAAAAAAAAAGAGGACTCATCATCAAAAATGAAAGAGATGTTCCCTGAAACCATTGATATGCAAAGACTCATAAGAATGTACTATGAACAATTACACCCCAACAAGATGAAGCTGGATAATCCAAAAGAAAAGGATACATTTCCAGAAACATACAACCTGCCAAGATCGAATCCTAAAGAAACAGACATCTGAACAGACCAATGAGCAGTAGAGAGATTAAATAAGAAATCAATTGCAGGGTCATAGAGAGGAGAAGGGAGTTGGGGTAAATTGGAAGGGGAGGTGAATCATGAGAGACTATGGACTCTGAAAAACAATCTGAGGGGTTTGAAGTGGTGGAGGGTGGGAGGTTGGGGTACCAGGTGGTGGGTATTATAGAGGGCACGGATAGCATGGAGCACTGGGTGTGGTGAAAAAATAATAAATACTGTTATGCTGAAAATAAATAAATTAATTTTAAAAATGAATAAAAAATCAAAAACTTCCAATAAGCAAAAGTCCAGGACCCCATGGTTTCACCGGTGAATTCTACAAATCATCCACAGACAAAAATGAATACCAATCCTTCTCCAACTCTGCCAGAAAAACAAGAGGAAGGAATGCTCCCCACCTCATTTTAGGAGGCCAGCACGGCCCGTATCGAAACCTCCCAAGGCGCCCCAAGAAAATTACAGACTACTATCTGTGATGAACGTAAACATAAAAATCCTCACCCAAATATCTGCAAACCTAATTCTACAATACAGGAAGAAGTATGATCCAGTAAGATTTATTTCAGGGATGCAATGGCAGTTCAACATCCACAAATCAAACTCATGTGCCACATTCACAAAACGAAGGATCAACATCATAGGACCATCTCAACAGATGCAGAAAAAGCATTTGATAGCGCTGCTACCAAATCACTGCCCCCTGACCTGTGCTTCTGCCACCTGGCTGGTCCCCACACCCTGTACCACTGCCACCCCACTGTGCCATCCCCCACTGCCACCCTGCTGCACCCTACACACCCACCGCTGTCCCTTCCACCCCCCATTCCTGACAGGCCGCTGCCACCAGCGCTGCCACCCTGCACCCTGCTACTCCACAGCAGTGCCCCTTTGTTCCACAACAGCTAACCCTCACCACAGCTGCCCTGCTGCCCTGCCTGTTGCAACTGATGCCCTGTTGCAACTGATGCCCTGCTGTGCCACCCCCAGTGCCCTTACTGCTCCCCTGTGCACCCCCCAGGACTCTGCCCTCCTGCTGCGCCACCCTCCAGTGCTTCTACTGCCCTGGTGCCTGTGTTTCCAACAGCACAACCACTGCTACCGTGGTCACCCTGCTCCTGCCCATCTCCACTGCCCCACCCAGCCCCCAAGCCATGCTGCGCCATTGCCATGTAGCTGCTGCGCCACTGGTCCCTCCCAACCACATCCAGGCCAGTCCCTCCCCATTTCGCCTCCCTGCTTTGCCTCCCCACCTGCTGCCATCTCAAATCACTGCCTTCCTCAAATCACTGCTGCTCACTGCCCACCCCCCACCATTTCTTCACTGCATACTGTCCCCTTGCTGCCAAGGCTGTGCAGAGCCCCTGCCCTGCCCACACAGCTATTAACCTGATGCTCTTGCCCTGCTGGTCCCACCAAACACCCCCGAACTTCTCCCGCCTGTCGGCTCCCCACCCCTGCTCCAGTGCCTCCAGATTCCCTCCCCGTTGACCTCCTGCTGCCGCCCCACGCATCCCAGCCTTCTCCCAATGCTGCTACTGCCTGGGTGCCCGCCTTGTGACCCTGCCCTCCGCAGCACACCCCTCATACTGTCCACCTTACCACCACTGCTGCAGCTAAGCTGCTGCCCTGTGCCCGAGGCCACTGCTGACCTTCACTGTCCAGCCCCATTGACATGCACTGAGGCCCTATCCTGCCCTTCGTGCCCTACCTGTGCAGCTGTGCCGCTGCCTCCCAGATGGTTCTGTCCCCCCTTCTCCGCATGCCACCACCAACCGCCTGCCACCCCACATGCACCCGTGCAGCCGTGCTGTCCCACCCCGCCCACCACCATGCTCAGTACTGTCCTGATGCCCCACCACATTGCTGATACCACCCCCATCTGCTCTCCCCACACCCCCACTACCAATTCCCTGCCCCTCGCCGTCACTGCCCCCTTACCGCTACCCTGCTTCTGATCTGCTGCCACCCTGGGTTCCACTCTTACCCTATGTCCTGCTGCTCCCCTGTGTTCTGCAGCTGCTGGTCTTCATAGCCCAGCCTTATGCAGCCCTGCCCTGTTGACTTGCATGACTGCCCCACCTGCCACGCTGCCCCTCTGCTGTTCCTGCCCACCCCTCCCTGCAGCTACCACCTAGACGCTCCTCCTGTCCCCCACACCAGAGCCTTCCCGATTCCCTACCCCTGTTGCCGCGCTGCTGCCGCCCCATGAGTCCGACTCCACCTTCCCCACACTGGTACCACCAGGTTGCCCCCACAACGTGAGCCGCCCCCACCACGCTGTACCACCATCCACAGCGCCCCCACTTACAACCACCATTGCCTCTCAACTGCTACCCTGGGTCCACGCTGCTGCTGCTAACAGTGGTCCCGCCCTGTAGACATGCACCAAGCCCAACAAAGCCAGGCCCTTGCTTCGCTGCCTGACCCACCACACCATGACATTGACACCCCGCTCATATCCGGTTAGTCCTGCCCACCCCCAAGGACACTACGGCCTAGCTACTACCCTGCCCACCACGCCAAAACACTGGCCTCCCGATGATGCCAGGCTGGTCCCTCCCCTCCACCCACCACCACCGCCTAGCTGTTTCCCTCTCCCCTGTCTCCGTGGTCTCCCCGCTGCCAGCCACATTACCATGCTACTAGCACCCTATCCACCACCTCCCCATGCTTCCACCACATTGCAACTGCCCACATACACCCCTGTCCTTACCTCAGCTGCTGCCGCTCCACTGCGGCCCTGTGCCCCAGGCCTCTGCTGCACTTCGCCTCCCCGCCCCCTTGACGCGCACGATGGGCCCGCCCACCACCCCCTCCTAACTGTTGCTGCCCCGCTGCCTGAGGCTTCTCCCACCCCTCACCTCCTCACCCCCTCACCCCCTCTGCTGCCGCCTAGATTCCGACCATCCCCCACAAGTGCCATGCAGCTCCCACCCCTCCCTGTGCCACTACTGTATGTTCCCTTCCCCGCCTCTGGTAAGCCCTGCTCCCTCCTCCGTGATCGTGGCCCCCAACCTCAGTATTGCCTTCCAGTTGCAAATCCCCAGGCCCATGCAGCCCGGCCCACCACGCCCTAACATTGACGCTGCGCTAATGCCCGGCTTGTCCCGTCCCCAACCCCCCACTACTGCCTGACGGCTTCCCCTCCCCCCTGCTCCGTTGCCTCCCGCTGCCAGGCATGTTACCGTTACTTCTGCCCTGAATATCCGCCCCCCTCCCCGCGCCTCCTCCACATTGCTACAGCCACATGCATCCTGCCACCCTGCTGTGCGCCTCACCCTGCCCCGCTTACCTCAGCTGCCGCCCATCCGCTGCGGCCCTGTGCCCCAGGCCTCTGCGGCGATTCGCTGCCCTGCCCCCTTGGCCCGCACGATGGTCCCGCCCACCACGCCGGACCCCGCCGTTGCCGCACTGCTGCCTGGGACTGCTCCCATCCCCTCACCCCTCTGCTGCCTAGATTCTACCCATCCCCCAGAGGTGCCACATGGCTGCCCCAATCGGGTGCCACGCAGCTCCCACCCCTCCCTGTACGACTACTGCCTGCCCCCTTCCCCGCCTCTGGTGACCCCTGCTCCCTCCTCTGTGATCCCGTCCCCCTACCTCAGTGTTCTCTCCCGGCTGCAAACCCCTCATGCCCATGCAGCCCAGCCCACCACGCCCTGACGTTGACAACCCGCTAACGCCCGGCTTGTCCCGCCCCCACCCCCCTACTACTGCCTGACGGCTTCCCCTCCCCCCTACTCCGTTGCCTCCCCGCTGCCAGGCATGTTACTGCTACTTCCGCCCTGAATATCCGCCCCCCTCCCCGCACTTCCTCCACATTGCTACAGCCACATGCACCCTGCCACCCTGCTGTGCCCCTCACCCTGTCCCCCTTACCTCAGCTGCCGCCAATCGGATGCGGCCCTGTGCCCCAGGCCTCTGCGGGCGTTTCCCTGCCCTGCCCCCTTGGCTTGCACGATGGTCCCGCCCACCACGCCCGCCCCCCTCCGTTGCTGCAGTGCTGCCTGGGGCTCCTCCCATCCCCCTGGAAGCAAACGAATGTTACAAATTATGGCTACTTTTTGTTGTTGCTCTGAACAATCAACAGATAAACATTTTCTATCACACCACTCTTCATAATAGTGAATTCTATACAATTCTGTTATTTAAATGGCTAAAAGTATAAAATTATGTTTTAAATGTCATATAAGTGGACTTCAGAGTGAGATATGGAAAAGTCAAAGAAATAACAATCCTTGAAAGAAAGTGATGAAAATGGAAGAATTATTATTTTCTACCAGAGGATCTTCTCATAAGTAGAGGAAGAATTTTGATATATAAGGCATATGGAATAAGCTGTTGTAGTAAATTTTGTATTGTATGTATGTAAATTGACACAAAATAAATAGAAGCAACATACCATGAATAGATAAATTCTGTTCCAGGAACACATGGGCATTCCTGTTCCAAAAAAATACATAAATCTACTCTTATTCATCAATTGGTGAAATATGAAAATAACAATTATTTCAATAGATGAAGATAAAGCATTTGATTAAAAGTGTTAGTAATTAGATACAATGGATAATGGCATATACAAGCTACATATAGAAAAACTCAATAATTTCTTTTACATAAGTAAATGATAGTTACAAAATGTAACCATTACGTATGACCAACAAAAATGCTTGATTTTATAAATATAAACATAAACCTGAAATATGCTGCAAATATTAACCAGATAACATACTGTGAGAGATTTTTATTTACTCCTTAGAATTTTCTCTGTTTAAAATTTCTCTACAGTGAAACATCAAGACTACATAGATTATGAAAAGGAACAGAGACCAGACCTCATTCACAACAGCAACAAAAACTTAAAATATCCAAGAGTAGCTTTATTGTTTTAAAGATTTGTTTATTTTAGAAAGAAAGAGAGAGTGTGTGTGTGTGTGTGTGTGTGTGTGTGTGTGTGAGGGGGGGGTGGGGGGAGTGATGGGCAGAGGCAGAGAATTTTCAAGCAGACTCCCTGCTGGGCACAGAGCAGGGAGTGGGCTCTGTGCCCACTCTGGGCTGGATCCCAGAAATGAAAAGATCATGAACTGAGCTGAAACTCAACAACTGAGCCACCCAGACGCCCCTTCAAGAGAGGCTTAAAATGAGAAGAAATTAAAATTAGATCAATCTTAAATATGTAAGAATAAAAAGGAAGAGTAGAAGGAAGAGAAAGAAGAAAGACAAGAGCAGAAGAGTAGTAGTCAAGGAGTAGTATGAATTTTACTAAAGCTGGCATGGGACAAAACTAGAAAGAAAGAAATAACTTCATTAGTAGTATCTTTGTGGTATAACCAAATGTAGTTTGTTTTTTATTCTATATGCTTGAAAAAATATCTTCCTATTTTTTTATTTCATTTTTAACTTTAATATTTAACATTCAAAGAAATATTTTGGGACTTCAGGCAGGAATTTTCCTCAACCACACTGCATCCCCAAAGTTTTTCTATATGGTTGATCCCCCACCATATCTTAGGTCTTGGAGATGATCATTATTTTCTCTAACATGAACCAGTAATAATAGACATTCCTGAATCATGTTTGTTTCTTTTATTGTCCTTACCACAATAAGTCCTTATTAACTTAGTTATGTACATGTTAAATGTCTCTTGATCCCTCACTTATCATTAACTCCAAAAGAGCAGTCAGCTTTTGTTTTCTTCACCAATATATAATCAATTGCCTAGCCAATACACATTAGGTAGGAACTCAATAAACACGTTTGGATGAATAAACAATGTAAATGAGGAAAGTGAAATTGTAACAGAGTTTGAAATTTAACTGAAAATCTATAAGTACAAAATAAAAATTGATTTGCTGGATAAATGGCTGCAAATTTTTCATGACAAAACTGGCCATCTGTGTCCAGATTTTGTTTTCTGTAAACAGACTCTGTAAGTCTGTGAGTGACTCTGTAAGTGAGTGACTCCTTAAATTTTGCACCCTCGGAACAAACGTGTCTCATTCTGATATCTCTGTTAATTTATCTATTTTTTATTATATCCATAAACTTATCTTTGAAAGAGAAAAGAGTTCATCTCCAGGCTATTTCATCTTCCCAACTACAAGTTCCTGAACGCCTTTCCTTTCATACAAAGAGTATTATCTGTGTTCGGACTTTGTTCCTCTCCTTTAAAATGATGTTGACTATTGTTGGTTTTCTTCTTTCAAGTAAATTTAGAATCAGTTTGCTGATATCCATAAATTAACTTGATGGTATTTTGACTGGCATTGTCTTGAATCTACAGACCAATTTGTGAAGAACCTGCATCTTGACCATATTGAATCTTTTTATGCATGAATAAGGAGACTTTCTCCCATTCTTTTGCTCATCCTTACATTCCATCAGCATCTTGAGTTGTTCTTATATAGATAAATGGTTACGTTTTCCTTTCTCCTGCTATAGGCATGAGGAAATTTTTCTCCACTATTAACTATGAGGACCTGGTAGAACCCTTGGAGGTAAAACTCACAAATGTATAGAGGCCCCCTATGGCTGGGTCCCCTTGGAGTTTGTTTTTGTTTTGTGGGGCTTGTCCCCACTTAGAGTTCTTATCAGAGTCATACCCACACTAAACCTCCAAGCAATTCACTAATTACAGCTCAGGTTTCCCAACCCCAGGACTGGTTTCTGTGGAAGTTTCTGCTCTGGAAAGTTGTAATTCTCTGTATCTCCTGTCTGTCTCTCCAGTTTTAGAAGCAGTGGTTTGTCCATGAACTCACTCTCTGAAATATCTAAGGAGAATTGCCTATTTTTCAGTTTCTTCGGCTTTTTAGTTGTTGGGATGGAGTGACAATTTCTAAGCTCCTTATTTCTCAGACCAAATCAGTTGTGCTTATTTTCTTTTAAGATTTATTTATTTATTTATTTGAGAGAGGGAGAGAGAGAAAGAGGTGGTGGGCGGGGGGGGGGGGGCAGAAAGAGAGGGAGAGGAAGAAAAAGTCCTAAGCAGACACCCACTGAGTGTGGAGCCTGACACAAGGCTCCATCTCATGACCCTGAGATCACGACCTCAGCCACAACCAAGACATCACCACCCAGAGACCCCCAATTGTGCTTATTTTTTAATCAACATTTTCAGGTCTTGCAAACCCTTATCTCTCTTTTCTAACTTGCCTTTCCAATGATTGCCAATTAAATCACTCACTAAACAAAAGTTACAAAGTACCTGATAAATTTAGTAAGACCTCTGCAAACTGAAGGGAATTATACAATAATCTGTAACCAAGATGTACCTGCTTTTATGATTTTATAACCCAGAAGAATAAACCTCAATGAATTTCTTCCATTTCTATTACCTGATTTTTCAATATACTTAATAAGTCATTTGGCCTCAGGATTATACCTTTTCCATGTAGATTATGATATCATATAAGAACAATTTTAAATGTTTAATGAAATTTATTTTCAGTAATAAATGAAACAAACACAAAGTTAAAATTGTTGTGGTCCCTGAAAGTAATTTCAGTCATGAACTGCAAAGTTTGTCAATAGTTACAAGTGGGAAATACATTAGCAATGGAAAGGCAATGCACTGGGGAGAGATGATTAAAGAAAATTGGGTTTGGTACTGGTATAATGTATTTTCTTTTAAACAAAAAGTCACTACTTCAAGTTACCTCTAAGTTTTAGGCAAAACAGTCTATGATATCTTTTTTTTTATTTATGTACTGCAATTTAGGTAGAACAAAAAGTAATTTGAGATTTTGCTATGGTAACAAACGTGAAATTGCCAAAGTAGTAGGATGACACACTCAGTAAAAAGCAGTCTCTATGTTTGCCAAGAGGATCTGCACCGCAACTCACTTCAAGGATTTTAAATATGTTTACCTAACCAAGTGGGAAGTTTGCAAGGAGGAAAGCACTTGTAGCCTTTCCAGAAATACAATATTACCTTGTTTTACTTATTTTCCAAGTAAACACATTCCATAATTCCTTAGGAATATTGTAAATTTGTTCTAACAAAAAACTAGGTGGTAAAAATATTCATCATGTGATTTAACTAAATACTTGTCAAGGAAGCAAAAGTGAAAATGAATTTTTGGGACATCACCAAGATCAAAATCTTCTGTACAGCAAAGGAAACAGTTAACAGAACAAAGAGGCAATCCACAGAATGGGAGAAGATATTAGCAAATGACAATACAGACAAAAGGCTGATATCCAGGATCTATAAGGTACTCCTCAAACTCAACACACACAAAACAGATAATCATGTCAAAAAATGGGCAGAAGACTTGAATAGACACTTCTCCAATGAAGACATACAAATGGTTAACAGACACATGAGAAAATGTTCATCATCACTAGTGATCAGAGAGATTCAAATCAAAATCACATTGAGATACCACATGACACCAATGAGAAGGGCCAAAATGAACAAGACAGTAAACAACATGTGTTGGAGAGGATGTGGAGAAAGGGGAACCCTCTTACACTCTTGGTGGGAATGCAAGCTATTGCAGACACTTTGGAAAACAGTGTGGAGATTCCTTAAGAAATTAAAAATAGAGCTTCCCTATGACCTTGCAATTGCACTACTGGGTATTTACCCCAAAGATACAGATGCAGTGAAATGAAGGGCCATCCATACCACAGTGTTCGTAGCAGCAATGGCCACAGTCACCAAACTGTGGGAAGAACCAAGATGCCCTTCAACGGACGAATGGATGAGGAAGATGTGGTCCATATACACTGTGGAGTATTATGCCTCCATCAGAAAGAATGAATAACCAACTTTTGTATCAACAAGGACAGGACTGGGAGAGATTATGCTGAGTGAAATAAGTCAAGCAGAGAGAGTCAATGATCATATGGTTTCACTTATTTGTGGAGCATAACAAATAGCATGGAGGACAAGGGGAGATGGAGAGGAGAAGGGAGTTGAGGGAAATTGGAAGGGGAGGTGAACCATGAGAGACTATGGACTCTGAAAAACAATCTGAGGGTTTTGAAGGGGCGGGGGGGTGGGAGGTTGGGGAACCGGGTGGTGGGTATTAGAGAGGGCACGGATTGCATGGAGCACTGGGTGTGGTGCAAAAACAATGAATACTGTTATGCTGAAAATAAATTTTAAAAAAAAGTGATTTTATTTAAGCAACAAGACCTGTGGGTAGAAAGAGCTCTGGCACTTGGGTTGTGGGGGTGGTTGATTATAGACTGTGAGGTTGGGGAGGTAAGGAAAAGGGAGGTTTCAAAAGAACTTTCAGATGCTAAAGTGGACTGTAAGATATCAGAGGCCCTGCCATTGTCAGGTTAAGGTGTTTTTCCTTTTAGTAAGACATTAACAGTAAAATAGTTGGGAGCTTCCTGGAGGAATAGCACATTCCTGCTATCACACATTCTTATCAGTGAGCTTTAGGTTTAGAAGAAATCTAACTTTATTTACATTTCCCTCTACCTCAGCCTCCCTCAATTTTAGGGAGGGAAAGATAGTGTTAGGGCTTCAAGAACTGAGTAATGTGTCTTTGGAAGTTAAGCTATTGATAAGAATTCTTCCTTGTAAATCACGAGGACATTTGTACACTGAGGGAGACTCAGGTCTGGTAGAATTGTGATCTCTACCAGTTAGCCATTTGTTTTTCCTTTAGGGTAGCAGGAATGCCTGAGGACTGTCACACATATCCCAAGGCGGGGGCTATTAAAGGATGCTGGCTTCTGCTTTGTCCTCAGACTGCCTTCTGTTCTGTCATCAGATGGGGGCCTCTGAAGGTGGGGTGGGTTCAGGTGGGCCCGAAAATTTCTCCTGCTCTGAATCCTTTCCATGGGTCCAAATGACACAGTTTCTTTCTGGGTGCCAGGCAGAGTTCTCTGGTATTTTTTAGATATGGCTGCCAGGTCTCTGGGGACCAAAGACTCACAGTCCAAACAAAGGGTTAGGGTTAGGGCCTAGGGGCATAGCATATTCGATCAGCCAGAGCTGAGGTGAACTTCCTGGGGGCTGAGTTGAGGGCTTGGGTCAGGGAGAGTGGCCAGTTCCTGGTTCGAGTGCAGAGGGCCACTGAACATGGAATTGATCTCAGGTTGGTCTCAGCAGTTCATTCAACTGATCTGAATCCTTTCCGGATTTCCAAATGGCATGGTTTCTATGTGGGTGGCAGGCAGAGTCCTGTAGTATTGCTCAGGTATCCCCAAAGTGTACAGCTGACTGCCAGGCTTCTGGGGACTGAAGCCTCGGTGTCCAACCAAAGGTTACGGTTAGTTCCTAGGGGCATGGCAGATATGATCAGCCAGAACTGAGGAAAACTACTGGGGGCTGAGTTGAGGGCTTGGGTCTGGGTGAGGGGCAGGCATCTGGTTCAAGTGCACAGGGCCACCAAATATGGGGAGGTGGCCTCAGGTTGGCATGCAGATTTCTCCTGTTCTGAATCCTTTCCAAAGTTCCCTTGTGGGTAGCCGGTGGAGTCCTCTGGCTTTGCTCAGGTGTCCCCAGTCTATAGGGTTTGGGATCTGTGCCTTGGGGTACAGAGGCCTCAAAGTCCAACCTCAGGTTAGGGTAAGGGCCTAAATGCATTGCAGGCCTGATCTGTGGGGGGGGTGAGGTGAAGCTTCAGAGGCTTCCTGGGGTGCGGAGTCGAGGGCCTGGGTCAGGGGAGTGTCAGATTCCACGTTTGTGTCCTGGGACTGTGGTCATTGGGAGTGGCCTCATTTGGGCATACAGATTTCTCTTGCTCTGAATCCTTTCCAGAGTTCCAAGTGGCACAATTTCCTCTGCGTGGCAGGCAAAGTTCTCTGGGTTTGCTCAGGTGTGCCCGGCCTTTGGGCTTGGGAGCCAGGCTTCTGGGACAGAAGACTCAAAACTAAACAAATTGTTAGGGTTAGGGCCTAGGGTCATGGCAGAGGTCAGGAGACCCTGAAGCATGCTTCCCTGGGGCCCGAGTTGAGGGCATGGTTAAGGGGAATGTCAGGCTCCCTCTTGTGTCCAGGGGCCCCTAAATGTGGGGTGGATTCAGGTGGGCATGCAGACGTGTCCTGCTCTGAATCCTTTCTGGAGTTCCAAATGGCAGGGATTCCTTCTGGTAACAGGCAGAGTCCTGTGGTATTTTTCAGATATCCCCAATGTGTAGAGCTTGGCTGCAAGACCGCTGGGGACATAAGCCTCAAAGTCCAACTGAGGGTTAGGGATAGGGCCTAGGGGCATGGCATACCAAATATACCAGAGCTGAGGCAAACTTCTTGGTAGCTGAGTTAAGGGCTTGGGTCAGAGTGAGGGGCAGGCTTCTGGTTCAAGTTCCAGGGGCTACTGTATGTGGGGGTGATCTCAGGTTGGCATGCAGATTTCAACTTCTCTGAATTGTTTCTATAGTTCAAAATGGCATGATTTCCTTGTGAGGGGTAGACAGAGTTCTCTGGCATTGCTCTGATGTCGCCGGTCTGTAGGGCTTGGGAACCAGGCCTCAGAGGACAGAAGCCTCAAAGTCCAACCTCAGGTTAGGATAAAGGCCTAGAGGCATGGCAGGTTCATTCAGCAGGAGGTGAGGTGAACTTCCTGGGGTGTGGAGTCGAGGGCCTGGGTCAGGGGAGTGTTAGACTCCAAGTTTGTGTCCGGGGGCCATGGTCATTGGGAATGGTCTCATGTGGACATGCAGATTTCTCTTGTTCTGAATCCTTTCCGGAGTTCCAACTCACTGGGTTTCCCTCTGCATGGCAGGTGGAGTCCTCTTGGATTGCTCAGGTCTCTGCAGTCCCTAAAGCTTGGAAGCCAGGTCCCTGAGGACAGAAGACTCAAAGATACAGCTATTGTTAGGTGTAGGGCCTAGAGGCATGGCAGAGATCTGCAGGTCTTGTTGCTTCTGGGGGCTGAGTTGAGGCTCGGGGTCGGGAGAGTCAGGCTGCTGTTGTGAATGGGGGCCCCTGAGTGTGGGGTGGATTCCAGTGGGAATGCAGATTGGTCCTCTTCTGCAGCCTTTCTGGAGTTCCAGATGGCAGTAATTCCTTCTAGGAGGCTAGCAGAGTCCTTTGGTATTGCTCAGGTATCCCCAATGTGTAAGGCTTGGGTGCCAGGGCTCTGGTGACAAACACTCAAAGCCCAATTTAAGGTTATGTTTAGGGCCTAAGGGCATGAAATGCCTGATCTGCTGGCACTGAGGCCAGCTTCCTTTGGAGCTGAGCTGAGGGCATGGTCAGGCTGAGTGTCAGACTCTGTGGTTTGTAGCAGCGGGCCTCTGAAGGGGGGTTGGTTCAGGTGGACATGCAGATTTCTCCTGCTCTGAATCATTTTGGGCATTGCAAATGCCATGATTTCTTTGTGGGTGCCTGGTGGGGTCCTTGGTATTTTTCAGATAACCCTGATGTCGGATGGCCCAGCGTGTACAGCTGGGCTGCAAGGTCTCTGGGGACAGAATTCTCAATGTCTCACCAAGGGTTTGGGTAGGACCGAAGGGCATGGCAAACCTGATCAGCCACAGCTGAGGCAAACCCCTGGTGGCTGAGTTGAGGGCTTGGGTCAGGGTGTGTGTCATGCTCTTGGTTTGAGTTTCTTTTTGGGTGGCAGGTGGAGTTCTCTGGGTTTGCAGAGGTTGCCCCCAGTGTGTAGGTCTTGGGAGCCAGGCTTGGGGATGGAAGACTCAAAGCTAAAGCCATCATTTGGTGTAAGACCTGGGGGCATAGCAGACCTAATCTGCAGTCTTTGAAGTGAGCTTCCCAGGATGCAGAGTTGAGGGCCTGTGTCAGCATGAGTGTCAGACTCTGAGTTCGTGTCCAAGGGACCACAGAAATTGGGGGTTGCCCCTGTTGGCATGCAGATTTCTCATGCTCTGAAGCCTTTCCAGAGTTTGACATGGCACAGTTTCCTTCTGGGTGACAGGCAGAGTCCTCTGGTATTGCTCAGCTGTCCCCAGTCTCTGGGGCTTTGGAGGCTGGCTCTTCAGGAGACAGACCTCTAAGGAACGCAACTTAGGGTTAGCATTCAGGTCTAGTGGCATGGCAGGCTTGGTCTGGCAGTGATGTGGCAAACTTCACAGGTGTCTCCTATGAGTGTGTGCTTTAGGGTTAATTTCAGGTTCTGGGTTTGTATCCAAGGGTGCACTAAATTTGGTCATATCTTCTGATGGGCACGGAGATTTCTACTAACCGTATCCATTCTGGAGTTCCAAATGATTGCCAGCTGGAGGAAACTGTGCCATTTCAAAGTTCAGAAAGGACTCAGAGTAGGAGAAATCTGCATGCCCATATGAGGCCATCCAAATTTCAGGTTCCAACTGGACATAATCCCAGATTCTGAAACTCACCCTGACCCACCCTCTCAACTTAGCCCTCTGAAAACATCAAAACACTACCAGGAGATGCGGCCTGCCATGCCCCTAGGCCCTAACCATAACCATATTTGGCACCTGAGAAGCCATCCCCGTGATGTGGAACAAAGGGGAGGAACTGGGGCATTGTCAGAGGACTCGGAAGGAAACAATTCCATTTGGATCTCCAGAAAGGATTAATGGCAGGAGAAATCTTCATGCCCACCTGATGCGCCCCCACATTCAGTGTCCCCTAGTAGAAACCTGGAGTCTGAAACTCACCCTGGTCCTGACCTCATCTCAGTCCCCCCAGAAAATTCTCCACTGTACCTTCAGCTTGGTCCTGCCATGTCCCAGGCCCTAAGCCTAACCCCATATTGGGTTCTGAGGCGTCCAACCCCAAAAGCCTGGATCCAAAGACCCAGGGTTTGGGGACCTTGAACAACCCCAGAGGACTCAGCCTGCCACCAAGAAAGAAACTGTGGTCTTTGGAACTATGGAAAGGATTCCAAGTAGGAGAAATGTGGAAGCCCCCCTGAGGCCACCCCAACATTCAGCAGCCCCATGGACAACAATGCAGAGCCTGACACTCATTCTTAAGCAAGCCATCAAATCTTCCCTCTAGAAAGGTCAAATCAAAGCTGGCAGATTAGTCCAGCCATACCCCTTGCCCCTAATCCGTACCCTAGGTTGGGTTCTGAGGCCTCTATCCCCAAGAGCCTGGATCCAAAGACCCAAGGATTGGAGACACTTGAGGAATACCAGTAGCCTCAGCCTGCCATCCACAAGGAAACCATTCCATCTGGAACTTTTGAAAGCATTCTGAATAATAGAAATCTGCATGTCCACATCTGGTCACCTGACATTCAGGGGGTCCCTGGACACAAACCTGGAGCTTGATACCCAACCTGAGCTAGACCCTCAACTGAGCCTCCCATCAAGATGCAATGAGCACTGGCAGTCCACACCTGTCTTGCCACTAGGTTATAATCCTGACTGGACTGTAGGTTCAGTTCTAAGGCTTCTGTCCCCAAAGGCCTGGGACATAAGCTGTCTAGACTGAGGAGACCAGATCAATCCTAGAGGGCTCAGAATGCCCCCCCAGAAAGAAACAGTGCCATTTGGAAGTATGGAAAGAATGAACAGCAAAAGAAATTTGCATGCCCACCTGAGGCCATGCCCATACGAGTAGACCCCTGGACACCAACCCAGAGACAGACACTGACCCTGACACATGCCCTCATCTCAGCCACCTGGGAGGCTCTCCAAAGCACTTTCAGATCAGTCCTGCCATGCCCCCAGGCCTTAAGACTCACCCCAGTTTTGGAACAGACAGGTCCATCCCCAAGGGCCTGGCTACAGAACCCGAGATTGGGAATACCTGAGCAAGACCTGATGGCTGAGCCTGCCACCCAGAGGGAAATCATGCCATTTGGAACTCTGGGAAGGATTCGGTGGAGGAGAAAATTGCATGCTTAACTCTAGCCACTGCACATTCAGCGGGCCACTGGACACAAACCGGAACCTGACACTCCCCCTGAACCATGCCTCCCAAACAGCCCCACATAAAGATGGACAGAGTGTGATGTCCCAGACCTGCTAGGCCCCTAGGCCCTTACCCTAACCCTGGGTTCTCTTCTGACGTTTCTGTCCTGAGAGGCCCACATTCAGCAGTCCCCTGGACACAGACCTGGAACCTGACACTGACACTGACCCTGAACCATGCTCTCAAGTCAGGCCCCTGTAAGCCTTGCCACAGTGCTATCAGATCAGTGCAGTCATGCCCATAGCCACTAACCCTAAGCCTAGGTTCTCCCTCCTCGATTTTCTGCACATGCCATTGTCTCTTAGCCAGTAAAGAGATTACCTATAGGTGTTTTAGAGCCCCATTCAGAGTTAAAAGATGACCTGTTTATAGAGGGTGTCATCTCTCTTTCACAATGCTGGTTCTTCCTCAGAGGTAAGTGAGTGCTGGTTATTAAAAAATCTGACTTGAGAGTCGCTGGTAACTTGAGGTCTTAGTCTCCACACCACGGAGGGTGGGCTGGGAGGCGCTCGAGCCTGAAGGCGGACCAGTCCCAGGCTACTGCCTGGCTCCAAGTGAGACATGAAGCCTTGGAGTTCTCTTTCCCCATCTTTTTTTTTTTTTTTAAAGATTTTATTTATTTATTTATTTATTTGACAGAGAGAAATCACAAGTAGATGGAGAAACAGGCAGAGAGAGAGGGAAGCAGGCTCCCCGCTGAGCAGAGAGCCCGATGCGGGACTCGATCCCAGGACCCTGGGATCATGACCTGAGCCGAAGGCAGCGGCTTAACCCACTGAGCCACCCAGGGGCCCCCTCTTTCCCCATCTTTATGTCATGGCGATGATAGGGTGATTGGATGTGTCAAAGTATTTGGCATTTTTAATGTCTCTTCATAACTGAGAAGTAATCCAGCATGTATTACAGGAATGTCAAATGAAAATGTACAACATATTAGACATTACTTTTTTTAAGAGAAACTGCTAAGCAAAAAAAGAAACTTTGTGCTGTCAAATGTATAAAGAATTGATTTCTTTTAAGTCATCTTGTAGAAACAAATGTAGGCTTCAGATGACCTCAGAGAATATTCTTTTCTAGTTCCCAACTGATACTTAAACTAGCAACAGAAGGATCATCTATCTTTCCTCAAAGTTTTTGGTAACAATAACCCTTCAAATAAAAATCTCTGAATGCTGATGAAATTATTAGTTTTGATCCTACCATGTTATTGACTGTGAATCTTTGAAGCCACATAAAATTGAAATATGCTTTGGGTGCTTGGGTGAGTCAGTTGATTATGTATCTGATTTTTTAAAAGATTTTATTTATTTATTTGACACAGAGAGAGAGGGAACAGCAGTGGGAGCAGGAAAGGGAGAGGGAGAAGCAGACTCTCCCACCCTCATGCTGAGCAGGGAGCCCAATGTGGGGTTCAATCCCAGGACCCTGAAATCATGACCTGAGCTGAAGGCAGCCACTTGAATGACTGAGCCACCCAGGGGCCCTTAGTCTCACCAAGATTTTAAAAACGTAGTATTTTCCTTTTTAGAAATTCCATTTTGTCTTGCCACAAAGAGGAAATTCTATTAAAACAGACAAAATAAAAGAGACAGAGTTTCTAGGCATTATGCCAACGTGACACAGACTACAGCCCCTGAGAGAAGGAACACTCAGGAGTGGCTCCTACAATTGCCTAGCACTCTGTCTAGGGACGATTTCCTGACTTCGGGGCAGGCACCTAGAATGTAGCATGCTACATTCTCCACTTCGGGGCAGGCACCTAGAATGTAGCATGCTACATTCTCCACTATAATGGAGAAAAAAACACTGGCAAGTGTGGTGACTGAGGTGGCTGAATCCAGCCCCCCAGCCAGTGCTGGGCGTCCCACTGCACCACACCACAGCCTTCTCTGGCCTGAGATCTGAGATAGGCTGCTTTTCCCCAACTAAAAACTAGGAAGTCTGTCTTGTTTTTTGGTTTGGAAGATATGAATTTTAGGCAAGGAGAGCGGGGCAGGTGGAGCACAGGGTAGAGAAGTTTGGGAGTTCTACACTATGGGAAGCCAAGTCCTTGTTGGCACCATGTAGTCATTCTCGAGTGAATAGTTACCAGCAGGCTAAATGCCAAAAAGACATTTTATTTATTTATTTTTTTAAAGATTTCCTTTATTTATTTGACAGAGATCACAAGTAGGCAGAGAGGCAGGCAGAGGAAGCAGGAAGCCTGCTTCCTCCTGAGCAGAGAGCCTGATGCAGGACTCAATGTGGGGCTTGATCCCAGGACCCTGGGATTATGACCTGAGCCAAAGGCAGAGGCTTTAACCCATTGAGCCACCCAGGTGCCCCCCAAAAGGACATTTTAGAATGTGGGCCTTAAGAGGACATTTGGACTTTTTTGCGAAACTGTGATGCTGAGGAGATCCTGGCCAGGCTAAGGATACTGGATCTCATTGTCCTCCTAGCCCTTTGACCTTTCCCTGAAGCCCCTCAATAAAGCGGTTTGATCCTGCCCCCCCTCAGAAGAGAACACTGGCGCCAATTGAACCCTGAGAGGTTCTGTGCTATACATTAAGAAGCACCATGTTACCCTTTGTTTCTGTGATCTTGGTCTGTCCATAATTCCCAATTTCTGGAACTATAGGATTTGAGGTTCTTCATGGCAGCCACTTCCAGTACCCAAGTGCCCTGATTTCTCCTCTCTCATCTGGTATGACTGTCTCCACTTATAAAAGATGGGATCCCAGAACTTTTAAAAAAAAAATATTTTATTGGGGCGTCTGGGTGGCTCAGTGGGTTAAAGCCTCTGCCTTTGGCTCAGATCATGATCTCAGGGCCCTGCGATGGAGCCCCGCATCAGGCTCTCTGCTCAGCAGGGAGCCTGCTTCCTCTTCTCTGTCTACTTGATATCTCTGCCTATCAAATAAATAAATAAAATATTTTTAAAAAATATTTTATTTATTTATTTGAGAGATAGAGAGATAGAGAGAGAGAGAGAAGATGCCCAAGTGGGGGTAGAGGCAGAGGGAGAGGGAGCAGGATCCCCACTGAGCTGTAAGCCCCATAGTTGCGGGGCTTGATCCCAGGACACTGGGGTCATGACCTGCGTTGAAGGCAGATGCTTAAGGACTGACCCGGGCACCCTGTCTGGAAGTCTTTTCACCAAGGCAGAGTTCACTGCTGAGGACGAGCTGTGCTTCCTTTCACCTGGAGCAGAGGTGCTGGGATGCCTGGTCTTGAGAAGGATGAGACTGTTGTCCCCGAGTGGTCCAGGGAAGATAGGGCCACCTATTAGTTCCAGCCCCATCTTTGACTAGCGTCTATACCAAACACAGAGTGGAGGAGGGAGGCGGAGGTCTGACAGCAGTAAGCTTGAAGAACAAATTTCTCCTGGGGGACCCACCAACCCGACATAATGACACTTTACTGAGAAATGTCTATAACTTAGTCGAGTTCAAGTGCAAAAAGAGACAAACGATTTAAATCTAATATTAGTACTAGTTATTAGTAAACACACAATATTACTAATTTAATATTTCAAGTTAGCTTTTTAATTTACAATAGCAATTTGTTGTGACGTTACTGCTTCAAGATCATAGAAACTCATAAGCATGCTACAGAATTCATATATACAGATTATAAGATACAGAGAGGTTGACAACCTGGACAGCAAACAAGATGTCATATTACAGGAAGGAAGTACCCAGTAAAGAACTTTGCTGAAAATTTAATATAAACATACAACATAGTTTATGTAATCATGGTCTTTTAAATACTTTTTTCTTTGTTTTAAATGTTTTGATCTTGGTAACATGGTCCTTTATAATATTAAGGGTTTTTTTTTTTAAGATTTTTTTATTTTAGGGAAAGGGAGAGTGCTTGCATGCACAGACATGCACGTGGTGGGGACAGAGGGAGGGAATCTTCAAGCAGACTCCATGGTGAACACAGAGCCCAACACAGGGATCAATCTCACTTCAATCTCACACCCCTGAGATCAAAACATGAGCTGAACCAAGACTCAGAAGGTTAACTGACTGCCACCCTGGCACCCCTGCAATATTCAGGTTTACTGAGTACTGTCAGCTGATAGCTCTGTGACAGGCTTTGGTCTGGAGAGGGTGCCAGCACCCATCTCAGGAACCCCCCTTGACAACATCTAATACTTCTTGTTTCTTGCCTTCTCCAGAAATTAAAAGAGCAACTACTACTTATGAACTGTCAGCTCTGTGCCTGGGCAGGCAGTAGGAGCGATGGATCTTCCATTTAAGGAGACCTAAGAAGGCTTGCTATCCCCGCTGACTGTCCTTGTTTTGCTTTTACTTAAAGCCACAGGGGGAAGTGGTTTCAGATCCTGCATTCGAATGACCACTGATTATTCTGTTATTTCATAAAACTAAGCCAAAGCCAGTGGGTTTGGAAGAGATGGGCGTCTAACAACTATTTCCCGGTTGAGCTGCAGTGAAATCAAAGTGAAGTAGATACCTATGAGATGGTCTGTTGATCCTTCTCACTGGCACCCCTAACCTTCACCCTTTTCATAAAAAACTACTTCATACCAACAGATCACCAGGAGGTTGGCTGAGCTCCCTCAGCCGCATTTGGGTGACACAGCATTACCTTGGGCCCAGGTTCTGACCCAAGAGTTTACATCTGACCATGCTGAGCCAATCAAAGTGCTTTTCCCCAGAGAATTTGAATGGATTACCAAGATACTCCCTCTCAGATCACATGGCTTTGAAAAGGGAGGCAGGGGAAGCCTGGCCACTGGGACCTTCCGTGTCCTTCTGTCTAAACTGGGGAGCAGAAAGGGCTGGTCCTGCAGGACAATATGAAGGGAAGACATGTTCAGAGAAGAACAGGGGTACAAGGGTGTGGGTTCTGGCCATGTTCAGTGGCCCACTTCCAGTTTTTTTCTGAGATTAGATGCCCCGCACCCCCACTGGCATAAACCAACTTGAGCCACCAGAACATGAAAGAGATAAGACCAGCCTCATGCATTTCAAAGAAAATACTTTCTTGTTTGCTAAAAGCTGAAAAGAAAACAAAAATTAGAAGCACTTGTTTCAAAGTCAATGCTAGGATTTCCAGGAGTCAATGATATTTTGGAATGAGGTATCTTTTCTCCTTCTACACTTGTCCTGTAGAAGAAAGGTAAAAACCAGTTAAGATATGATTAAGGCAGGACTGCCTAAAAGTAAAAGCACAGAGTTCTGGAGAGAGACCCACTGGTGTAAATCCCGGGTCCACAACTCTGTAGGAATACGACCTTGAGTAGAGCTCCTACACTTTTCCAAGGAAAGAGAGCTCTAAGGGGTTGCTGGTAGAGTTAACAATGTTTGGCACAGGTAAGCGACTAAGAACAGTGCCTGGCACTCAGCAAATGCTGAGGAAATGGGACCTACCATGGTGCAGGTGACACCCTGTCCTCAGGGTGTCAGAGTAGAGTATGAGGGTCATTTATACCACCTCCCCATGCTCAAAAGATGCTCCATGCCCTTGAACTGGGCGGGGACAGATGGGAACTCCAGGAATTCCAAGGGAGCTCTATTTGAATAAGAACCAGTCATGTAAGCAATTTCTCACAGGTCCTTCATTCTGCACTTACCTTCCACGGTGCTGTTTGTCACCAAGCATTACAGAGCATTCACTTTAATGTGTGTGTGTGTGTGTATAGATAGATCAGCCCTTCCTGGTCTGTGGCCAATATCTCCATGACTTTGCCCCAGGCTCTCCCAGGCAATGTTTACTTCGCACTGTCTAAATAGCTGTGGTGTTAGTCCAGGGTCCTGGGTGGAGTTGGGGGGGAGAGCAGGAAAGTGGGAGGAGTTAAGAAAAGGTTCAGGGACTCCTGGGAGGCTCATCTGGTTAAGGCAACTGACTCTTGGTTTCAGGTCAGGATCTCAGGGTCCTGGAAAGGAGCCCATCCTGGAGCTCTGCACTCAGCTCAGAGTCTGCTTGTCCCTCTCCCCCACTGCTCTCCTCTCACCCATGCTCTCTCTCAAATAAATAAAATCTAAAAGAGAGAGATAGAAAAGGGGGAAAGGACCTTAATGTGCTGGCTCTGTTACATTACTTTTATGTAATCTTACTCTTTATGTTACTAAGAGTTGCCTTACAGAAGTTAACAGGTAAAGAAAGGGACTAGAATAATGGCATGAGATTTACCAGTTTTTTAAATGTTAGAGTCTCCCAAACATGTCTAGCACATTTAATGCCAGACAAAGTCAAAATGTTGATGATTTTAAAGAGATATTTCTTGGGGAGCCCATGTCACTCAGTTGGTTAAGTGTCTGCCTTCTGCTTGGGTCATGATCTCAGGAGGCCTGGGACTGAGCCCAACACTGGGCACCCTATTCACCCTGGAGCCTGCTTCTCCCCCTCTCTCTGCTATTCCCCCTGCTTGTGCTCTTTCTCTATCAAATAAATAAAGAAATAAAATATTTTTTTAAAATAAAATAAAAAGATCTTTCTTCATGTGACATTTCTCTTTGTATAAACTTGGAGTTATTAATGATTCTGAATTATTTCATGTTTTCCTCTGTTCTGTTGTCTGATAGTTTTCATTCCTATTATTTTTAAAAGAAAGAGAAGTGTCTTGAGAAAAGGCCAGAAGATGTAATGTCAAGCAAAAGTCACTCATACAAGTCACAGATAAAAACCCAGAAACAAGTCACCACCCAGAAACAAGTTACAGTACTGTATTTGTAAGCACAGTATTCAGCTGGTTCACTCTTACAAATTCATCTTGCCATTAAAAATAAAAGGTGAATCATTACATCTTCATCTCAACACCTTCAGGTTGAAGAACTGTTTAGTCAACTGTTTTCTCATTCATTAAAAAGACAAGTCAGCTGAAAAGCAGTCACAGTAGAATGGCAAGACATTTGCTAGAGTCATGGAAATGCAAACAGTGCGATTTAATTCACACAATCTCTTAACACCGTGGTAATCCAACAAACAGCTCTGGAGCCTTTTTTTTTTTTTTTTAACATTTTATTTTTTTTTAGAGAGAGTGCACATGAGCGCTCTCTCTAATAAAAAAAAATACCCCTCAGGTGCACCAGAGAGGGGTAGGAAAGTAGGACAGAGGGAGAGGGACAAGCAAACTCCACACTGACTGGGGGTTCTATCCCAGGACTCCAAGGACCAGGCGATGTCCACCTGAGCGAAAGGCAGCTGCTTAAATGTCAGATGACCTGGAGGGCCTGAAGCCTTTGTTATTATTATTTATATAAATGTTGGAGAAGAGAAAGCACAAAGTAAAAGGGAGCAACCACATGGAACCAAACAATGTGGTTTTGAATGAACGGGGGAAAGGCATTGACCTTAAGGTGTTCTCAGTTGAGTGTTGATGCTCATTGTTGCAAGGTTCTTGATGCCTTGGAGTACAGACTGATGGAAGGAGAAACTTCAGAGTAACAGAGTGCTTCAGAGAAAACCTGGAGCTGCTGGGATTTCTCCTGTTGGTACTGAATTGGGTAACCATAAGGCTGATGACTAATAAGGACAGCCCTGAACTAGTGAGCGCTCCAGCTTTTCACTCAGGCCTTGTTCATTGGCCTTTCAGTTTCCCTGACTCTTTTCCTCAGGTGAGGCAGATTTGAGGCTCTCCCTCCTACCTCTCCTTGGGTTGCCTCTAAGATAAACCCTTTCCCTGCTGCATTCTTGATGTCTCAGAGATGGTCTTTGCTGCACACTGGGCTGGCACTTGGGTTTGGTTACAGTATCAACACTGAGGGTGATGATTTAGACATTTTGATTCTTTGGTGAACTTTTTGGAAGAAGGCATATCCTTTGCTAATGAAATACCCCTTTTCATAGGACTGCCTTTTCAAGAAACGGCATACATAAGCTATCTAAGAGGAATAGTTAGGATATTGGAGAAACAATATTCGTGTTTTATTTAGGCAAGTCTGTTAAGATCATAACATGTGTTTTTCTGAAACAAGCCTTGAGAATTACTGTCAAAATAGTGTGCCTTAGTGCTCTCTGCCTAGGAAGCAAATTCATGCCACATGCATACCAGTGAAGTAATAAAACAAAGATAAGCTCATCATCATAGTGATGGCATATTTATGAAAGCTTGAGAAAGTAGATTGAATTTCTATAATACATGATTTTAAAAACTTTACTTCTCTGTAATAAACATGTAATATATACAATATCTTACAACAAACTTAGAACCCTAAACTCAGGATTAAGAATTAAGTTCCACAAGAGAGGGAAAATATTATCGTACTTAAAAATAGACTGGGTGCCTGGGTGGCTCAGTGGGTTAAGCCGTTGCTTTCGGCTCAGGTCATGATCTCAGGGTCCTGGGATCGAGTTCCGCATCGGGCTCTCTGCTCAGCAGGGAGCCTGCTTCCTCTCTCTCTCTCTGCCTGCCTCTCTGCCTACTTGTGATCTCTCTCTGTCAAATAAATAAATAAAATCTTTAAAAAAAATAGATTATTACGGGAGATTGTTTCACCCTTCAGAGCAAAAAATTAGCCAGAAACAACTTCATAATGCTAAAAATCAGACTATATTCAGCATTCCTTAATCCCACTTGGCTAGTATTCTTTTTCTCTCTGTGTCATTATGATGACTGATAAAGTAAATATTGTTCCTCTTTCTTTTTCTCTGTCCAAGAGCAAGGACAAGTTCAGTGTTGATTTCTCAAAAGGGCTTGCATCATTGATTTTATCCTCTCAAAGAAGTATACTAGGTTTTTTGTTTTGTTTTGTTTTTGTTTTAATTAAATTTAAGGGCACCTGAGTAGCTCAGTTGTTTGAGCATCTGACTCTTGGTTTTGGCTCAGGTCATGATCTCAGGGTCCCAGGATCAAGCCCTGAGTCTGGCTCCATGATCAGCCAGGAGTCTGCTTAAGATTCTCTCCTTCCCCCCGGCAAAAAAAAAAAAAAAAAAAAAAAAAAAAAGATCTCTCCTTCCCTCTCCCTCTGCCCTCACCTCCACTCACATGTACACTAAGTAAATATAATCTTTAAAAAATAACGAAATGACTCTATACCAGGACCTCCTTCATTCTTTATCTCTTGCATCCTAGACTTTCAAGCCAACGCTCTGTCTCATATCCAATACTTCGCTTCAATATGAATGAGGATTTATGATCTTACCATCACCAAGTCTTAAAGAAAATTCTCAGCCTTCATATATTTAACAATCTTTTAAAATGCAGCAAGGCGCAGATGTTGCTAATGTTCTAATGTTACTTGGGTCACCGATCATTTTGCTTCAGAAAATTTCATGAATTAGAGATTTGCTCGTTAGAGATCTGCAGTCTCAGACTTGAGCCATGATTTTTTTTAAGTTTTTTTTATTTATTTGACAGAGAGAGATCACAAGTAGGCAGAGAGACAGGCAGAGATAGGACAAAGCAGACTCCCCACTGAGCAGAGAGCCCAACATGGGGCTCGATCCCAAGATCCTGGGATCATGACCTGAGCCGAAGGCAAAGGCCCTAACCCACTGAGCCTCCCAGGCACCACAAGCCATGATTTCTTAGTCCAGATCAGAACAAAAAATATATAGGGCTCCAGAAATAAAGTAACCCAATTAAAAAGTTTGGGAAAGAATTACATGAGTGTCTACCTGGACACACACCTCTTCAGGATCTCTCCCTTGTTGAAAACTCGGGAAGAAAAACCAGACCCTCTCACCCTTCCCTCTTTGTTAGCCAGAGTTGCCTTCCTTGCTAGGAAAAGCAAATGACCGCCCACTCATGGCATTGCCACTCATCTGTGGAGTGATTTCAGGCAACTAGTATAACTTCTTCATATTTCAGTAGGAACCCCCTGGGGTTGTTGGGGAGAATTAGATAATACTTATAATATATAATTATGTAGATATATTAAAAATTATTATGTATAAAATATGTATAATATATATTGTGTACATATATTTTTATATAAATATATAAAAACAATAATATAAAATATTATATATAAAAATTATAAAAATAACTATATAGATATATAAAAATATATAGATAAGTTAATACTTGCAATGATTGTAAAGTACTTATAAAATATTGCAAAGCACAATGCCAGCCATTGAACAGTGCTAGAGGCAGCTGCTATAGTAAGAGTAATACCTGCACCAAAATGGGCTCTGAATCCAAGGACAAAGATGACATCTGGTGTGGTTTTGTACATTTTGGCTAGTTTCCCCCCAAATTTTGTCTTAAGTACTGCTGCCTTTCTGCAGTGGAGAATATCAATGACCATTTGTTGGTTATTGGAGCAGTTCAGGTGACTGAAGTGGTTGGTTGGACATGAACTTCTTAGTCTGGATAGCTACTGTATCGTTCATGATGGCTGCAGGCGAGCTTCAAGCAGCCAGGGAGGAAAAGGCTAGCTATTTAAATTTAAATTCATTAAAATTAAACAAAATTTCAATTCCTCAATCACACTGAACATATTTGAAGTTCTCAACAGCCCTATGTGGTAGCATCAACTAGATCCAATAGTCAGGATACAGACCATTCCCATCAGCACAGAAAAGTTCTTCTGTATAGTCCTTGAGTAGACCATTTTCAAATTTATCAGTATAACATTGGCTCTCTGGATAATTTTGTCCAAATACAGACTCTATTTAGCCTTTCAAAGCACCTCAAGTACTAAAAACCCTTGCCCTAGTCTGAAAGCAGAGAACACTATAGTTTATTTCCCCAACCCAATGACCCAATGGTAAGAAATATCAGCAAGGAGATGGGTGCCTGGGTGTCTCAGTGGGTTAAGGCTTCTGCCTTCGGCTTGGGTCATGATCCCGGGGTCATGGGATTAGGCCCCGCATTGGGCTCTCTGCTCAGAGGTGAGCCTGCTTCCCCCCATCTCTCTCTCTCTGCCTGCCTCTCTGCCTACTTGTGATCTTTGTCTGCCAAATGGATAAATAAAATCTTTTTTTTAATTTATTTATTTTCAGCATAGCAGTATCATTATTTTTTCACCACACCCAGTGCTCCAATGCAATCCGTGCCCTCTATAATACCCATCACCTGGTACCCCAACATCCCCCCCACCACTTCAAATCCCTCAGATTGTTTTTCAGAGTCCATAGTCTCTCATGATTCACCTTCCCTTCCAATTTCCCCCAACTCCCTTCTCCTCTCTAACTCCCCATGTCCTCCATGCTATTTGTTATGCTCCACAAATAAGTGAAACCATATGATAATTAACTCTCTCTGCTTGACTTATTTCACTCAGCATAATCTCTCCCAGCCCCATCCATGTTGCTACAAAAGTTGGGTATTTGTCCTTTTTGATGGAGGCATAATACTCCATACTGTATATGGACCACATCTTCATTATCCATTCGTCCATTGAAGGCCATCTTGGTTCTTTCCATAGTTTGGCTACCGTGGCCATTGCTGCTATAAATAAAATCTTAAAAAAAAAAATATCGGCAATGAGAAACTTGACTTTTCTGTCAACTGAGTAACAAAAGAGGATGCTGCATTTTTGTTGTTGTTGTATGTGTCTGTGAAAGATATATTTGAACCAAAGATTTCATATCATCATTAATTCATTCTACATAAAATCCTCAATCCTCATATGAAATACGCTATACAGAGCACAAAGAAACCTGTAAACCTTCTCCATTCACAGAAAGATCAATGTTCATCACATGTACAAATGCCCTGGTAACTGCAGGTAGACTGCCCAAGTTCTGGAAACAGTTCAGGTGGTGGAATCCACAGCAGAGCACAACAGCCTTTGGCACCAAGGGAAGAGGAGCATCTGTAAACAAGTTTCTAGCAAGAATCTTTTTTATTTTTAATTTATTTAGTTATTTTTGTTAACAAGAATTATGTTTACAAATAACACTTCCTGAGTTTGCAATCATTGCTTAGATGTGCAATTCTATACATACACATAAACATGCCCATAACTGCATATATGCATAACTGTATATACGTATGTACATACACATGTACACATGCACATACAAACACTGACTGGTATTCAAATAGATCTTGTGGTGAAAGAAGTAATCCATCATGTTCTAGATCACTGTATCTTACCAAATTAGATATTCAGGCTTGTAATTAAGATCTTGCAAGGGCATATCCACCCACACAGAAGCAGCACTCAGGTCAAGTGGTTGGTAAACAATATTACTTTCTATTGCTTGGACAGAGGGCTGCTGCAGGGTACAAGCAGAACCATAAAGATGCGATTGGGTCCATTCATCAGCAGCATTAACTTTGTGGGATGACAGGAGGTCCAAGTGAATGAATATGCACACCAAAGCTGGACCTTCACCCTTAATTAAATCTACTTCATCTTCACAATCTTGCAAAGGCCCCATAGCACCTCACTACTGCCAAAGAAAATCAGAAACAGACTCTGCACAATTAGCCTCTTGATCAGCTTAAAAAGATCCAAACAGTAAGAGCAATGCAACAACTACAGTCTTGAGTAAAATGCATCAAACCATTCACTACCAAATTTAGAACTCATGCTAGAATAATGAGTCGATGCAGAAGTTTGGTAACCCAGAAACCTTGCCCCAAATGATAAAGAAGTGAGGACTTTCCAATGAAACACAAGAAGCAGAGCATCCGTGTTTGTTTCTACTTCTTTACAATTTCCTACTAAAATGACATTACCCACATAAAAACAGAATAAACACAAAAGGACGAAGAACATTTGAGAAAACAGTAGGGGAGGCATGGCACCAAAAGTTCGAAAGTCGTTCAGTAGATGGATGCAGGGAAGTTGCCCAGGCTCATTAAAGAGAGCCTGAACTCTAAGTCTGAGAAGCAGATAAGACATGGGAAGCCAGCAGAGATGCAAAATTCCAGGAAGATTCAGGAACTATGTCTTGGAAGGAAAAGGGAGGGATGGAGAAGAAAACAAGAGTATGGTTGAGTCCTTGGGTTCCGGGAATTCCCCCCATTTCCTCCCCTGTCCCTCACGACAAGAAGACTGTGAGGTCACTCTTGGGACGCTGAGTCAGACAGGCTTGGTTATCTGGGTACTAGTCGCTCTCCTCAGTGCAACAGAGGATTAAGGGAAAGTCTATACATTCACCGGTGAGACCTTCTCCCCTCCCTGGCTTTCTTCCTCTACGTGGCTCCTGGAACTCTGGCACCAGACCTTTAGACCCTCCCCACCCTCACAACCCCATCCAGCCTCACCCCCAGGCAGAACACAGACCGTCTAAGGAAAAAGGCCTAAACATACCAACATTCAGGAGCTGGGCCCTCACAGTTTCTCAGGCAACAGACATTGCCTGAGAGGGTGAGTAAAGAATGAAATCCAGTCTTACCCCCCCCATACAAGGGAGGGGGCTACCTTTTCCTAATCAGCATGAAGGCATCCACAGGTCAACAACTCATGTGTTCCAGGGGACCCTTTTTTCTGATTCCTACAAAGGGGCTACATGGGTCAACTGCAGTCCTATTGAGTGGTCTCCTCGCCAACGGTCAGAACTTTGCCTCCTTCAGTGAAGTGTGCCAGCCCACAGGTACCCTCTTCCCACTACACACACACACACACACACACACGAAACTTTCAACTGGCGTTACAGCAGTGTGCCTTTAAAATAGAAACAGACGACCAAGGGTCACCAGCCATGAAGAACATCAAAAGCCAAAAGCAAACAAACAAAAGCAGGAACCAAGAGGAAAGGTAAAAGAAACTTAAAAAAAAAAAAAAAAAGTTTGTTATTCTCAGATGGATAAGAGAAGCTATTGTATCTTATTTTATAAGAAAGGACACAACAATAAAAATAAAATAGTCAAAAACATGCAGCAGCAGGAAGGAAGAATAACACTGAAGAGTACTTGAAGAGTAGAAAAACGGGGGTGCCTGGGTGGCTCAGTGAATTAAGCCTCTGCCTTTGGCTCAGGTCATGATATCAGGGTCCTGGGATCAAGCCCCACATCGGGTTCTTTGCTCAGCAGGGAGCCTGCTTCCCCCCACCTCCTCTGCCTACTTCTCTGCCTACTTGTGATCTCTGTCAAATAAATAAATAAAATCTTAAAAAAAAAAAAAAAAAGAGTAGAAAAAAGCCCCAAAGATGGAAAGCAGTAGGGAAGAGTGGGAAAAAGATGCTTCCAGAGAGGCATGTTTGAAGAGTGGATCTTCCACATAACCTGGAAACCACAGAGAGACACCTTCTACCCCAATGAGGGAGTGAAGCAAACAAGCAGGAAGTAGGACACAACATAGGGCAGAGGGGGTGGAAATACCCCAAATGATGGTGAATGGCAGCTCTGAGGCAGGATCACAGAGCAACTCATGCAGAGAAGAGCTCCAGAAGGGAGAGCACGAAGGGAGAGAGTCTCTCAGAAAAGGAAATAATAAATGAATTCATGAACGAAAATACATACATAAACTAATTAGTTGATAAGAATATCTGCTGTGATGGGATGGATTGAGAGTCTGTTTCCAGATGTGCCAATCAGGCTATGATTTAATTATATTAATGACTCATGTCATCAAAACTCCTAGTATCCTGAGCATCTGGAAGCCACAGAAGACAGATTTACTCTTGTTTGAGTGGGCTTGGGAGGATTATAGAAGATTTCTTCCTGACTCTTCCGACTTCCACTAGGATAATTTTCTTTAGAAAGTTCCAGCCTCTCTTGCATGCCTCAGTCTTCCACAGTCGTGAACTGAGGCCAGAGGGGCCTTGGGGAGGAGCTGGGTATAGAGAGCTCAGCTGCTTCCTCCCTCCTGCAGAAAAACTCCAGTCTGGTCTTGCCTCTCACTGGCATAAATCTCACAGGGGCAGGCACTGGTCTCCAATGGTCCATGATTCTCCAGGGCCACCGGCTTGGCTGGATACGTCTGTTCAGTATTAAAAGAACACTTTTGCCACACACACACCACCACATTCTCCGATGTCTTGTAAGTAGCAAATGGTGATAGTCTGATTTGCATTTGACTGACTTCTTTGTCTTTGTCAATTTGGTTCCAAATTCGAGTGAAGGAAAGGTCTGTTAGGCACTGCTACCCTAAACAGCAACACTGTTACAGTTTTGTACATGCACAATGGTGGGTAGCACTGTATTCTACAGAATGAGCCATATGTAAAAAGAACAATTTAAAATTCAGGATCCAATGACTAATTTCCTAGAGTATAGAAGGGAGAAGAGTCTCCTTCCTAGGACTGTTTCTTTGCTTTAAGAGAAAATATGTTAATTGTGAAATATTCCAAACATACAAAGAGAATAGAAAATATTACAAAAACACTTGTGAATCACCACCCAGCCATAACAAAGTGTAACATTTTTGCCGTGTTTGCTTCATACCATATATTTTTTTTAATATTTATTTATTTATTTGACACAGAAAGAGAGAGGAAGGGAGAACATGGGGAGGGGTGGCAGGGTCAGGGAGAATGACTTGGGAATCAATCCCAGGACCCTGAGATCATGACCTGAGGTAAAATCAAGAGTTGGATGCTTAACCAACTGAGCTACACAGGCACCCCACAGACCATATATTAAAACAAATACAGGGGCACCTGGGTGGCTCAGTGGGTTAAAGCCTCTGCCTTCAGCTCAGGTCATGATCCCAGAGTCCTGGGATGGAACCCCATGTAGGTCTCTCTGCTCCACAGGGAACCTGCTTCCTCCCCTTTCTCTCTGCCTGCCTCTCTGCCTACTTGTGATCTCTCTCTGTCAAATAAATAAATAAAATTTTCAAAACAAAAAACAAAAAAACAAAAACAAGAAACAAATACATAACAGATACAGCTGAAGCCCTCTGAGATCATAGACTACTTCTCTTCTCTCTTCAAAGTTAACTACTATCTTGAAACTGGCATCATTCTGGAAATTTGATGAATGTGTTTTCCCAATACTTTTAACATACACTTATGTATAGAACATATTTTTATGGTCTATACGTATGTATAGACCACTGTTTTACGGATTTTCGCATTTTAACAAATGGCATCATACTGAATATACAATTCTGCAGCTCGTGTTTCCCAGGCAACATTACTGATTAAACAGTGACGCCGGTGGAGAGTATTAGGCCCAAGAACACTTGACCTGAATCAAATCCTGGCTCCAACCTTGAACCTGTGTGACTTCTGGCATGAGATCTACTCTCCCTACACTTCAGTATCCTCATTTACAGAATGGGGGTAAGAAATGTCCCCCCTTCATGGGCTGTCGGTTAAGAGTCCACGAGCTGCTCTGGATAGAGAACTCAGAGCCACACCTGGCACACACCAGAGCACCTGCACTGAGTCTTCCTTCTCGGTGGGACTGCCGTGTTGACATGAGGTTGACTACCAACACTCTGAGCTTACTTCTGTCATCTTCTTCTGTATTTTCTCTTCCCTTTGTTCATTTTCTTTCTTTTCTTAACTTTTATTGAATGGACCTTTTCCTCAATTCCATGTTCTTCCCTCTTCCAGTTTAAACATTTATTTATCTATCTACCTATTTATTTATTTGAGAGAGAGCGAGAGAGCATGAGTGAGGAGAAATCATAGGGAGAAGCAGACAGCCCGTGGAGCTGGGAGCCCAGTGCGGGACTTGATCCCCGTACTCCAGGATCATGACCTGAGCTGAAGGCAGTCACTTAACCAATTGAGCCACCCAGGCACCTCCCTCTGCCAGTTTAGAAGCTATATTTTATCTAGTTATTTTTTTCTGGAATCTCAAATTTAATCATCCATTGAACATATGTACATATAATCTCCTTGGTGCTGTCTAGCATCTTGGTTTAATGTTTAAAAAAATTCAAAAAAATAGCTATTTGTTTGCAGGTGACAGTTAGTTACAGGTACAAATCCATTGATGAAACTCTGTGCTCACTATTGCGTCCTGTATGTCCTATTTTTTTCCTTTGGTCGTGCTTTTCTTCCTGCTTAAGTACATCCTTTAATAATTCTCATAGTGATGGTATGTAAATAATAAATATCCTTTAGCCTTTGGATGACTGAAAATTTACTCTTTTTCTCACAAAGGATGGCATTCATTCTGGATGAATATAAGGCATGTGTAGTGAAAGTTTTTTTATAATAAGAATGTGCTGGGGCACCTGGGTGGCTCAGTGGGTTAAAGCCTCTGCCTTCAGCCCAGGTCATGATCCCAGGGTCCTGGGATCGAGCCCCACATCTGGCTCTCTGATCAGCGGGGAGTCTGCTTCCCTTCCTCTCTGCCTGCCTCTCTGCCTACTTGTGACCTCTGTCTGTCAAATAAATAAAGAAAATCTTTAAAAAAAAAAAAAAAGAATCTGCTGATGACAAAATAAATGAATGGGTGAGTCCATGGTGGGGCACCAAGGCAGGGTCATCCAAGAAGCCTGATATGATAACATATGGTTTCCAGAAATGCATGTTACTTCACTCTCTAATAAACTGTTTCAAATGAGAATTTGCTGAGGTAAAAAGTTTCATGGTAAGACCAAAGATGTCTGAATGAAGTATTATTTAATAGGAGTTGAACTGAGCAGCTGTTTCTTGATAAATGGTCTTGAAGTCATGGGTCCTAATATTTGACCCAGCTAAAGGTTAGGAAATAGCACATTACGACTGGTGAGGAACAGAGAACAGCATCTGATTTCAGCTGTCACAATTATATGGGGGCATTGAGAAATACATCACAAGGCAGCCTTCTTTATTAAGGAGCCTACAAGTTAATAGGCATTGCTAGGGCAACAAAGAGAAACTCCAAGCCAGAAGGATAGATTTGGATACTGAAAAGAAAGGGAAGTATAAAAAATGGTATAAAAACTCATTTTTGCATACATTATCTATTTTAGTTTGACCCCAGAGTATATTTATCAGAACATATGGAAAAAACCCACATTAGGCCAGGTACACTACACTGCTACTTAGGAATAAAAGCTTTGTAACAGAGAGCAAGGTTGTTCAAGTTATGGAGGCATTTTTTTTTTCCTAGTTAGATGTTAGCAATGTTGGTGGTCACCATCTCAACCCACTTCATAGATCACAATGCTTCTCAATCACAGCCACATATTTCCTACTACTCTTAGATTTTTGCCACCTTTATTCATTCATTGATTTTGATATAACAGTACATGCTAAGTCTGGGCATTGTCTTCTGCCAGAAATTCCTTTTAAAATGCCCATTCCAGTGACCTGGTAATAGTTTGAATGGTTTTCCAATGGTATGTGAAGTATTCTCGTGACTAAATATCAAGGAGAATGGCATGACTACTTTTTGCTGTTGTGTAGAATTTATTTGTTCTCTGACTTAACGACTTTGAGTAAGAAAAGGGTGACTGGGGAAAATGTTAGCTCAGCTCTTAGTGGTAGAAACAAAATTATTATCTTGTCCCCAAAGAGGTACTGCATGACCCCTAAAATAAGATGAGGCAAATCTAAGGTTGACAGAATTGTCAGTTTCTCCCAAACTCAATCTCTACTTACTTAGGAGTAAAGTAATTTGCTTAAGGCATACTGCAGTGAGATTTTTTAAAAATTTAATTAATTAATTAATTATTTTTTAAATATTTTATTTATTTGAGATAGTGAGAGAGAGAACACAGCAGGGGCTAGGGGCAGAGGAAGAGGCAGACTCCCTGCGGACCTGGGAGCTCAACATGAGACTTGATCCCAGGACCCTGAGATCATGACCTGAGCCAAAGGTACACACTTAATCAACTGAGCCACCCAGGTGCTCCTTGAGTGAAAATTTTTTAAAAGAATAGAGTTATTTTTAAATAAAAATATATTTTATTATTAAAAATTATTATATGATCTCCCTGATATGAGGAGGTGGTGATGCAACATGGGGGCTTAAGTGGGTAGAAGAAGAATCAATGAAACAAGATGGAATTTGGAGGGAGACAAACCATAAGTGACTCTTAATCTCACAAAACAAACTGAGGGCTGCTGGGGGGAGGGAGGTTCGGAGAAGGGGGTGGGATTATGGACATGGGGAGGGTATGTTCTTTGGTGAGTGCTCTGAAGTGTGTAAACCTGGAGATTCACAGACCTGTACCCCTGGGGATAAAAATATATGTTTATAAAAAATAAAAAATTAAAAAAATTATTATATTAAAATATTTTTAAATCTTTTAAGAAAAGGATTTTATTTATTTATTTGGCAAAAAGAGAGAGAGAGAGTGCACAAGGAGGGGAGAGTGGAAGAGGGAGAAGCAGGCTCCCTGCTGAACAGGGACATCCCCCCACTCCGATGCAGGGCTCAATTCCAGGACTTTGGGATCATGACCTGAGCTGAAGGCAGACCCTTAACCAACTGATCCACCCAGGCGTCCCAAAATGAATTGGGTTATTAAAATCATCTTCCAAAGCCCCTTCTAAGTCTAGGACAGAGAAGAGAATGTTGTCAATTAGAATCTTAACTGATTTTGTGATAACTTTTACACTTACGTTAAATAGCCTAATTTATATCTTTTCATTTTATGTATATATTTTAGCACAAATAACTATTACACATCATGTACCAATAAATATTTTACAAGATTTGGAATACACATCTTACTTGCTATCATAGAATATTTTAGTTACTCTCTCTTTTATGAAACACTATTGGCTATATCACTATTGGTTATATCTGAAGTTGACTCTTTGGTTTGGAATGGAACTCCTCATTAGTACAGTACATTTATAGAAAAAATCCAATGGCCCATTTTCCATAAACTAGATGGCATTGTGTCCAATGATTAGATCTAGCAAAAGGCAAAGCTTGGTTCTACTGGGGAACCAATAGAAAACAGAATTCAACAAATACTTATTAAATTTTTACTATGTACAAGACATTTCCATGGATCTGACAAAGGTACAGAAAAGAACAAAGCACTATTCTTGCCCTGCAAGAAACTGAAAACCTAGTAGAACAGATGTGTACTCAAACACTCAGACCATGGTAAACACCATAGAAGACCTAAGGGAAAAGTGTCAGGTCATCACAGGAAGTCTTACAAATTGTTTAATGATTACAACATCAACAGTAACCTAGTGCTAAGTGTAGATACTGGAAACTCTGCAGAGTTGCATACAGTTCGATGAAAGGAGAGATAGGGAAGAACCACTCAAATTCTGTGCAAAGACACTCATAAATGAGGATCTAGTACAGAGAACCCACGTAATTAAAGGACTGATGAGGTGCTTGTAAAATCAAATTAATTTAAAAGGTGCTCTAAATAAAACTAAGTTTATGAAATTTTTAAAAAATCATTTATATTTGTGTTGCAAAAGTCAAAATCAATATGATTGAGTCACTTTATTTTACAATTGCCAGAAAATCATGCCCAAAACTTGATCAATAATTGCTCTTTGTACTTTCCAAGAATTAGGACATAATTCCATTTATAACCTAAATTTTATTAATTATGATGAAAATAAACTTATGTTTATAACATAATTTTCAGTTACATTTTTTAAGTTAAAGTCCCTAATCAACCCTCTTTTTCTTGTCTAGAATAAAATGTGGGTCCCATTCCCCATTTGAAGTGGATTTCCTTTGATGGGACTTATCCTCTACTGTCCATCATCCCTGGTTTAAAAGAAAGAAAAAGCATTAGGAAAAGATTCAGAAATGGGACAGTGTAGACATGTCAGGAGAAAAAAAATAGATTAATTTGATTTGAAAGATCAGTTGAAATTAGATAAAAAGGGGACACAGACGGGTCAATTTTAGTTGGTGGGCACCAGGGAGCCCTCAAAGCTTATTTGGATGGGACACTGAAATGACCCGTGGTGCCCTTAAGAAGAGGGCTTTGGTTTCGGTTACCAGGCTGGGTTTAAGTAGAAATGAGGAACAGGAAGAGCCCTTATAAAAGCACAGGCAAGAGGTCAATGAGGGATGGGGTCATGACAGAGAGAATGGCCAACCAGTGGGATGAAAGGGAGGAACAGGTTTGGGGAGGAAAGCAAATGCCAAAATTTGCTTGGCACGAGTTGAACTCCACAGGCAGCTCCAGCCCTGGATCTAAATCTAACATAACATAATAAAAAATTAAAAAATAATAATTAAAAATAAAAAGGAAGTAAAGAAATCACAAAGGAGAAATTAGGGCTAAAAATAAAAGGATCTGGGGTCTTCTGCACAGGAAATCCTGGGGTAAATGAGATTGTTGACAGAGAGAGAACAGAAAAAGAAGAGAGTTCAAGGCAAAGCCTTGAGTACTGGCTGTATTTTAGGAGGAAGGGGGAAGAGTCACTTAGGAAGGAGAGAGAGCATGATTGCAGTTAGAAAGAAAGCAAGGAGAGTGGAGGTGCTGAATAGCCAGGGGAAGAGGCACCTCAGAAGGAGACTCTGAAAGAAGGAGGGTGAAGACTGAGAACAGGTTCACATGGGATGATGAGGTCACTGGATGTGGACTTGAAGAAAAAGTTTTTATCAGAGAATTAACCAGAGGTTTTATTTGGTTGAATGGACATGTTCACATACTTGATCCCTCCTGCCTGGAGACCTGCAGCGTCATGTTACAGAGAAGCAGCCCTGCACTGGGTGTGGTGAAGACGGGATCCAACCCTGGCTTCCCAAAGTAGCCCTCGACCCGGTGCCTGTCACACACCCCTCTGGACGTGGACATTGTCAATTGTGTAATGGGAGATGGCACACACTGGGGAGAGGGACTCACACCCAGCTGGCATTGCATACTGACTACCATTACCAAAAAAATAAAAAGAAACATTCCTCCCCCAAGGAACGTTTTAGAGGTTATTAAAAGCATTGGTTTTAGGATGCCTGGGTGCCTTAGTGGGGTCAAGCCTCTGCCTTAAGCTCAGGTCATGACCCAGGGTCCTGGGATGGAGCCCTGCATCGGGCTTTCTGCTCAGCAGGGAGCCTGCTTCCCTCTATCTCTCTCTGTCTGCCTCTCTGCCTACTTGTGATCTGTCTCTGTGTCAAATAAAAAAATCTTAAAAAAAAAAGCATTGGTTTTAGAAGCAGATGCACTTGAGATGGGTGCTGGCTTGGGGGACTCCTAGATCTAGAGCACTAGAAAGGGATTTAGGGCTCTAAACTGTGGTTTCCCCTTGGTTCAGCTGAGCTCCCCCACAGGCTGTAGTAAGAATTACAAATGACATGGAAAGATTCTAACTTGCATAGTTCCTGGTACCTAAAAACGTTTGTTGGCTAAATGAATATTTGTTGGCTAAATGAATATTTGTTGGCTAAATGAATAAACACCGG
Source organism: Mustela nivalis (assembly GCF_964662115.1). NCBI lineage: Eukaryota > Metazoa > Chordata > Mammalia > Carnivora > Mustelidae > Mustela > Mustela nivalis. The sequence continues at coordinate 215,529 of NW_028135925.1, forward strand.
CTGGTATTCTTGGAAAAAGAAAAGCTAAAACAGGATAGAGTCATTCAAGGAAGAGCCATCTGAAGGAGGTATGACCTTGAAATAATACCAAGTATGAGCGGGAGGATAGAGTTTACAGGGACACTAATAAAGAGTCTTTTATCTTCTGGGCTCTAATATCAGCTCTTTCCCTTAGTGGTAACGTGACTTGAGAAAGTTGTCTCATTCTAAATCTTCGGGACATGAAAAAATTGAAGCAAAAATGTCAGACTTTCCACATAAATTTAATCTGAGGGTTGAGTCCATGAAGGTTAACTACATCATTCTCGGTCCTGGTTTTGTAGATTTGTATCATAATAATCATAATTTTAAAGTTACAGATCAATTGGGACAATAATATTTGCATAACATGAGAATAATGTGAGGGTCAAATAAAATAAAGTAAAAAAATATCACAACTTTTTTCACATGGTTAGTGCTCAATACACAGTTGCTGTTGTTATTTATCACTAGAAGTATGATGACTAAGAAGTACAAGCAAAGAGGGAGGAGTAAGCGTTAGTACAGTGAGCACGAGTAGGTCTACTGGGCAAGAGGCAGATGGTGCACTGGGTGGAAATGAAATGATCTTGAGTGAAACCAAGAGGGAAGCCTGGCTAACTAAAATGCTGAGTTTCTATGATTTAGAAAAAAAAATTATATCAACTCAACAGAGTCACTCTGGTTGATTTATGTGGATCAGACATTCTCAGTGATATGTTTTTCATCAATAAAATTGAAAACATAAAGTACGTTGATGATCTCCTATGTATGTAAATACAAGAGAGATGTATACAAATTGCTCACCAAGGGAAATCCAGAAAAATGCTCACAGGAGCGAGCACTATCTGTAGAAGCATCAACAAGAAAACTGCCCAGATATCCATCAACGGAAATGGATAAAATGTGCTAGATCCCTACGATGTAATACTACACAGCAGTAAGAAGAAACAGTTTTAGGTGCCTGGATGGCTCAGTAGATTAGGCATCTGCTTTTGGTTCAGGTCATGAACCTGGAGTCCTGGGATCAAGCCCCACATCAGGCTCCCTGCTCCTTAGGGAGCCTGCTTCTCCCTCTTTCTCCCTGTCTCTTATGAATAAATAAATAAATTTAAAAAAAAGAAACATTTTTAACTACATGTATCAATAAGATAACTCTTACCAAAAGTGGCAAGAGAAAGAAGCTAAACACTTAAGCAAATGTACTGTTTGATTTCATGTAAATGAAGCACAGAAACAGACAAGGAAAAGTCTATGCTGCTAGAAGTTAGGCGGATAGCTAGTGGGAGATGGGAGAGCCAGTGATGGGACGGGAGTGTGAGCGAGGGCTTCTCAGGGCACTGGTGTGTCTTGTTTCTTGGGAGGCACGCTGGTTATATGGGTGTAGGTTCAGTTTGCCAGAATTGATCAAGATGTGTACTTAATACACATGGATTTTTCTATATGTATATTTCAGTAAAAATAAAAATAAAAGGTAGGGGAAAAGATGGTGTGAATGATGACAGTTTTATAAGTGAACTCCTTCCAAATCTAGGGTCCCCAGAGGACCCTGGAGGAGAAAAGAATGAAATACTCATTGAGTTACTTGAGAATTTCAGCAGTGGAAAAATGTAATTCATGTTCAGAGATGGTTAACATAGCACATTTGTGTGGAAATAAAGAATTTATATATGAATTCAAAACTGCCCTATGACCCAGCAATTGCACTATTGGGTATTTACCCTAAAGATACAAATGTAGTGATCCAAAGGGGCACATGCACCCGAATGTTTATAGCAGCAATGTCCACAATAGCCAAACTATGGAAAGAACCTAGATGTCCATCAACAGATGAATGGATCAAGAAGATGTGGTATATATACACAATGGAATACTATGCAGCCATCAAAAGAAATGAAATCTTGCCATTTGCGACAACATGGATGGAACTAGAGCGTATCATGCTTAGCGAAATAAGTCAAGCAGAGAAAGACAACTATCATATGATCTCCCTGATATGAGGAAGTGGTGATGCAACATGGAGGCTTAAGTGGGTAGGAGAAGAATAAATGAAACAAGATGGGATTGGGAGGGAGACAAACCATAAGTGACTCTTAATCTCACAAAACAAACTGAGGGTTGCTGGGGGGAGGGGGTTTGGGAGAAGGGGGTGGGATTATGGACATTGGGGAGGGTATGTGCTTTGGTGAGTGCTGTGAAGTGTGTAAACCTGGTGATTCACAGACCCGTACCCCTGGGGATAAAAATATATGTTTATAAAAAAAAAAAAAAAAAGAAAGGACAAATACCCAACTTTTGTAGCAACATGGACGGGACTGGAAGAGATTATTATGCTGAGTGAAATAAGTCAAGCAGAGAGAGTCAATTATCATATGGTTTCACTTATTTGTGGAGCATAACAAATAGCATGGAGGACATGGGAAGTTAGAGAGGAGAAGGGAGTTGGGGGAAATTGGAAGGGGAGGTGAACCATGAGAGACTATGGACTCTGAAAAACAATCTGAGGGTTTTGAAGGGGTGGGGGGTGGGAGGTTGGGGTACTAGGTGGTGGGTATTATAAAGGGCACGAATTGCATGGAGCACTGGGTGTGGTGAAAAATAATGAATACTGTTATGCTGAAAATAAAAAATAAATTAAAAAAAAAATTAAAAAAAAAAAAAAAAAAAAAAAAAAACAAGCCTCAGATGCAGAGATCCAGATGGGGATTCTTATTTTCTTACATGTGATTCCAAAAAAATCTGTCTTTGGAGATTAACCTGAAGATTAACTCCCACAAATAATGGAAGTGTCTGGTGTTCATACAGGGGAAGGTTCACTGGGGGCCCAGAAGTTGGCTGATTCTGAAATGGACGAACTACAAAAGAACTTCATTTAAAAGTTGACTAAAAACAGCTGCTTTTTGTCATCAGAATAAAAATCCACAAGTATTCTAAGACTTCAAAAATATGAAAAACAATGTGACCTCATTAACCCTCAGAAAAGGCATTTCTGCTATGCTTGTGTTTGATCACCATTTATCTCTTCTCAAAACCTCTTGCAATGCCTGCCTTGAGAGATGCATCCAGAAAAGTGTAAAGGGGGCAGAACTTGAAAGAAATAATAAAACACTTCATTCCCCATGTGAAATCTTTTTTTTTTTCTTTTCTGAGGTTTTGCACGTTCTCAGTTGCACTGAATTCAATTGCACAGTTAAGAGCACTTAACTATGGGTTGAGGCCTTTAAAATAGAAGCAAAATGTTAGGAAAACTTGAGAGATTTAGGGGTTAGTTTTAGACGTTATCCTGTCATGTCCTTTGTTCCAGTTCTCCCCAAGGAGGAACCTACTTAAGAAAATACCCGTGGCTGCCGACTTAGTTACTGAGGGAAATTATAACTCCTTCCTGGACAGTGGTTAAGAAAAAAGTCAACTGGCCCTTTTTTTAATTATTTGGAATTACTTCTCCCCAAAAGGCAGTAGCCAAATAGGGTGTCTTCCAGATTTTTAACTTCATTTTGTTCCCTGTTTCCATAAACAATATTAAGAGTCTCTCTTTAATGAAGTGACACATTCTGTACTCGCCAGAGAACATAAGCTCTAAACCAGAGTGAACGTAAACTACAGTTTCAGGGGGTTTAGAAATTGTTTCTCCGAAGACTAAGTGAGGTGGACAGTGGATAAATTAACCAGCTAATTCAGGCAAAAGTATCTCCAATTTTTTGAGGGACTAAAAAAAGACCTTCAGATCAGCTAGATGTATTATCTGCATAAATGTGATAGTCGAGTCTACACTGTCCTTTGTGTACATAAAGCTCAGATGTTTTCTGGTTGTGTAATAACAAAACCTGGGAGTGAAAAGATTTTACTAGTTCATGGGATGCTCCCCCAGAGTACTCGCATGTTACAGTACATATGGAGAATACGAAGAACTTCGGGGTGGGTAGGATGCTATCACTTAGGAACAGAAGAGAATTCAGAAAATCATAGTGTATGTTCTAATTGGAGAGGACTTTGGAGACCATGAGTCCAAATTCACCACATTTCAAAGGAGAGACGAGAACCCAGGGATCTGGAATGAGAACACGTGTATGGATGCAGGGTTGCTACAAAGACTCCTAGTTCAGTTCATACCCTCTGGATCCCACAGTCCATGGAGTAAGTACGATTCCTGTTTTCCCAGCATCTCATGCATCATCAGGAACCACAGAAGTTACTCATCACAGATGCATTGTTTAGGTTAATTTCTATAAATATCTAACTTGCAATGACTTCTTGAATCCAATTTCAGATTCCTCATTTCAGAGGCCGTGTAAAATGTTCAAAAGTTAAATCATTCAAAACAGAGATCTTACAAAAGTAAACCTGTATTTACTTTCAAATGCTCCATCAAGCTATTCCTCAATGCATCAAATGTGAATGATCTAATTTGTCAATACTCACATGCATTTATCCAACCAGTAGATTTTTAGCCACCATTCATGAACAAAATATGGTGCCATCACTTTCATAACATAAGTCACAAACTCACAAAGATGAGTTAGACTGGACACCACCTCCACCAGAATGTTAATATATATTCAACTATAAAATTTGTATTGTGTTTTCCATATAAAGAATCGCACAATACAAATTTTATAGTTGAAAACCCAAAAGACTCCACCCCCAAACTACTAGAACTCATACAGCAATTCAGCAATGTGGCAGGATACAAAGTCAATGTGCAGAAATCAGTGGTTCTCTTATACACTAACAATGAAAATACAGAAAGGAAAATTAGAGAATCAATTCCATTTAATATAGCACCAAGGACCATAAGATACCTGGGAATAAACTTAACCAAAAGGGTAAAGGATCTGTACTTGAGGGACTACAGAACACTCATGAAGGAAATTGAAGAAGACACAAAAAGATGGAAGACCATTCCATGCTCTTGGATCGGAAGAATAAACATTGTTAAAATGTCTATACTGCCTAGAGCAATCTATACTTTTAATGCCATTCTGATCAAAATTCCACCAGTATTCTTCAAAGAGCTGGAGCAAATAATCCAGAAATTTGTATGGAATCAGAAGAGACCCCGAACCACTAAGGAAATGTTGAAAAACAAAAATAAAACTGGGGCATCATGTTACCTGATTTCAAGCTTTATTACAAAGCTGTGGTCACCAAGACAGCATGGTACTGGCATAAAAACAGACACATAGACCAGTGGAACAGAGTAGAGAGCCCAGATATGGACCCTCAACTCTATGGTCATTTAATCTTCGACAAAACAGGAAAAAATATACAGTGGAAAAAAGACAGTCTCTTCAATAAATGGTGCTGGGAAAACTGGGCTGCTATATGTAGAAGAATGAAACTCGACCATTCTCTTACACCGTACACAAAGATAAACTCAAAATGGATAAAAGACCTCAACGTGAGACAGGAATCCATTAGAATCCTAGAGGAGAACATAGGCAGTAATCTCTTCGATATCAGCCACAGCAACTTCTTTCATGATATGTCTCCAAAGGCCAAGGAAACAAAAGCGAAAATAAACTTTTGGGACTTCATCAAAATCAAAAGCTTCTGCACAGCAAAGGAGACAGTAAAAAAAAACAAAGAGGCAACCCACGGAAGGGGAGAAGATATTTGCAAATGACAATACAGACAAAAGGTTGATATTCAGGATCTATAATGAACTCCTCAAACTCAACACACACAAAACAGGCAATCATATAAAAAATGGGCAGAAGATATGAACAGACACTTCTCCAATGAAGACATACAAATGGCTATCAGACACATGAAAAAATGTTCATCATCACTAGCCCTCAGGGAGATTCAAATTAAAACCACATTGAGATATGACCTTACACCAGTTAGAATGGCCAAAATTAGCAAGACAGGAAACAACATGTGTTGGAGGGGATGTGGAGAAAGGGGAACCCTTTTCCACTGTTGGTGGGAATGCAGGTTGATGCAGCCTCTTTGGAGAACAGTGTGGAGATTCCTCAAGAAATTAAAAATAGAACTTCCCTTGACCCTGCAATTGCACTCCTGGGTATTTACCCCAAAGATACAGATGGAGTGAAAAGAAGGGCCATCTGTACCCCAATGTTTATAGCAGCAATGGCCATGGTTTCCAAACTATGGAATGAACCAAGATGCCCTTCAACGGACGAATGGATAAGGAAAATGTGTTCCATATACACTATGGAGTATTATGCCTCCATCAGAAAGGACGAATACCCAACTTTTGTAGTAACATGGACCAGACTGGAAGAGATTATGCTGAGTGAAAGAAGTCAAGCAGAGGGAGTCAATTATCATATGGTTTCACTTATTTGTGGAGCATAACAAATAGCATGGAGGACATGGGGAATTAGAGAGGTGAAGGGAGTTGGGGGAAATTGGAAGGGGAGGTGAATCATGAGAGACTATGGACTCTGAAAAACAATCTGAGGGGTTTGAAGTGGCGGGGGGGTGGGAGGTTGGGGTACCAGGTGGTGGGTATTATAGAGGGCACGGATTGCATGGAGCACTGGGTGTGGTGAGAAAATAATGAATACTGTTATGCTGAAAATAAATAAATTTAATTTAAAGAAAATTTGTATTGTGGTAAAAAAACACTTCAAGTAATCACCTAGTTTTCAAAATGTAATATTTTTTTCCTATTTTGCGAAGTCTTGATTTACTAATGTGTTTTCACTACAGAAATCAAAGGCAAGCACTTCATAAGCTACTGTGGCCATGTAACTGTATTTGGGTTCAAGGAAGTGAAAATTTCTAAAGCAAGGTATCCACTAGCTCGCTATGACACATGTAACTATAAACTATTATATTTTTTCTTTTTTTATTTTATTTATCTGAAAGAGAGGGAGAGAGAGAGAAAACACACAAGCAGGAAGAGAGGTAGGCAGAGGCAAAGAGAGAAGCAGGCTCCCTGCATGGAAGGGTCCTGATGTGGGACTCGATCCCAGGACCCTGGGATCGCGACCTGAGCCAACGGCAGTGGCTTAATCAACTGAGCCACCCAGGCATCCCAAACTATTATATTTTTTCAACAAATACCTAAGCACTAAGATATCCAGACAACTGCACTGTTTCAAAGGTGATGCCTGTTGTACCAGAGTTGTTACTATTATTCTAACCATTTTGAAAAAGTCCCCTTCTGGAACTGCTTTTAGAGAACACAGCTCATTCTTTTGACTAGCTACAAGGATGGAAAATCTTCCTTTGAAAGTGGAAAATAGTCTGAGAAGAGTCAAAAATTGTTTCAGACCATAGCTAGAGAAGTAGGTGTGTATCTAAAAGAATGTGTGACTACAACAGCAATTTGAAGAATTTTTCCAGGGTGGCTCCAAATTCCCAAATCCGTGTTTACGCAGTTTCAAAAAAACCCAAAAAACAAAAACAAACAAACAAAAAAACCACAAACAAAACCCCGAAAACTTTGTTCTAGTTTTATTTAAGAGAGTTGACAATAACTTTTCTTAAAAAAAATCTTCCCCAAAATTTCAAGAAAATATTTTGAGAATTATAGAGTAAGTACAAATTTCCAGAGCAAATCTCTCAAGGACACACATTGTCTTTTCTCTACATTTCTATTCAATATTTTGATTGTGATTCAAAATTGCTCTGCTTGTTTCACATCAACTGTATTTTTTTTTCTTTTTATCTTTTGATCCCCTTCACCCATATTTCTCACATCCCCACCCCCTCCCTGATTCTGGCAGCCACCAATCTGTCCTCTATGAGCTTGTCTTTTTTTTCTCTCTTAATATTCCACGTGTAAGAGAGATCATACAGTACTTGTCTTTCTCTGTCTGACTTAGCTCATTTGTATAATACCTCACGTTTCAGCCATGTTGTCACAAATGTCAAGATCTCATTCTTTTTAGTGGCTGAGTAATAATCCATTGTATACATACACCACATTTTCTATATCCATTCATCACTACATGGACACTTGGCTCTTTTCATAGTTTGGCTACTATAGATAACAATGCAATAAATATAGAAATGTAATTTTTTTGAATTAGTGTTTTCATTTTCTTTGGGAAGATACTCAGGAGTGGAATTGTTGGATCATATGGTAGTAGTTCTATTTTTGCTTTTTTGAAGACCCTCCATAACTGTTCTCCATGGCACTAATTTACATTGCCACCAACAGTGTATAAAGGTTCCCTTTCCTCCACTCTTGAACTTGTTATTTCCTGTCTTCTTAATAATAGTCATTCTGACAGGTGTAAGGTGATATCTCTTTGTGGTTTTGATTTGCATTTCCCTGGTGATTAATGATGTTGAGCAGCTTTTCATGTATGTGTTCTCTGCAAAATCATCTATTGGGATCTTCCACCCATTTTTAAATCGAATTGTTTTATGTTGCTATTGAGTTGTATGCATTCCTTATATATGTTGGACATTAATTCCTTATCAGATACATGAGTTGCAAATATTTTCTACCATTTGGTATATATATATTTTTCAATTTCTGGATGGTTTCCTTTGCTGTGAAGAAGCTTTTTAATATGATGTAGTCCCACCTACTGATGTCTGCTTTTTTTTTAATTTTTTTTTATAAACATTTATTTTTATCCCCAGGGGGTACAGGTCTGTGAATCAGCACTCACCAAAGCACATATCCTCCCCAATGTCTGATGTCTGCTTTTGTTGTTTAGCTTTAGGTTTCAGATTTTAAAAAAATCATCACCAAGACCTATGTCAAGAAGCTTATCACTTATATTTTCTCCTAGGAGGTTTATGGTTTCAGGTCTCACATTCAAGTCTTTAATCTATTTTGAATTAATTTTTTTGTGCATGGGGAAAGACAGTGGTCTAGTTTCATTCTTTTCCATGTGGCTGGCCAGTTTTCTCAATACCTTTTATTTCCAAAACTATCCTTTCCCCACTTATAGTCTTGGCTCCTTTGTCATAAATTAATGGACCATATAATATGAGTTTACTTCTGGCCTCTCTATTCCATTCCATGGATCTGTATGTCTGTTTTTATGCCAATACCATATTGCTTTAATTACTGTAGCTTTGTAGTATAGTTCAGAATCAGGGAGGTCTCCCCATAATAAGTCTGCTGACTGTGAAAACTGCGTGAGGATTTCTATTATAGAAATGTGAGCAGTTTCAGAATGCAATACATAAACTGAGTTCTCTAACTAAAAGTTCTCTAAACTGCAAAGAAAAGTGTAAACCCAGGTGTGGGAAAACAGGGCTACTCTGATAACAACTGAATGGAACAATGTGTCTGTGTACATGTCTTAACTCTTTTTCACCATGATGTAATTCATTTGCTTCATGTTGATTTTTGGCAGATTCTTGCTTTTCTCAATGAAAACAGATATTTGGCCATGATCTGAAATTAAATGCTGAAACAAGATGAAACACATCCTTGAATTTCTACATCGTCTTTTCTATTAATATGTAGTGTGTTATGGAAATGACCCAATACATCTGACACATTCAACCCCTTTGGCCTTCTACAAGTAGCAACAAAATAAGAAGCACATGAACTTTCCAGACTGTTCCAAGAATTAGTCTTGAGAACACACTGTACTACAGTGCATAGGGAATCAAGGCAGGAATATTATGCTTGTCAAAGAAAAGAACTCTAACCTTCTTAAGCATAAGAAGACAACTGACTCTAACAACAGCTCCTTCATTAGCCTTGCAATTTATAGTTCTATATTCTGGTCAAATCTGGGTTGGGGTCACAGTGACCCCTGAGGCAGGGAGAAATATCCTTGTTCCACTCTGAGTCAATGCAAGAAACTAACAAGGACGTCCTGCTGATGATGTTTATTGGATGATTCTTTTTTAAAGCTTATTTACTTATTTATTTATTTAGGAGACAGAGTGAAAGAAGAGAGACTGTTGGGGGATGGCGGAAGGAGAGGGAGAGAATCCCAAGCAGACTCCCCAATAAGCGTGGAGCCCAACTCAAAGCTCAATCTCACAACCCTGAGATTATGACCTAAGTGGAAACCAAGAGTTGGGTGCTTCACTGACTGAGCCACCCAGGCTCCCTTATTTGAAGGTTTTTTACAGTTGAGGAAACCTCAGGGGTTGAAGTGTCTATCTGGTGAGGATAGAGATAAGGGGACAAGGGGACTGGGGGACTGAGGGCGTTAAATGAAACCCTCTACAGCCCACTCCAAAGGGGTGCAGGAGCAAAGAGGAGAGAGACACCTTTGCATCTGGCTTTGGGACCAGTCATGTGACTGTCAGTTTCTATCCACTATGTTTCTGCTTAATTACAAGGAATGATTAAAGACAGATCCACATGATATAAAAATTCAAGGTTACAGTGAATGGAGAGCTAGCACATCAGACTAATGCAGACCCCCCCCCACATGCCCCCCTTGCCCACCCCACTCCTTGAACCTAGCATCTTGGAATCAGGTCTGAGAACTTAAGTGTGAGGCTGGATTTGAGCATGATTATTCTGTGCTGCAGGAGCCAGAACTCTGGTGAGAAGAGAAGAAAGCCCAAGGATGTGCCTGGGAACGAGGAGTATGGGAGAAGTACGAGAACTCCCTTTCCAGTTCTGTTGCGGACTCGGTGCACTTGGAAAAATATGTTCTTATTTGCTTATTTGTTTTCATTCCTTCATCTGAAATGACAACATGCCTATCTTCCAGAGGGGGTGATGTTCCCTACTCCAATGAAAACATTTTTTCTGTCAATGGGGAAGTCTTCCTTGGTGTGACACCAATGACCTCCCAGGGAGGCCTGAACACGGGGTGGAAAAGATCAAGTGATTGATTTGCCAAATTCAAGTGCTAGGAAGAGATGGGAAAATCCCAGGCAGTATAAATCAGCTACGTGCTTAAAACCTACTGTCAGGAACACTAGACAGCACTGCAGGACAGTCCACAAACCACAAGTGATGTAGAAGCCGCAAGGCAATCCGATGGCTGGTGGCTCAGGCGAGATAATAGATGCTACCATTACTGCTGGAGAAGCAGATTTGATTACAAAGAGCCCCAAGAGCAGGAAAGCCCTTGGAAGGCTTCCCTCTGCGTTTTACAAGAAATAAGATAAGCAGCATCTGCAACTGTAATCACAAAATATAATACAAATGCCCTCGGCCCTCATAAGACTCTTGAGTGACAGAAAACCATTCCTTTCCTAGAACACAACAATGAAGACAGTTACCCCCAGAGCAAGGCAAGGTCTAGTTGGTGGCGCAGACGACGTCACACAGAATATTCTTGAATGGTGTTTTTAAAACTGCTGGACTTCTTTCAGCTGACCCCACCGTATGTGTTCCCAATTCTCTGCCCTTTACCCCTTTGTCTCCAGGCCTCAGATACAATCCTTTGCTCAGTATTTCCAGCCTAACCCCTCATGCTATCTGATGACCCACATGGCTGCCAGTGGGCCCTCAACCCTGACACCCCCCCACCCCGTCTACTGCTCTTCCATCCCTCCCCCACAGTCCCTAGGTCATTTCTGCCCTGTGTCCTGCCTAAGGTCTCTCTCTTCTCGCTTGCCAAGTGAACACTTCAGACAAGAAAAATTAAAACCTACATGTGAAAGGGGAGCCTGGATTGCTCAGTCAGAAGAGCACGTGACTTCTGCTCTAGGGGTGGTGAGTTTGAGCCCCATGTTGGGTGTACAGATTACTTAAAAATAATAAAATCCTAAATAATAATAATAATATCTACATTAAAGAAATTCACTTCAATATAACATGAATGACCAAGAAGCACAGTCTAAGACACCAGAAGGCTTTTGCTTCAGAATGGATAAAGTCATAGATATTAATAGTCATGATTCTTCAGACAACACTGTCCTTGAAATACTTGTTTCCAGTGAAGTCTGACAAGTTCAAGGAACAGCCATACAGTGAGGGTTGTAGCCAGGCAGGCTGGGTGGGAAAGGCCAACAGCTGCATATTCCTGTCCTTCTGGACTGGTCTGTGGTGAGATGAATGCACTATGGTGCCCTCCCTCCGATTTCTACCAGCTGGAAGGACTGCTATCTATCTTCTCCTTGGCTCGACATATCTCCTCAGCGCTCTCCTCCTGTACCCCTGTTATTCTCACAGTAAAAAGGAGAAGAGTTTGGGGAACTTTGAGGTGGAAAATACCAGGCTATCTGGCCATCAAACTAAAGGCTTTGACTTTCAAGAATCATTTCTAGGGTCTCTTACTTCAATTTAAAATGCTGCATATGGCGGGGATGTGTGCTCTGAGAAGCAGGGATGCCCAGAAACACTCAATTCTGAGAAAACAAACAGCACACGTGCCTGAGTGACCTACAACCCCTCGAGGACACCATTAACTTGGATGTGGATGACCGGTGACTTCCGGTCTTCTTTCACGATGGAGGTGGGAACTATCCCTCTGGAAAGGATGCTCTCAGAGAGAAGATGAGTGCTGCTTGGTCTGGAGTCCAACTGCTTTAAATTCAAGTGGAAAGATGGTAGGCTATTTGTGCCGTACAGTATGGAAATGCAGAATTAACACGGCAGTCCTGTCTCCCAGGCGCCCCTGGGATCACCCCATTTGTCCTTGTTTGAGGATGATGGTAAGGTAATGCTTCAGCGAGTTTCCAGCAGCAGCTCATCCGAGAAGGTCCCTGGGCCCACAGTACTTCCTGGAGATGCCTGCTGCTTTGCTGAAGTCTCTCTTCTCTGATTCTCCAGGGATTCCACAACATAATCTGTATTTTCCGACCAGCAAACTAGGGAGAAGTTCCCTGTGTCTTATCAAAAACTTTTTCTCTTCATTTTTCTAGAGTACTGACCCAAAACTTAAATTGAGAAAGACTTTAGTGGAAAGGGAAAAAAGTAACAATATTGAGAAAGACTTTAGTAAGGGAAAAAAGTGACACCATAGAGTTCATATAAATCAAACAGCACAATTCGGCATTATGTGGCTCTTATTATGAATGAGCTGACAGTTCCCAGAAATTAATTCTGTCAAAAGGTATTGTTTTCTTGACAATTTCTTCCATGCTGTTTCTCTTTACATCTATCTCGAAATAAAAACAGTGTGAGAATTGCCATTTCAGGGAAAATATCCAAATTATGCACTTGGATTAACTGGAAATTTTAAATAAAAACATTTTATCAGTAGCACTAATGAACAATAAAAGTTAACTAAGAGAATCATTTGGAGGTATTCTAAGAATTTGCATTCCATAAATAATCACTAAATTAAAAATTACATGTATGTTCATGGGAAATATAGTTTCTAAATTTGGGGGATTATTGAGGGAAAAAAATACATGTCTGGCATGTCAGGGCTACTGAAAAGTAATTATAAAGAATGCGGAATATATTCAATATTTACATATTGTAATAATAGGAGAATTCTGCAATTACTTTCACATCAAGAATGAAAATAAACATTCAAACCTACATAATTCTCTAACCGTCCTAAGTATATCTGACTGCTGATGCCCTACTCATGGTAACAGATAAAACTCTATATTCACTTTCTATATTCAGCTTATTGTAAAGTCATTGGTAAATGCAAAAGAGTCTTTTGGAACTGTCACCTATTCAGAACATTGTAAATTATTGTAAAAAGAAAAAAAATGCTTTGCTGATCTTTTCACCTACTGGAACCAAAAATGAAAATTCTAAATTCTAAAATAAATAATGATGACTTTAAAAACTCTGAACAGTTCAAATAAAGGCAGAGTTCACTGATTTATGTTGAGCACAGTTAGTAGAAGAATGAGGCTGTGTCCATTGTGCTTATTGCAGACACACTGGTGTGTCTGTTTTCTGACTTTCATATAAGAAACAATGAACACGTCAATGAACACTCCCACTGAAAAAAACTTCTCATAATAATAGCGGTTAAAAATAGACTATGGTCTCTGAAAAACAATCTGAGGATTTTGAAGGGGCGGGGGGGTGGGAGGTCGGGGTACCAGGTGGTGGGTATAATAGAGGGCACGGATTGCATGGAGCACTGGGTGTGGTACAAAAATAATGAATACTGTTATGCTGAAAATAAAAAATAAATTAAATAAATAAATAAATAAATAGAAAACTAAAAAAAATATAGTAGATTATTGCCTTCATGCTGGAGATGAATAGAAATATTATCATCTAATCCATAATTCAGAAAACTGATGTCATATGTCAATAATCAAACAAAAAATTAACAAGGCAAGAAATGTTAAAAATCTTTCTTAACTAGCCATAAACTAATCATTGTGCAGGCTAAGTAAAATTTCTGCATAACAGGTGTTAGAAAATCCAACAATGTTACTTCAAAGACAACAAGAACTTTCAAACCCTAAATTTATTTCTTACTAAGACACCAAGACAATGGCTAGCTGGCAGGTTGTAGTATGTAAAAGACAAGGAAGGAATTGTTGGAGACTGTGATGTCCCAACAACAGATGTCCAGTACACACTAACTGGAACAACTCCGTGGTGTGGGTCTGTGCATACTGGTGCACAGAAGACAAAAGGCTGAGGACAAGTGAGGAGGAAGCAGGCTCCCCACTGTGCAGAGAGCCAGATGCGGGGCTTGATCCCAGGACCCTGAGATCATGACCTGAGCTGAAGGCAAAGGCTTAACCTACTGAGCCACCCAGGCACCCCAAGACTTCCTTCTATTTACTTTTAAATTGTTTTCTCTTTTCACGTTGGTTTGTGATGGCACTAACGTAAAGAGGACACTCCAAGTCCAAGGTCACTGAGCTCCAGGTGGAAGGAGATGGGAAAGTGCCTCCAACTGCCCATCCTGGCATCTACTTCTGGTGTGCTTCCTGGAACTTTATGAATTTGGCAGCCACATTTCTTGTCAAATAATTAGTGGGGTCTTACAAAACTTACAGACACATCGTTACAACATTCAAAGTGAAACCAATTGCAGATAAAATAGATTTTATCACGGGTGAAGTAAATACATTTCCAAAAACCTCAGCATCTTGAAACTTCAAAGCAATTTTGGCTTTCCCAATAACGGGCAAGATACAAGTAATCCTCTATGAAGGGGCAACCCTTTCCACCGTAAAACAAAACAAAACAAAGCAAAAAAATTTAAAAATGGTCTCATTAAAAGGCCTAAATAAATTCATAGGTCATTTCCAAGTAAATTGCTCTCAAGTTCCTTGAAACTAGTTAGACAATCAGTACTCAACTTCACAAAACTGTAAGGATGTAAAGATTCTTTCACACTGTCAGAGAAAGCAGTCAATTGGGATCATTTGTAAGAGAGAAGAGAGGCAAATTCCTCATAGTTCCTACATATTCAGTCAGTAATGATTATAATGTTCAATTTGATGATCATTCTCAGGTAAGAATGAGCTAATTTTATGAAAAAACATTATTACTAATGAAAACAATTCCTGGGAATTGTAGTTTCTCATGATGCTATAACAAATTATGACACACAGAGTGGCTTCGAATGCCACACATACACTGCCTCACAGGAGTCCGAAATAGGTCTACCAGAGCTAACAACATGGTGCCCACGAGGCTGTGTTCACACCTCTGGAGGCTCGCTGGGAGAATGTGTTTCATGCTGAAGCCCACCCATGGTCCTGGGTCTGTAGCCCCTTTCATCTTCAAAGCCACCAAGAACATCTTTCTGAGCTTTGTTCTCACAGCACAGCTCTTCTGCCTCTGATTCTCCCTGCCTGCTCTCACTTACAAGGATCTCTGAGATTACACGAGGTCCCTGGATAATGGAGATCATCTCCCCATGTTCAGACCCTTAGCTGCATCTCCAAAGTCCCTTTCACCATGTAACACAACATACTCCCCAGTTCCAGGGATCAGGGCAGGACATCTTTGAGGGGCCGTTCTTCTGCCTTCCACACTGAACGTGAAAACACGGGAAGTGAACAACTGTGCATCTTGCCCTTCCACTGTGGTTCTTCTACCTGCAAACCCATGGCTCATGTGTTGGGTATGAGAAGCACATAAATAGTGGAAAGTGTGATGGAATGGGGAAGGCCCATCCCCTGGACTCAACCTAACTGGGTCGTTCATTAACTGTATCACCATTGCACAATTTTCTCATCTTTGAAGTGGGAATAACAAACACACTTAGATCTGGGGAGTGGCTCAGCCGATTAAGTGTCTGCCTTCAGCCCAGGTAAAGATCTTAGGGTTCTGGGATTGAGTCTCACATTGGGCTCCCTGCTCAGTGGGGATTCTGCTTCTCCCTCTGCTGGTGCTCTTCCTGCTTGTGCTCTCTCTCTTCAAAAAAATAAATAAAATCTGAAAAAAAAATACACTTAAATCTTTTTCTCAGGGATGCAGATCAGAGAACAGTTATGATGGTTTAGAATCATGCTCGTGTTGAAACTATGAAATCTTCTGAGAGTTACCTACATAGGACACCAGTTTCGCCAGCAGTGACTTGAGATTTTAGTCCAATTTTCAAGTGATCATCACCCTCTATGGCAGTGGCCTGAGAGCTAGACATTGCAATACTGAATATGATCGTGAAAATTTAACGGAAAAGCTGAATCAGATGATAAGGTCCCTTTTCTTAAATACCTTTATCTCAATGTGTCCCCAGATCTCTTCAAACAGATCCCTTTGGCTCACTACCTCATTCTGATGACCACAGAAGAGGGGCTGGTGAGGGAGAGATGCTCCTGAGTCTGGATAAATGAACATGGGTGTAGACATCTGTTTCACACTGCACCTGGCCTGGCCGTACCGGAACTCCTTTCCACTGAGCTGCTTTTAAGGGCAGAGACCATATTTCATCCTATGACACATAATATGGGCCACTCAAGATAGAAACATTTGATGGGTATTAAGTATCACCTCAGTTTTCTTCTCCCCCCAAAATTTATGCAGTGCATTTCATTAGGAGTTTTAAAAACTCTCTCTGAGCAAGCTACTAGGGACCATGTGGTGGAAACGGGAACCGCAGTGTCCTGAGAAGACTGGATTCCAGATGGCCACCCAACAGCTCTGTGATCTCCGGGACCTCAGACAGGTTAATGTAACCTCTTGGAGTCTCACTTTTCTCTACCGTAAAATGGGAGTAAAACACTCACGAGGCAATTGTGAAGAATGAGGGAAGAACAGTGAGGGTGAAGTGGTTGATACAATAAGTATGAACTGCTTGTGATACCAGTTCTCTTCATATTCCAGATCCTTCCAGATGCCCTCTTACTCTTCTCTCCAACTCCAGCAGTCAGTCCCCAGAGTGGCAGGTATGGAAGGAGAGATGCTTGCTCTGTCCCGCCAGGACCTGAGTAGGCAATCAGCAGAAGGAGTGGTAACAAATTGCTCTAGACCCCACAATGGGTACAGGACTCTGACATTTCCGCTGACTACTGGGTTTCTGCAGGAAGGCAAAGATCAGCTTGGGCTGCCTCTTGGCTACTAAAGTAAGGAGACATCAACCAGAACCAATGCTCACTCTCCAATACTATGCAAATAATAATAAAGAAAGACAAGTAGATGAGGGAGATACAAAAGTTGAAGATCGAGACATGACAAATAAAGGGGATTTAATAGTAATAATTGGTTTTTCTAAAAATGGAGATCTCAGTTCAAAAGCTTGCAGGCAGCCCAACAGAGTAGTTAATATCTGAGATGTTTCGAAACTGAATTATCTCCCCTGCTATGGAGATGGTCTGCTGGAAAAAGCAATGAAGCATGTTACCTGATGAAGAGAGGATCTTTGTTTCCTGTGCTTTTAAGCAAAATCTCTTCACCAAAGTGTCAAAGAAAAATGAGGAATTTAAACTTCTTTTAGCAGAAAAGAATTGATTCTCATTTTTCCATCAAAGATAATGGGAGATTCTAGCAGTCGTGGGAAGGAGATTGAAGGTGTTTGTAGTGATCAATATTCATCCTTTAATTCTACAGTACATGATAGGTTCTGAGATTACATATTTTTCCAGTTCGGTTTACTGAAGTGCTAAGTGTCTCTTTAAGGACAGACAGTCTGTTCAGATGAAAAGTCTTTTGGACAACATTCCCCAAAGTCCCACAAGGATTTCCTTCCTCTCAGTCCAGTTAGGTAAATTTATTTACCAACTTAATGTGCCCAGTCAGGTTTTAAAGGTAGAATCTGTATTTCTGATAAACTAGGACTTCTGTTCAATGGATGTCCACATCCGAGGCTCACCAATTCTGCCCCAAAACCACATTTCTAGCTTTATCTCCCTAACTCTCCCACCCTAAAGCCTTCTCTCCCACCAAGCCAGTCCATTTTCAGTCCCCAAAATATAAGATAAGCACCTCTAGTTCCAGCTTTTTGCTAAGACCTTTTTTCTTCTCCAAAGCATTCCCTTCCTGTCCCCTGCCTGTTCTGCAAGATTTACTACAGATCGTGCCAGTCATTCATTCAGTAAACAGAGCCTGAGGGCCATCCACAGGCGATGGGATCCTGGGAAAGCAGGACACAGTGAGTTGGAACCAGTTCTTGTCTTTGTGTCCTTTCCATTCTTCAAGGGAAGACCCCTGTCACACAGTGGATTGAGCCATTAATTAAGTGCAGCTGTAGGGAGTGCTAAGCATATGAGGCACAGAAAACTGGGATTACATATGGTAGGAGAAATGTCCTGGAGGTCAGGAAGATGCTCCTGAGAAAGCAGTTTTGCTGCAAGTTGGGAGGATGAACGAACAGGAGGCTAACGTAGGGCAGAGGGGGACCAACAAGTCAACTTTCCCAACAGGTGCATGGTTATGATGAAATTGCGATATAGTCATAAAAGTGTGGGAAGGAAATTCCTGCCTTCCAAGTGTGAAAACTGCAACAGCAGTTCTTCCCGGCTCTCTGTGAAGCTGGGACAAAAAGCACTCATGATCCTACATTTGAAGTTCCAGAGGTCACCAAGAAAAGCACCGAGCCAACTGCTCTCAGTGAATTCTGAGAACTCACCAGTAAGACTGGGCCTTGCTCCTCTGAGCCCCATTGTCTGGTCAATATAAAGAGAAAATTCCAACAGGATGTGAAATGCCAAAGCTCAGCTTTATGGAAATGCCAGTATTCCCAGAGAGAAGCTCCACCTCCACATCCTGGAAGCCCCCTAGAGAATGATCCAGAAACACTCCTGGAGAGGGAGTTCCAAGAAGGAGAGGCCTTGTTTTCTAACCAGGTACGTGCTGAAGGGCAGACTCCACAGGGACTGAGGTGAAGCTCGGCAGGTGGGGCTACCTGGGGAAGACATCACTGCCTCTAGACACAGGGAAACAGCCCTGGAAACATTCGGTATGAAGCAGAAACCGACCTCTGGGCCAAGAAAACACACCCCACCTTGTCTACATGTAGACCCATCCCCTAAGGGTCAAACTACAGAATGAACTCCAGGGAAGCCAAGGCTGACTCCCTCCCAGCACCAAGCAGCTAGTCACGGGACAGTCTGAAGAGAGGAGTGGGCGGATATTCAAAATCAGACCCCAAAGCCACTCTGCCAGCATCCCTTGGTACCAGACAGGCTTGCTTGGCATTAGAGATGGAGCAAATGAGCTCAGAGTCAAGACTAAATTAACCACAACCGAGCCTTAAAAGCCAACATTAGACTCTTCCAAAGCCAAAGATGGCTAGAAAGTTGTTGCCAGTGACCAAGACTCCATTCAGGCCCTAATTCTATGGAAAGACCTGGAGTTCACATCAGAGAGTCTGAAGGCCATTCCAGAGAACAATCAAGCTTTCTCATGCTTACACCCCACACATTTGGCTCAGACTCCCTAAAAACAACTTATAACTACAAAGTGACTATAAGCCAAATAGCGATGGCATTGACACAGGAATAAATAAACGGAACAAAACAGATATCCAATAACAAATGTTAGGTATACGTGGAACTTACCATATGGCAAATAAGGAATTTCAATTTAGTGGAAAAAATAAATCTTATAATGTTGATAAAATCGGTATTCCTATGCGGGGGGGCGGGAACCCCACAAAGCCAGATCACTATCTAATACTCTATAAAACACATATTACAGATAAAGATTTAAATGTAAAGCATGAGAAGTAAAAGTATTAAAATACTATTTAGGATATTTACAAGACTTCGGAGTAAGGGAAGTGAGAAGTGAGTTGGGAAATCCAGCAGCCATGCAAGATAATAAACATGCTTAACTGAATAAAAATCTTAAGAAATTACTATGGCAAATGACATTTTTTAAAAAAGCAAGAAACAAATAAATGATAGTCTGCAAAATATTTGTGTTATTATATGAAAAACATTAATATCTTTTATATATGAAATGCTCCTAAGAGACAAAGAGCCCACTACAAAAGTAAGCAAAAGAGAGGACCTGGATATTCACATGAGGGGAATCTAATGAGCAACACACATGAAAAGGGCTCAATTTCATTTTCAGTCAAGGGAAATGCAAATTAAAACAAGAAAAATGTACCTGTTTTCACTTAACACTATGGCAGAAATTTTAAAAGATAAATTAAAAAATATCCACTGCTAAGAGTATATGGAAAAGCAGATATTCTCAAACATTAAGAATGCACATCATTATAAAATTTTTAGAAAGTATATAACTTTTAGAGAGTTAATGGCAATATCTGTTAAAACATACAGATTGGAGCACCTGGGTGGCTCAGTGGGTTGAAGCCTCTGTCTTCAGCTCAGGACATGACCCCAGGGTCCTGGGATCAAGCCCCACATTGGGCTCTCTGCTCAGCAGGGAGCCTGCTTCCTCCTCTCTCTCTCTGCCTGTATCTCGGCCTACTTGTGATATCTGGCTGTCAAATAAATAAAACCATTAAATAAATAAATAAATAAATAAATAAATAAATAATAAAACATACAGATCTTTTGAGCCCAAAACTCCAATGTTGGCACTTTATCACTCAATATAGCAGTAAACAGGAATAAATAGAAAAAAACTTGAAAGCACATGAATGTCCCTCAATATACAACAAGGGATGAAAACTAAATTCTAGGACTTCCAAAGTATAGAAGATTATGCAGCCATTAAATAGAAATAGATACGATGTATTTATCTGAAGAAATGTCAGATTTTAAAAAAGATTTTATTTATTTATTTTGAGAGAGAGCATGAGAGTATGCACACAAGTAGGTTGGGAGCAGTAGAGGAAGAGGGAAAGAGACACTCTCAAGCAGACTTCCTGCTGAGTGCAGAGCCCAGCATGGGGCTCAGTCTCAGGACCCTGAGATCATGGCCTGAGCTGAAGTCAAGAGTCAGATGACCCTAAAGAAAAGTCAATTTAAAGAGCCAATTTCAAAACAATAGATTTAGAAGGCACTCTATGCCGGAGCAAGGTGTGGAAGGGCACTCACCACAGCACTAACATCAATTATCTCTGGGATGTGGGAAGAGAGGACAGTGCAGGGAATTATTGTTCAACCTCTGATTGTTTCTTTTGTTTTCAGATTACTCATCAGCTTTTTCATATAAAGTGATAAAAAATATTCTGGGAGAAGGAAAGGATTACTTAAATTTTACTTTACCCAACAACACCAAATACAGTAGGCATTCAAAATTTTTTTGTGGAATAAAGTGGAAAGGAATAGGAAGGAGATGAAATAGGTTTAAACATGTTTGTAAAGGATAAAAGGATAAGCATTCATGGAATGACAAAGCACTGTAGATCCTATAAATAAATGACATGAGAAAAGGAAAAAGAGAGACTTGATAAAGTTGGTGAAAAGAAGAAAAAGAGGGGAAAAAACTACAATAAAATAAATAACAGACATCAATGGAAAAGATAAAAGTAACAGGCTATTTACCCCAATAAACGTAAAAGGGTTTAACTCCACTATCAAAAGAAACAGACCTTTCATGATGGATTTTAAAACAACTAGGTGGTTTTCTCTGAAAATGCCTAAGTAAACATAAAACAAAAGTGACATTCTTAAGTGACTCTTAATCTCACAAAACAAACTGAGGGTTGCTGGGGGAAGGGGGTGTGGGAGAAGGGGGGTGGGGTTATGTACATTGGGGAGGGTATGTGCTTTGGTGAGTGCTGTGAAGTGTGTAAATCTGGTGATTCACAGACCTGTACCCCTGGGGATAAAAATATATGTTTATAAAAAATAAAAAATTATAAATAAAATAAAATAAAATATTTCTAAGCAAAAAAAAAGTGACATTCTTCACAATCTCCAAGACATCATAAGAGATTTCATAATAATCCTAACAAGAAATGTATAAGATCTTAAAATAAAAGCTACCAAATTATACTAAAGGGCATAAAAATTCCTAGAGAACTGTTTTGTTTTTGGTGTTGCTGTGTGTGTGTGTGTGTGTGTGTGTGTGTGTGTGTGTTCTTTTGGGTAGAAAGATGCACTATTGTAACAGTGTCCTTTCTCCCTAAATTAATGCTTATGTTCAATGTAATTCGAGTCAGTATTCTAACTGGAATTTTTAATGAAACTTGATTCTAAAGCACAGAGAAATAAAACATAGATTAGCCAAGAAAATTTACAACAAAAACCATCAAGAGGCCCTAACTCTACTCTATGTTAAAATTAACTGGTTCTGTGAGGAAAGGAATTTAGTGGAGAAAACCTTGTTTCATATTTGCAGTTAACAACATGGTTAGCATTCTGTGAGCAACACTTTATGAAACTGGAAACGTCCATGTTGATCAAACTGGTTTAACACATCAACGTGATGTCGATCAAACTGGTTTAACACATCAACGTGAATCCAAAGAACAGAAATGTTAGCAATATTAATAGATATATCAAAAATAGATCCTGAGCAATTCCATAAGCCTGAAGTGTACCAGTCAGGGTATGTGATGTGGAGAAAAGGGACACACACAGATAACTACTGAAAAAGCAGATATTTTCTGGGACATTTTTACAAATCTAGAAATGGACCCCCAAGATCTTAATTTTTTTTTACAATAATTCATCAATTTTTAAAATTTTTAATTTTTGTATATTCAAAGTATTTTTTTTATTGTGTGATGTTAGTCACCACACAATATATCACTAGTTTTTGATGCAGTGCTCCAAGACCCTTAGTTCATCAAAAACCTCCCATCTGTGAGTCTACTGAAAATCTTAAACTATTATATTTTGGGCAAACAAGTTATACTTTTTAAAATAGAAGCAAAGTAAGCATTTCCCTTAGATTCAGTCAAACAGATAATATTTTGTCAGAGGGCAAACTTCTCTACAATGAATTAGAGTGCATATCCTTCATCTGAAATTATCAACTTTAAGGCTTCCAGGTTGCTGCTACTCCTTTGGTGGTTGTATTCTAGAATTTTAAGAGCAATTCCATGTTCTTCCCATTTCCTTCTATTAGCCTCTAGTTACCTACATGCGTGACCTTTCCATTATTACAGTGTGCCTTCTTGAGAGCTCCTGCAGCTTCGTTCCAGATTTTCTATCACATAGCAACCAGAGATTCGAGAATTTACCAAGATGAGTAATTCAGGGAAAACCAACTCTCTCATCCCCACCCTCCAGTCTAGGAAAGAGATGCTCAGTGGTGTGTTTCTAAAAGTAGGGACGACCCCACCCTCACCCCGCATGCAGTCAGAAGGAAGTAAAGTGTCTTTCTGTTGCAGGATTATCAGGTGGGTCAAGGGGGTGGATCCATGAAAATGTAGGGGCAGGGGCTGGATGTGAAATGTCTAAAAGGGAGGAGTTTCGGGGGGTTCCTGTCAGGGAAGAGGCCCGGCTCCCACTTGCGTGTTCTGCCTGGGAGGCAACTTGCAGCAGAATTCACAAGGAGCATGTGTCTAGGCCTGCAGGGCAGTGGAAAGGCTTCTGGGTAAGTGCATGGCTGTCCCCTGAGACGTCCGTGAGTCCTGCCAGGCTGAGCGATGTCCGAGGACTGGGCTGGGCCCAAGCCGACAGACCAGAGGAGCACCAATAAAGCTGGCAACTTTGTGCACTTGGGAGCCATGGCCTCCACCCCCAGTTCCCTGGCACTACAGAAGCCTGGAATTCCCATGTGACCCCAAAGGGAAAGGAAGATACCCTAATGAGGACAAGGGAGGGTTTTCTACCAGGTAGGTGGAGAGAGTAATTTGTAAACTTAGAGCGATGAAGAAACAGACGTTCCTTGCATCTCAGTGTTGTAGACTCTAAGGCGAAGGGACCACACAGTGTTCTGGATCCAAATATGCCACTGTTTTGCACAAGAGCAAAGTAATGTTCCCCGCTGTATCCTTACTGATACAGGGGATTTTTCTGGTTGTCTTAATCCCCAACACCAAGCATTCCACCCCTTAAACAGATGCCTAGACCTTTTCCCTAGTAGTAAAGAATTCACAAACATTAAAAAGTCACCAAGAGTATTAATACAAGCAATGTGCTTACTATGTGTCCAACGCCGTGACAAGGTCTGTACTCAGAGTATCTCACGGAGTCTTCACTATGATCCCATGTGTCAATTATGTGATTTGTCCTCATTTTGTATGCAAACTCAGAGAGGTTGAGTAACTTGCCCCAGATAACCCAGACTGTGAGCGGCATGGTTGGGTTACAAGCTCTGGCTCCCTCTGTCAGTGCCCTGAACTGTCCTCTGTGGAGGAGCCAATGCCAGGAGCTACATGAGTGTAAGGACATGGTGCTGGAGAAATCTCCAAGGTGCTTCCCCTGAAGAGCAGAGCTTCAGAGAAGCCCAGGGAACTCTTTGATGGGGGGGCTGGGTCCTGAAGGAGGGAGACAGAGCCCATATCCGAGTATGGCAAGCAAAGGGAGCTTTAGGAAGAAATGCACGAAGAATGTATGGTTCATTCCAGGAGCCCGGAGCAGACTGGAATTCCTGAAGGGAGGAGACCCACTCTACGGCTGTCCCTGCCTCCCCCTCAGCTTCCTCTTTGTGACCCTTCCAATGGGCTGCATGTGAACCTTTTGCTTTCATTCATTTGCCTCTTGAAGTAATGTTTGGCAGCTTGAGGCTTTTGGTCTAAAACTAGTAGTGTTTTGTGGGTTCAATGCAGGGATGGACTCACATGTTTCCCCCCCTGGGTCTATCTGACCATGTTTCTGCTCAGACAAACACAGTGCAGTCATGTGGTGGGAGCAGGGGGGAGTGGGGTGCTCCCTGACATGCCGGTACCTGACCTGGTTTGTGTGTTCATTCCTTCCTGTCTCAAGAAAACAAATTACCCTCCTGGTGTTAAGGATGTGAGAGAGTGTACCAAACCAATAAGGAAGGACAAAAATCCATCAGGAGACTTTAATGCACGCGTTCCTTCCATCTAGGCATGTGGGAGGCAGCATGGCACAGGGAGCGGAACCTTCCAGGCTTTTCATGTCTGACAGTCACCAAGTCCCACCTGCTTTATTTTACACTGCTCACCCCACAATCTCTCCACTTCCTCTGCCACGCTCCTAGCAGGAGGAGGCGAGAACTCTAGCAGGAAGTCCGGTATGTGGATTCAGACCCAGATGCCCTATGACAGCCCAATGAAAAGTTGTATTTAAATGTATCAGAAACATGGGGGCGCCTGGGTGGATTAATCTGTTAACTGTCTGCCTCCTGCTTTTGGCCCACGTCACGATCTCGGGGTCCTGGAACAGAGTCCCATGTTGGGCTCCCTACTTAGCAGGGAGTCTGTTGAAAATTCTCTCTCTCCTTCTCCCTCTGCCCCCTCTCTAAAATAAATAAATCTTTTAAAATAAATAAGTAAATAAATGTCTAGGAAACACGAAATCAAGACCATAATGATATGGGAAAGGTGCCTCCTTTTCCTCAGCCACACTTTCTCCTGCATGGTCCCCACTAAATCATGTAATCTTGTAGAAGGCGGATCACATCTGAAATTCCTCATCTCTAAAGTCAGGGTGGCAGAAGCAATGAGCCCCAAGGTCCCTTCCAGTCCTGAATCTCTCAAGGCTCACCCTTTTATCCCAGCACCCAAACGGGGAACCAAGCCAGAACCAGTAGACTCCAAGGTCATCTGACCACAAGGAGCTTATAATCAAGTTGAGGAATAAAACAGATGTTTATTCCTTCAGCGCCAAGAATGGAAATAATCATAATAATAATGTCTTAGGATCATGGGAGATAATCCTGTGATATTAATAAATAGAGGGCAGCACAGTTATAGTACCAAAAGGCAAATCACGAATTATAAGAGAATGTCGACGTGGGCCATAAGGATTCCCTGTTCTCCCTGATATAATGTAATAAATGTAACAAGTAATTGACACACACACACAAAAATAGTAGCTCCATGTCTTCTGTAAAAAGCAAAGTAAGGAGAGAGCAGTGCATAGGGGAAAACCCAGACCACGTGTAATCAACAGGGAAGTCTCTCACTGGAGCAATGGTATTTGCATTGATCCAAAAGGGCAGACATGATTTAAAAGGGGGACAGGGTGAGAAGGAAATGCAAAGAAAGCAAAGGCTCAGGGCTGCTCACAGTTGGTAGGAAAGCGAGGCCTGTCACTGACTAGCACTTCTGAGCATGTTACTCAGTTATTGTGGGTCTAAGGTGATTTCCCTGTGACACTGTGGGGTTTCATGAATTACAGTCGCGGTTTTACGTATATTCTGTTTTTTGTTTGTTTGTTTATTCATTCATTCCATATATTCTGTTTTGCTCTCTTCTTCAGAGTCCACTCTGGCTTAAAAATTCTGAGGGGACCGGCACTACATAAAGCGTCCACGATGTGGCAGCACGTGGCTTCGTAGATGGACATCTTCAGCAGGGGAACTATGACACACCAGGTAATAATCACACAAGCACTATTTAAGGCTCTCAGGAAAACACAGAGAGAAGACGTGAATAGTCCATACTGAGCTTTAGAACTTGAGATTTAGAACTTAAAGGGAAACCAGATGTTTTTGATTCCTGAGTTTTAGGGGCACCTGGGTGGCTTAGTATTTTGAGCACTGGACTCTTGATCTCAGCTCAGGTCAGGATCTTAGGGTCGGGAGAGGGAGCCCTGCTCTGGCTCCCCATTTAGTGGGCTTATTTACATGGGGTCCAATTCTGATTTGAGCTGATAAAACCCAAAGAAACTTACCCTCCGTCAAGTGTACCAAGTCAATCATTCATAAACATTTTCTTTTTTTTTTTTTTAAGATTTCATGTATCTATTTGAGAGAGAACGAGAGAGAGAGCACAAGCAGAGGGAGCAGCAGGCAGAGGGAGAAGCAGACTTCCCGCTGGGCAGGCAGCCCAATGAGGGACTCAATCCCAGGACCCTGGGATCATGACCAGAGCCAGAGGCAGATGCTTAACCAGCTGAGCCACCCAGGTGGCCAATGTGATCAATTCTTGTATCATAAAAACCTTCTTATCTCCAGGATGGACACAAAGAGACTGGTCTTCCTTTGGCCAAAAAACTGCATGTTCATAAAACATATTTACATCTTAAAAGCAAGGGCGGTAAGAACAATGTTCAAGCTTTAACCAGTTAAAAAAAATTCCATGGATTTAAGTTTAACCTTGACTAACATCACAGACAAGGCCATAGCATCAGTTTCTAAAACACGGAAATCAATAGAATCCACAATGTGCCGTTTGCTGAGAGAGTTATGCTAAGCTCACACCCCGTGAGAGGAACCCCACTCCGTGAGGTGGACAGCCAGGCTGGGACTCACAGTTTGCGATGTCGCCTTGGAGCTGCAGAATCTGCGAACCGGCATCGTGAGGACAATGATATCAAACTGCTCGGGGGGACCTGTTTCCTTGGAGACTTCCCACTTGTCATTCTGCAGGTTGACCTGAGTCACATGGTGTCTGAAGGAGACATCAGCAGCTGTTCCAAAAGCAAGGACATATTCACATCCTCAGGGTTTCCAGTATGAACAGGAAGAGAGAGAGGAGTTACAGACTGGATCCATTCAGGGGAACTGAACAGTGAAGGCACCCTTCTTGGGGCTCACTTCCCCATTAGGTCTCATTCCCTCTTAAGCCTGAAAAAGGTGTCTGTGAACGAGATCCAAGCTCTCATTAGTGGATCAATTTACCTTTATTAAGAATTGGAATGAGGGGGCACCTGGGTGGCTCAGTGGGTTAAAGCCTCTTCCTTAGGCTCAGGTCATGATCCCAGGGTCCTGGGATCGAGCCCCACATCAGGCTCTCCACTTGGCGGGGGTCTTCCTCCCCCTCTCTCTCTGCCTGCCTCTCTGCCTACTTGGGATTTCTGTCAAATAAATAAAATCTTAAAAAAAAAAAAGAATTGGAATGAAGAGAAATACGGTTGAGAATGTCCTCTAATCGCATTTTTCTTCTTTATCACCAAGGTATTTTGATAATTACCTGAGTAGTTATTTGACTAATATTTTCTTCCCTATTAACCTGTGAGCCCCCAGGGAAGGAACCATATCTGCTCTGTGTCTGTGAAGACCGTATCCCATACACAGTAGAGTACTCACCACATAGTGGGATTTCATAAGTACCTGCTGAAGAGAATGAATCAGGAACCATAAACCAAAAGACAAGAAAACATCCCTGGATTGTTAAGTGTCCTTGAGGCCAAGCACTTACCTCACATTGCAATTGCCAGAAAACTTGGATTTGTTTTTACAAATCTAATTGTATGCTGTCTCAGGAATGGAAAAGCAAGAAATGAAGAAAGAACAAGACACAAAAGCACGTTGGAAGATCTCGTCCATCATTTCCAGGGGACACCACAGCATCCCAGCCACCCAACATCCGGCTTATGTCCGCCTGGCCCTGAAGCTTCCTTCCTGTGGCGACTCCATCCTCCTCCCCTAGAAGGTCCCTCCGCCGTTGTTCTGACATTGATTCGGAATATCTGCCTGTGTCTGGTATGTCTTATCCATCCAAAACCACTCATTTCCTCCATTTCACGTCTCTAGACCTCAGATGCTTTCACTGTCCCTGGAATCCCGTGGCAACACTGTGAACATTCAGAGTTTTTAAATCAAAAGCAAATATATTAGAAGGAACAAGGTGCTAACTAGGCCCAGGGGTTCGTCTCTTTGAGGCAATTAGCTTCGTTCTGTTCATACACTGGAGCAAGGGCTAGTAAACAGCCTCCAACCTGCCTGCTTGCGCGGAGGCCCCTTCAACTCCCACCCGCCAGCTTCAGGCCGGCCTGAACCTTTCCCCTTCACTCGTTTCTATTTATTTAGGGTGCCGTGGGAAAGAGTGGTGCACGGTTATGGGCGGTGGTGAGCAGGCGTGCGTGTTTCAGGGAACTTAAGTCCACGGACCTAGAAATTCTCCATACCCAGCCAGATGTCCTGGACATGCGTCCCAAGGGTCCCAAAGTATTCTGCAAGGTGTATGTCCGTGGTTCTCTTAAGTGTGGACCCCAGGCCGGCAGCACCAGCGGCACCTTGGATCCTGGTACAAAGGTACGTTCTGAGACCTAAGCCAGACCTACTGGACCAGCATCTCTGCTGCTCAGGCTGCTGTTCTCGAAAGTTGTTCTGCGCAATATTGGTTTTAGAGATTTGAACGCATTCGAAAGCATACGTGATTAGTCATATCCCACACAGATAATCTCCTGGAAGTCTGGTCCAATCAAAACCGTGCTGGTTCATCCAATAGACTGTGGGGTTATAAATTTTATTGATTCCAAACTGTAGAATAGTTTTGGAATGACTTAACAATTTGATCTTATGCAAGGTCAACTTCATTAAGGAGACTATTTTTTTAAACCAAAATGTAGCAAAAGGTTGCTATGTACCTGGCCTACTACTTGCTTGGGTTGACAATGAATGCGTTCTATCCCATAGTCCTCACGGTAACACTTTGCAGGGGGGACTGTAATTACTCTCATTTTTTCCAATGAAAGAACCAAGGTATAGATTTTTAAACTTTCCGATTATTACATAGCTAGGAAAGGGTTAGTTAGTTCCAGGTCAATACGATTCCAGAAACTAATGTTTTGGAAACATGAAAACACTCTTGTGGATCATGTAGTGGAGAGAAAACTTCCCAGAAGTTCAAAGGATGTTTAAAAAGATACAATTGCAGAATTTAAAATAGTATAATAAGGTTTATAAATTCTGTAACAACAGATCTGGGTAAACAGGAAAAAGACTTGAGGTATTACAAAGATAATATTAAAATAAATCATTTATATGCACTCAAATTATATAGATCTTGAACTTGATTATGTAAAAATTCATTTTTTAAAAAAGGAGAAAGTAGGTCACAAAACGAACTTATGGTTGATGTCTACAGTGACATTTTCCTGTGATTTTTCTGTATCTTCCAAACTTTCAACCAATAGTATGTAATCTTTTTAAAAAATTCCCTTTTGAAGTAAATAGTATTTTACAT
Source organism: Mustela nivalis (assembly GCF_964662115.1). Taxonomy (NCBI): domain Eukaryota; kingdom Metazoa; phylum Chordata; class Mammalia; order Carnivora; family Mustelidae; genus Mustela; species Mustela nivalis. The sequence goes on from NW_028135925.1 coordinate 245,645, forward strand.
AGGGATAAAAAACTCTATAAAACCATTGTCTCAAGAGGTTGTACAAATGGAAAATATTAACAGGTTTTTACTAAGAATTGGTTAAATTAAAACTGATAACCACCTAATATATATATTAAATGTATTTCATAACTATATTCAATATATTTAATATATACTCCAATGTACATGCATACATATATATAGAAATAGATATAGAAATCTATATATCATGATACCTACCTGCCATGTACAGGGTAGGTTAAACTCTATGGGAGCCACAAATAATTAAATAGGACCTCTTTTCCCAAGAGCTTCCAAAGCAAAACTGGAAGATAAAATATATATTCTCCCAAACACCTACCAAGAGAAGGATGTAGGTACTGTGTATTCAAGGACTGTTCCTCTGCTGGAAGAACGTCAGATGTAAGAGGGCAAGGACTTTGGTTCTTGTATCCTTAGCACCTAACACAGCATCTGACATACAGGAAGTACACTGAAGGGATAAGCGTTCACTGAAGGGATGTGTGCGTGCATGGATGGATGGATAGGACATATAATACAGCTGGTAAGTACTTGAGGATTTCAGTAAATAGGCACATCCAAATTGGGTCAAATCATAATGGAAATGAGATTTTTAAAAGTTAAATGGTGGCAAGAGATGAAGCTGATGGTGACATTCTACAAAATATCCAATGCTATCACATTCTGTAAGGGTTAATTTTATGCACTAGCTTGAACTGGGTCATGGATTCCCCCCAAGATATTTGGTCAAATATATTCTGGCTCTGTCTTTGACAATGATTGTGGATGAGATTAACATTTAAATTGGTAGAATGAGTAAGGTAGATTACCCTCCCTACTTAATGCCCATGGCTCTTATCCAGTCATTGGCATGTATGAAACAAAAAACCTGACCCTCCCCAAAAGGAAAGAATTCTTCCTGACCGACAGCCTTCAAACTGGGACAAGGGGTTGTTGGGGGTTTTTCTACCCCTTGTATTGGGATTTGCCAATTCATCCTGCAGATCTTGACACCTACCAACCTCCCTAATCACGAGCCAATTCTTTATAATAAACTGTATATATACAGATATATCCTATTATATATTTGTATATATAATACATATAAATACATATTATATTATATATTATATAATCAAATAATATATAAAATATATTATATTAATTATATATTATATATTTTATATATTATATGATCATATTATATACGCTATAATATATTAAATATTATATATAATTATATATTTATATGTGTTTATATATTTATATATATTTATATAAATACACACACACACACACACATACACACACTCCCTATTATATCTAGCTCCTGTTGGCTCTGTTTCTCTGGAAAATCCCAAGTAATACACCATCATTGCCTGAATTCTCAATTGACATCTACTATTTCCCCATGCTGTATGTATATCGAATCTAACTGACTCCTCTATTGCCTGCTATCAGGGATTCTTGGGGTTCTCAAAAAGTAAAACTTGATGAAGAAAATCAAAATAGTAATTATTCTTGAAATAGTTTATGGAACAAAATGTCTTAGCACCTTTCATCAGTGATCTTGAATTGGGCACCTTACTTAATTATGATTCATCAAGAAACTTACTTCTGTTTAAAGAAAATAGTTAGGGGTGCCTGGGTGGCTTAGTGGGTTAAGCCTCTGCCTTCGGTTCAGGTCATGGTCTCAGAGTCCTGGAATTGAGTCCCGCATCGGGCTCTTTGCTCGGCTGGGATCCTGCTTCCCATCCCACCCACCCCCCCCGCCGCCTGCCTCTCTGCCTACTTACAATGTCTCTCTGTCAAATAAATAAATAAATAAATAAATAAAATCTTTAAAAACAACAAGAACAACAAAATGTTGGACTCCTGGGGGGGCTCAGTCAGTGAAGCATCTGCTTTCTGCTCAGGTCATGTTCCCAGGGCCTAAGATCGAGTTCTGGGTTGGGCACCCTGCTCAGCTAGGAATCTGTTTCTCCTGCCTGCTGCCTCATGCACATGGGTGTTCTCTCTTTCTCTCTCTCTCTCTCTCTCTCACACACAAAAATAAATAAAATCTTTAAAAAATTGAAAGATTTAAAAAAAAAACAACAAATCGCTTATCATCCAAGATCATTTATCAACTTTTCTAAAAAAGGTCATTTTCAAAACATTCATAAAATACGTAAAGAATAAATGAAAATCCTAATAGAAAAGGGACAAAGTCATAAATAAGAAATTCAAGAAAAAAGGTGGAAAGACCTCACTAAACACACAAAGATGCATGAACTCAGTCATAATTATGTAAGTACAAATCAGAACACAAAAAGACACCAGCTTTAACCTGCCCCACTAGCAAAAATTTAAAATTTTTAGTTATAAAATACCTAGATGCGCAGAGAGAGAAATTTTCATTCATTGCTTTTTCAAATATTTTAAAAAGATTTATTTACTTATTTTAGAGAGAGAGAGAGAACACGAGTGGGAGGGGTAGAGGGAGAGGGAGAGAATCTCAAGCAGACTCCCCACTGAGCCCAGAGTGGGGCTCCATCTCACCACTCTGAGATCATGACCTGAGCCAAAACCAAGAATCAGATGCTTAACTGACTGAGCCACCCAGGAGCCTCCTCATTACCACTGATGAGATATTCTTTCAGAGGAGCAGATAGAACCACTTAGTTTAATTAAAAATTCACAATACCATTTGGCACAGCAACTGTGCTGTTAGAAACTGGTTCTACAGATACACCTAAAGAAGTGTGACACAGTTAAACAATGCAGCAATAGCGGTATTAGCGAAAACCAAAACAACCCCTCATCCCACCAACAACCTAAATATTTTCCAGAAAGCTAATCCTGACATAAGCAATGAATTTATTTATTCATAAAGAAATCATATAACACTGAACAGGCATTGAGAAAAATGAAGCATACTGAATTTGTTGTTATGAAAATAGACCTAAGATATGATTCAGTTGATGATGATGTATTAGGATTTTCCAGAGAAACAGAACCAATAGGAGGCATACAGATAGATAATTGGGGGGGACTGATTTATTACAAGTAGACCAAACAAGGTGTTGGTTTATGAAAAATAATCCCATTGGTATACTTAAAAAGAATAAATATAAACACACATGAATAAATAAATAGAGGCAGCTATGTAAATCAATACACAGATCCATAAAGTTTTTTCTAGAAGCACACATTGAAAACTATTATTAGGGATAAAAGAAAATCAGCTATTGGTAAAGAGAAGAACATCTATTTTATAACTTTCTTTATAGTATTAATATTTAATTATGTTTACAACGTTTATCTTTAAATGCCAATAGTAAAATAAAGCAGAGAAACTCCTATCCCCACCTGATTCTTTCAAGAAGTGCTTAATGATTGAATAAACTCCTTAAGGTGCCTCAAAGTTACAGTCTCCTTCTTTCATCACCACCCCTTCAATAGGAGATGTCAGAGGCTTCAAAATGCCAAGAGCTAACAGGTCATCATAACAACTGAAATAAATCAATATATATGATATAATTAAATACCACTATCAGTTAGCTTAAAAATACTGTATTCTCTTCCAAGAATTCTTAGAGAGTATCACTCTACATAATTAGAAATCTTCATATGATCGACTCAGTGCATGTTTTACATTAAAAAAACAATTCAAGGGGCACCTGGCTGGCTCAGTCAATTGAGCAGGGGAATCTTGGTCTTGGTGAGTTCAAGTCCCCATGTGGGGTACAGAGTTTCCTTAAAAAATCAGTAAACCATCATCCAGGTGAAGAACAGAAACGTTCTGTGAATCTATAAATCTTGCTGACATTAGCTGAAGGCCTATTTTCTTGTATATCTCAAAATTACAGACAGTGAACATAGAAAGGTATGCAGTTCCCCCAGGACTAGTTGTCCTCTTTGCCAACATAGCACAGTAATTCATATTTAAATCGAGCCCTGGATGTAGCATATCTTCCAGTCTCCAGGACCACCCTTGGGAGGCACAGACTCTGGCTTTCCCACTCAACTCAGGCTAATGCCATCAACGATGTTATTGTAGTATCTTCACTATATCACAAGGGGCAAGGTGTCGCTCTGTTAATAATGGATGATTTCTATCTTTTTACATCCTATGGGCATGAAGATTGACTCCTGCCAACTAACTCACCTTTGGTGTTGCTTGGCATAGTGAGGCGTGCAGGTGATGTACTGGGCACCCAAGTCAACCGTGCTCTGTGGATTATAAGAGCTCCTGGCTGTCGTCCTTCTTCCCCCTTGGATTCATTCACAAGAAACATCTTAGTGCATCAGAATGACCCTTTTGCAATGAACACCTCAATTATGCACCCCAGAGTGGGCCAAAGAGATTAGGGCTGTATTAAAAGAGGACTTTGTTGTGCTTTTCTGTTTTAGTTTTGGGCTTTGTCCTCTACCATCGTTAGGACAACTTGGTCACTGCGAGGTATTTTTAAAGAGGACACAGCGGTGTTCAGCGCTGTGCCTGGCCCCTGGATTCACACATTTAAACAACAGGAAAGGGTGTGTGGAGAACATCCAATGAAAAAACGCATGACATGTCAGAATAATCACTGGGAGCATGTTTTCACTCCCACAAACGGGTTTCGTGAGAAAAAAAAAAGGAGTCTGTCAACTAGATTTTGGTAGTCCTAGTCCAAGGGCACTTTGGGATCCTCGACATGTGCAGATGGCCTGGAAGGCATGGCCAGGCCTAGATGAAAACCAAAACAACAACAACAACAACAAAAACCACGCACTGGCCAAGGGGGTAGGCCCAAGCTGTGCAAACTGCCAGAGCTCCTGGGCTGCCCTCAGGGTGGCACACCTCCCGCTCCTCCTCCCTAACCCCGCGCGAGACTCCTCCCCCTCTTGATCCCCCGACCTGTGCTCCTCCAGCCAGGGCTCCTCCTGCTCTTCCCAGACCCTGACCAAGGTTCCCTCTCCCTGCTCCCCTCACCCCCCCCCCCCCGGCCATGCCCACTACTCCAGCCCCGGCTCCTCCTGCTCATCCCAGACTCTGGACCCTGACCTAGGCTCCCTCTCTCCCTATCCCCCCTTTCCTCCTACCCTAGACTCCTTCCTCCTCCCTCACCCGCGCGGGGATCCTCCCGTCTCCCGCCCTAAACCCCCACTCCTCATCCAGAGTGTCCTCCCTCCTCACGCTCCTGACCCCGCTTGGGGATCTTCCTACTTCCCACAGTGGCCCCCCTCCTCCTACCCAGGGCTCCTCCCGGTCCTCCCACTCCCTCCCGGGGCTCCTCCCACTCCCTCGCACGGGGGTCACTGCCTACTCCGCCCCTCTCCGGCGTCCCTGGGGAGCTGGAGGCTCCGGTCACGTGACCGGGCGTGCACCGCGCACATTGCCGCAGGGAGGTGGCGGCCGCGGTGACCGGATCGTCCCACAGCCCTCCCAGGGTGGGCCGCCAGCAGGCGCCGCCTTCCTCTCCCGGGTTTCAACCACCCCACGACCCACCTGAGTCCCCAGCTTCATCCCACACCATGAGGTGCACTGGACGAGGCGCCTCCTTCCCGAGCAGCGCTGCGCACAGGCTTCCCGTCAGCCCGGCGCCCAGGATCAGCACCTGCGCCAGGGCCGGGAGTCTCGGGGCGAGGCCGCACCCGGCTCTCGGGTTCCGCGCTCCAGGCCCGCCCAGCCTCGCCGCGCACAGTGCCGCCCGCCGGCCTCTAGGGGGCAGACGGGAGGCGAGCGGGCCGCGGGGCGGGGCGGGCCACGCCCAGTTGCTCCCGAGCCTCACGGAGGGGGCAGGGATGCAGGATGGAGCGTGAGAGCACCGATCCAGGCCGGAGCCGCTGCGGGAGTGACCGCGCAGTCCCGCAGTGCGGAGGGAGGGACCCGGACGGCCGCTGCTCACCTCCTCCGGAAGCACGTGTGAGTGCAGGAGCTGTCCTTTTCAGGTTGGCCCAGGGCTCTGTGGCTGCCCTGTAACCCTGAGCCTCAGTTTCTCCATCTGTCAAAGGGGGACCCTAACGTCTGCGTGTCAGATTGGTGACCGTTCACCAGAAAACTTGAGCTCACTCGGCTCTTCGGTCCATATTTTAGAACACATTCCACGTGCTCTGAGGTATATAAAGATGAGCAAGTAAAGGACACATGACCTGTTGGTTCCCTTCAACATTGTCCTGGAAATTCTCAGTGAAACAACAAAAAGCAATGAGAACTATGAACCGTTAAAAAAAAAAAAATAAAGAATTCAGATACCCTAGATTGTAGATAAATTATTAACTGGAAAACTAGAGAAACTGGATAGCTATGAGAAGTGCTAAGAAAGTTGACAGTGGTAGCCAGATAATGAAAACATTTAAAAATTAAAGGTTTTACTTTATGCCCCCTTATGAAGAAATTACCATACATCAAATTGGTGGTGGACCAACAGTACATATATCTGATAAAAGAAAATATAGATGAAATATAGAAGAATTACAGCCTGTAAAAAGACATAAGAATAAAAGATAGAACTGAACAGAAAAACATTAAAAACATAGTTATTTACAACTTGTGTGTTGCAAAATGCACAGGACAAAATATAAATAGCAAACCGGAGTGGAGTTTGATAATATATCAAAAATCCTAAAACTCTGTCCTTTGAATGAAACATACCAGGTCTAGACATTTATCTGGGGGAAATAATAGATAGCTAAACATTAAGATTTACATAAAAATGTGTTTACCTCAATGTTATTAGAAACATTGATGTCTGGGGCACCTGGGTAGCTCAGTTGGTTAAGCGACTGCCTTCGGCTCAGGTCATGATCCCAGAGTCCGCGAATCGAGTCCTGCATTGCGCTCTTCTCCCGCTAACCTCTCTCCTGGCATGCTCTCTTTCTCAAATAAATAAATAAACTATTGAAGAAAAAAAAAAAGAATCATTGACGTCTATATCCAACGAACCTTCTAAGAAAATAGGGCTTTAAATATTTAAGGACATACAGAAAATTACTCATTCTATAATGTTGAAAAACTGGCTACAAAACTAGTAAAATCCCAGAGTTTTACAAACACACAGAGACAAGTATGACTGCAGTATTAGAGAAATTCGAGAGGAAACAGATGTATCTACATTTTTCTATTAATTTCAAGGTTTTATAAAAGCCATATGAATCTATTAATTTATTTGTTATAAATACAATAAAGCTGCTATTCTAGGCAGAAGAAGTTAATCAATCCCTGCTTTAAAGAGATTTCACAACCACATGCTAAAGACCTCAGAACTGTCTAGAAAGGAGATTTGAGGTAATCTAGTTCAACAGCGCTCTGCCACCAGCATTTTACATAATGTAAATATAGACACTAAGTTAAAGTGAATTTGCCCAAATTTATGTAGTATTTCAAGGATGAGACCAGGGCAGGTCCTCCTGGATTGTTTTGAGTCTGTTCTCAAACAGCTCCTGCTTCCTCGTTTCTTGTACAATCAGGTCTAAAACCTCATGGTCATCTTCCATAGTTTCTCTTTTGTCACTGTTATTTATTGGTCCTCTGTCCTTTTGACCTTTTCTCCTCTGTTTCTTATATTCAATCTCATGCAATTCTACACCAGAAAACTCAAGCTTTACTTTTTTTCTTTTTCTTTCTTTGTCTCTTTCTGTCTTTCTTCTTCTTCTTCTTCTTCTTTTTTTTTCTGTTTTTTTTGTTTTACTCCGGGCTCAGTTTTACGACCCTGAGATTGTGTCCTGAGCAGAAATCAAGAGTGGGACACTTAACAGACCTAGCTGCAGAGCTGCCCCAAGCAGTCATTACTTCTTAACTGGATTACTATAATGACTTTTTATTATTATAATGCCTATTATTTCATTATTATTATAATGACTTTCTCCCCTTTCCTAATCTATGTTCTCCACCGAGCTTCTGGGTCAGTCACTACCATTCTCAGAAAACTTGCAGTAGCACTCAGTTTCATACAGAACCAAGTTCAACTGCTTGGCATAAAAACTGTTCAGTGATAATTCCCCACACTATCATTATATCTTAACCTTGGTAATCTTCGTATGTCCTGTGCTATAGCTAAATGGAATTATTTTATGTTCCCCCCAAATTTTCCACATATCTGTGAAAGCGGTAAGCCTTTGTTTATGTAGTTCTTGAGTACAGAGCATACTTTCTTTGACTTGTATTTCTAGTATTGTTCATTTGCATGAATTCTTCACTCTTTTCCTTTTCTGATGTGATCAATAATATGTTCTTTAAAAAGTATGTAGAATTGGAGATGGTCATGAGCACTAAATGGAGGTGGCTATCATGGCTGTGATTTCTCATTAGTCTTTAAGGACTAGTATAACCAACCACCTTACCCCCATCCCCAATCTCCAGAATGGGTTCCATCAGCCCAGAGCTATAACTGTAGGGTTGTAGGTCCATGGTTGGCTACTGGTACTAGTGCATCTTTCTGGGACATTTGAGAATGACTAGACAACTAAAGAAAGTAGGATTGCAAAATAGCTAGGATGGGGCTTCTGTATTTACTCTTCCTAGCTACCTTGACCTTTTCTCTTCTTTCCTGTTCCTGATCTTTGCAAGCCTGGCTCTTTCTGTTCATTTAAGTCCCACTTAGAAGTCACCTAAAGGAAGCCTTCTCTAACTATTTGACTTAAAAGAACCACCCTGTGACTTTATACCCCCAACCTGTTTCATTTTCTTCATGTTACCTAGTCACTTTTAGAAGTTATCTTGCTTTCTTACCTACTTATTTGTTGTTTACTTAATAGAGTTTAAGAGGATAGAAACATTGTCATAGTCAATATGGTATCGCTGACAACTAGAATCAGTCACAATTCTCAGACACAGAGCTCAGTAACTCTGCCTAGAAGGTATGCAAGCCGTTCAAGAATTATGCTTAAACTAAGATAGACTGAATGGTAATTCAGTGGGTCAGTTTCAGCATTGAGAATACTTTCTCAGAGAGTGCTTTTTTATTATATAATAGGACTGTAATAATATAAAAATATCATGCCAGTCAGCAAAGGTTGTCTGCTTGTGTGAGGCACAGCTCTGTCTGTTCTTACTAACCGTGTTATTGATAACTTCAATAACCGTTAATGGCAAATCAGTTTTTGATGGCATAAAATCAAGGTGAATAGTCTCATAGGGTTACTTTAAGATCAGGAATTTAAGAGATTTCAATAGAAGTCACTGAAACAAATTTAACAACAAAAAAAATGGAGGAGGTTATTTGAAGTGTTACCTTTGTATATAGAAAACAATTTTACAGAAACAAGGAAAGAGAGCTTAGAATTTTACTTGGCTTAGGTGTCGGGTGCCTCAGTTGGTTAAATGAGGGCTTTGAGTTCAAGCCCCATGTGTAGCCTACTTAAGAAAAAAAATTGTACTTGGCCTTAAGTTTATTCTGAGTTAACAGTATAATAGAGCTGTTAAGACAAAAAACTAAATATCAACCTAAGCTATGATAAATGGATTAGTGTGCAGAACAAGGACGGTGATAGTCCCACACTATTTACACTGCTCAGAACACATTTAGAATACCAGGTTCATTCCTGGACCCAAGATTTCAAAAGGATCATTGAGAAATGGGGTCATTCCAAGGAAAAGTGTCCAGGATGATAAGCAGACTTGAAATTATCTTGCTTTAATAGGTAAGAGGGATAAAGTTTGCTAGATTGCTAGCCTGAAGAAAATGTCACAAAAACATGAAAACCATCTTCAAACATGTAATAGATCTTCAGAAAGAAAAATAATTGGATACATCAGTATACTAAAATCAGTTGATGAAAATTATAAGAAACTAGATTCTGGCTTAAAGATATTTAAGGAATAATATAGATATTTATTATCTGTATTATATATTAAATATCTATGTTATTTATTGAGAATATAGATATTCTCAAAGAAGAAATTAAGGAATAATTTTAAGTAGGTGCATCTAAAAATGGAACACATTTCCTCATGAAGTAGCTCTCCAATGGGGACACCTTCGGAATGTGGATGGGCACAATGGGGGATATTGTCAAAGAAACTGAAGTACTGGATAGGACAGTGGTCCTGGGACAGCAGTCCTCAAACAGGATATGTATAAGTAAATGAAGATTTTCTAAATGGTAGACAGAATTTTAAGGAAGCCAGTTTCCACTGTCTGAACTGCTGAAAGTACTTTCCACTAATATGTCTAGAAAAGCCTTTGTGGTCAAGCAGATTTGCCTTTCCTACCTTACCCTTTCACAGTTGCTCTTTACCAGCTTTGTAAGAATTCTCCAGATTTACCACCACCATGAAACACTAGAGTTTTCTGAATTCAACTATATATATACCTGAACAGTTTTATAGTTTCACATGATTTCCCATTACTTATTATCATCCTTTTCATTTCAGCTTGAGGAAGTCCCTTTAATGTGTACTGTAAGGCTCAACTATTTCCGGTGATAAAGTCCTTCAGCTTTTACTTGTCTGAAAAACTATCTTCCCTTCCAATTTGAAAGGCAGCATTGAGAGACTATGGACTCTGAAAAACAATCTGAGGGTTTTGAAGGGACGGGGGGTGGGAGGTCGGGGTACCAGGTGGTGGGTATTATAGAGGGCACGGATTGCATGGAGCACTGGGTGTGGTGCAAAATTAATGAATACTGTTATGCTGAAAGTAAAAAATAGAGAAAATAAATAAAATATTAAAAAAAAAAAAAAAGAAAGGCAGCTTTGTTGGGTTGTAGGGGGGGCTGGGTGGCTCAGTGGGTTAAAGCATCTGCCTTTGGCTCAGGTCATGATACCAGGGTCCTGGGATCGAGCCCCACATCAGGTGCTCTGCTCAGTGGGGAGCCTTCTTCCCCCTCTCTCTCTTTGCCTGCCTCTCAGCCTACTTCTGATGCCTCTATGTCAAATAAATAAAATAAAATCATATATATATAATATATTTATGCATATATGTACATTTTGCAATATATATTTTGCAAAGTCTCTGCTAAAAATTTTCTGATAGTCTTATGGGGGTTCCATTATAGATAACAAGTTCTTTTTCTTACTGTTTTAAGATTCTCTCCATTCCCCTTCCCTCCCCAAAACTCGACTACTGTTAAACATACTTTAAACGAGTGTTAGTCTAGGGACACCTAGGTGGCTCCATCAGTTATGTGTCTGCCTTTGGTTCTGGTCATGATCCCAGAGTCCTGCATCTGGCTCCCCATTCAGTGGGGTGTCTGCCTCTCCCTCTGAACCTCCCCCTTCTTGTGCTTTCTCTCTGACTCTGTTTCTCACACACACACACTCTCAAATAAATCAATAAAATATTTAAAGGAAATAAACAAGTGTTAGTCTCGTAAGAATATCATTACATCATTAATTCAGGTATCAATTAACTTGCAGTATATGATAAAGTTTTTGGAATTGGGCTAAACAATTCTATAATGGAGACCTCACAGAGGTTTTTGTGCTGCAAAAGAGGACAGCTGGCAAAGCACTGATGTGGGAATGAAGTCAGAATGAATCAAACTCTTGACTGCCAACTATACATTGTGTGTCCTTAGACAAGTTACTTAATTCTGGGGGGCTTTGGTTTTCTGACCTGAAAACAGTAATATTCCCTAACTCACAGAATTATTTAAACAGTCAAATGGTATCACTTGCTGCAATTTTAGTAGTATTAACATCTCCTTTTATATGCAGATCCCAAATGTCCTACCTTTCCAGAGTGAAGTCTCTCATTTTAATTCTTGGGACTATGCAAGGTGCCTTTCTATATCGAAGAGCTCAGAACCCTGAAGTGAACATGAACATTCTAAGTTGCAAGTAAATAAATGCTAAGCTGCTGAAATAACACAGGGGATGCTACTCTTTAATTGCAGAGGGTGGGCTTTTATTTTAATAGAGCTGCAGTCAAATAAATTTCCCTGTATTCATATATTTTGATATGGGTCAATGAATAGTCCCCATTTACTGTTCTGTGGCTCCAGTTTCCCCTTCACCCTTACTTTGTCCCTGGGTGAAAATATATATACCGGCATTTAAATACCTTTGTGGAAGACTTATAAATTCTTTTTTGTATACATGCAAATTCCAGATATAAGCTTAGCTATAATCATAGACATGCAAACATTTGTGGATAAACATATATTTTAAAATTGTATATGGCTGAGCAGGTAAACGTTTGAGTGATTAGTAGTTAGGCAAAAAGTAATGTATAAGAATGATGTTTATAGGGGAGGAGTCAAGATGGCGGAGAAGTAGCAGGCTGAGACTACTTCAGCTAGCCGGAGATCAGCTAGATAGCTTATCTAAAGATTGAAAACACCTGAAAATCCATCGGCAGATCAAAGAGAAGAAGAACAGCAATTCTGGAAACAGAAAAACAACCACTTTCTGAAAGGTAAGACCTGCGGAGAAGTGAATCCAAAGTGAAGGGAAGATAGACCCCGGGGGGAGGAGCCAGCTCCCGGCAAGCGGCAGAGCAATGGCACACAAAATCAGGACTTTTAAAAGTCTATTCCGCTTAGGGACATCGCTCCAGAGGCTAAACTGGGGCGAAGCCCACGTGGGGTCAGCGTGGCCTCAGGTCCCGCAGGGTCACAGAAGGATCGGGGGTGTCTGAGTGTCACAGAGCTTGTGGGTATTGGAACGGGAAAGCCAGCTACAGAGACAGAGCCAACAGTAAGCTCACAGCTCGGTGTTACCTTGAACCGGTCGCAGGCTCGGTGATCTCAGAGCGTGGCCGGAGGTCAGGTAGACGGGAGTAACTGGGCGCTGTTCTCTGAGGGCGCACTGGGCTCTCAGCTCCTCCGGGCCGGTGACCAGGAGGCCGCCATTTCTATTCCCATCCTCCGGAACTCTACGGAAAGCGCTCAGGGAACAAAAGCTCCTGAAAGCAAACCTGAGCTGATTACTCACCCCGGCCCCGGGTAAGTGGGGTGCAATTCCGCCTGGGGCAAAGACACTTGAGAATCACTACAACAGGCCCCTCCCCCAGAAGATCAACAAGAAATCCAGCCGAGACCAAGTTCACCTACCAAGGAGTGCGGTTTCAATTCCAAGGAGAGCAGCAGAATTCCAGAGGAGGAGAAAGCCAAGCACGGAACTCATGGCTTTTTCCGTCTGATTTTTTTTTTAGTCTTGCAGTTAATTTAATTTTTTTCTTTTTCATTTTTTGTTTTATTTCTCGCCTTCTGGTAAATTTTTAACCTTTTACCTTTCTCTTTTTTAACGTTTTTTAACTAGTTTATCCAATATATATATTTTATCTTTTTTATATTTTTCTTATTTGTTTTCTTTTTTTAAATTCTTTTCTTTTCTTTTCTTTTCTTTCTTCCTTTTGAACCTCTTTTTATCCCCTTTCTCCCCCCTCACGATTTGGGATCTCTTCTAATTTGGTTAAAGCATATTTTCCTGGGGTTGTTGCCACCATTTTAGTATTTTACTTGCTCCTTCATATATTCTTATCTGGACAAAATGACAAGACGGAAAAATTCAACACAAAAAAAAGAACAAGAGGCAGTACCGAAGGCTAGGGACCTAATCAATACAGACATTGGTAATATGTCAGATATAGAGTTCAGAATGACAATTCTCAAGGTTCTAGCCGGGCTCGAAAAAGGCATGGAAGATATTAGAGAAACTCTCTCGAGAGATATAAAAGCCCTTTCTGGAGAAATGAAAGAACTAAAATCTAACCAAGTTGAAATCAAAAAAGCTATTAATGAAGTGCAATAAAAAATGGAGGCTCTCACTGCTAGGATAAATGAGGCAGAAGAAAGAATTAGTGATATAGAAGACCAAATGACAGAGAATAAAGAAGCTGAGCAAAAGAGGGACAAACAGATACTGGATAATGAGGGGTGAATTCGAGAGGTAAGTGACACCATAAGATGAAACAACATTAGAATAATTAGGATTCCAAAAGAAGAAGAAAGAGAGAGAGGGAGCAGAAGGTATACTGGAGAGAATTATTGGGGAGAATTTCCCCAATATGGCAAACAAGCATCAAAATTCAGGAGGTTCAGAGAACGCCCCTCAAAATCAATAAGAATAGGCCCACACCCCGTCACCTAATAGTAAAATTTACAAGTCTCAGTGACAAAGAGAAAATCCTGAAAGCAGCCCGGGAAAAGAAGTCTGTAACATACAATGGTAAAAATATTAGATTGGCAGCAGACTTATCCACAGAGACCTGGCAGGCCAGAAAGTGCTGGCATGATATTTTCAGAGCACTAAACGAGAAAACCATGCAGCCAAGAATACTATATCCAGCTAGGCTATCATTGGAAATAGAAGGAGAGATTAAAAGCTTCCTGGACAAACAAAAACGGAAAGAATTTGCAAACACCAAACCAGCTCTACAGGAAATCTTGAAAGGGGTCCTCTAAGCAAAGAGAGAGCCTACAAGTGGTAGATCAGAAAGGAACAAAGACCATATACACTAACAGTCCCCTTACAGGCAATACAATGGCACTAAATTCATATCTCTCAATAGTTACCCTGAATGTTAATGGGCTAAATGCCCCTGTCAAAAGACACAGGGTATCAGAATGGATAAAAAAACAAGACCCATCTATATGTTGCCTCCAAGAAACTCATTTTAAGCCCGAAGACACCTCCAGATTTAAAGTGAGGGGGTGGAAAAGAATTTACCATGCTAATGGACATCAGAAGAAAGCAGGAGTGGCAATCCTTATATCAGATCAATTAGATTTTAAGCCAAAGACTATAATAAGAGATGAGGAAGGACACTATATCATATTCAAAGGGTCTGTCCAACAAGAAGATTTAACGATTTTAAATATCTATGCCCCCAACGTGGGAGCAGCCAACTATATAAACCAATTAATAACAAAATCAAAGAAACACATCAACAATAATACAATAATAGTAGGGGACTTAAACACTCCCCTCACTGAAATGGACAGATCATCCAAGCAAAAGATCAGCAAGGAGATAAAGGCCTTAAACGACACACTGGATTAGATGGACATCACAGATATATTCAGAACATTTCATCCCAAAGAAACAGAATATACATTCTTCTCTAGTGCACATGGAACATTCTCCAGAATAGATCACATCCTCGGTCCTAAATCAGGACTCAACCGGTATCAAAAGATTGGGATCATTTCCTGCATATTTTCAGACCACAATGCTCTAAAGCTAGAACTCAACCACAAAAGGAAGTTTGAAAAGAACCCAAATACATGGAGACTAAACAGCATCCTTCTAAAGAATGAATGGGTCAACCAGGAAATTAAAGAAGAATTGAAAAAAATCATGGAAACAAATGACAATGAAAATACAACAGTTCAAAATCTGTGGGACACAACAAAGGCAGTCCTGAGAGGAAAATATATAGCGGCACAAGCCTTTCTCAAGAAACAAGAAAGGTCTCAGGTACACAACCTAACCCTACACCTGAAGGAGCTGGAGAAAGAACAAGAAAGAAACCCTAAGCCCAGCAGGAGAAGAGAAATCATAAAGATTAGAGCAGAAATCAATGAAATAGAAACCAAAAAAACAATAGAACAAATCAACGAAAGTAGGAGCTGGTTCTTTGAAAGAATTAATAAAATTGGTAAAACCCTGGCCAGACTTACCAAAAAGAAAAGCGAAAGGACCCAAATAAATAAAATCATGAATGAAAGAGGAGAGATCACAACTAACACCAAAAAAATACAAACTATTATAAGAACATACTATGAGCAACTCTACGCCAACAAATTTGACAATCTGGAAGAAATGGATGCATTCCTAGAAACATATAAACTACCACAACTGAACCAGGAAGAAGTAGAAAGCCCGAATAGACCCATAACCAGTAAGGAGATTGAAACAGTCATTAAAAATCTCCAAACAAACAAAAGCCCAGGGCCAGACGGCTTCCCGGGGAAATTCTACCAAACATTTAAAGAAGAACTAATTCCTATTCTCCTGAAACTGTTCCAAAAAATAGAAATGGAAGGAAAACTTCCAAACTCATTTTATGAGGCCAGCATCACCTTGATCCCAAAACAAGACAAGGATCCCATCAAAAAAGAGAGCTATAGACCAATATCCTTGATGAACACAGATGCTAAAATACTCAACAAAATACTAGCCCATAGGATTCAACAGGACATTAAAAGGATTATTCACCACGACCAAGTGGGATTTATTCCAGGGCTGCAAGCTTGGTTCAACATCCGCAAATCAGTCAATGTGATCATCAATAAAAGAAAGAACAAGAACCATATGATACTCTCCATAGATGCTGAAAAAGCATTTGACAAAGGACAGCAGACCTTCCTGATCAAAACTCTTCAAAGTGTAGAGATAGAGGGCACATACCTCAATATCATCAAAGCCATCTATGAAAAACCCACCGCAAATATCATTCTCAATGGAGAAAAACTGAAAGCTTTTCCGCTAAGGTCAGGAACACGGCAGGGATGTCCATTATCACCACTGCTATTCAACATAGTACTAGAGGTCTTAGCCTCAGCAATCAGACAACAAAAGGAAATTAAAGACATCCAAATTAGCAAAGAAGAAGTCAAATTATCACTCTTTGCAGATGATATGATACTACATGTGGAAAACCCAAAAGACTCCACTCCAAATGAAAGAAATTGAGGAAGACACAAAGAAATGGAAAAATGTTCCATGCTCCTGGATTGGAAGAATAAATATTGTGAAAATGTCTATGCTACCTAAAGCAATCTACACATTTAATGTAATTCCTATCAAAGTACCATCCATCTTTTTCAAAGAAATGGAACAAATAATTCTAAATTTTATATGGAACCAGAAAAGACCTCGAATATCCAAAGCGATATTGAAAAAGAAAGCCAACGTTGGTGGCATCACAATTCCGGACTGCAAGCTCTATTACAAAGCTGTCATCATCAAGACAGCATGGTACTGACACAAAAACAGACACATAGATCAATGGAACAGAATAGAGAGCCCAGAAATAGACCCTCAACTCTACAGTCAACTAATCTTCGACAAAGCAGGAAAGAATGTCCAATGGAAAAAAGACAGCCTCTTCAATAAATGGTGCTGGGAAAATTGGACAGCCACATGCAGAAAAATGAAATTGGACCAGTTCCTTACACCACACACAAAAATAGACTCAAAATGGATGAAGGACCTCAATGTGCGAAAGGAATCCATCAAAATCCTTGAGGAGAACACAGGCAGCAACCTCTTTGACCTCAGCCACAGCAAAATCTTCCTAGGAACAACACCAAAGGCAAGGGAAGCAAGGGCAGAAATGAACTATTGGGATTTCATCAAGATCAAAAGCTTTTGCACAGCAACAGAAACAGTTAACAAAATTAGAAGACAACTGACAGAATGGAAGAAGATATTTGCAAACAACATATCAGATAAAGGACTAGTGTCCAAAATCTTTAAAGAACTTAGGAAACTCAACACCCAAAGAACAAATAATCCAATGAAGAAATGGGCAGAGGACATGAACAGACATTTCTGCAAAGAAGACATCCAGATGGCCAACAGATACATGAAAAAGTGCTCCATATCACTCGGCATCAGGGAAATACAAATCAAAACCACAATGAGATATCACCTCACACCAGTCAGAATGCCTAAAATAAACAAGTCAGGAAATGACAGATGCTGGCGAGGATGCGGAGAAAGGGGAACCCTCCTACACTGTTGGTGGGAATGCAAGCTGGTGCAGCCACTCTGGAAAACAGCATGGAGGTTCCTCAAAATGTTGAAAATAGAACTGCCCTATGACCCAGCAATTGCACTATTGGGTATTTACCCTAAAGATACAAACGTAGTGATCCAAAAGGGCACGTGCACCCGAATGTTTATAGCAGCAATGTCCACAATATCCAAACTATGGAAAGAACCTAGATGTCCATCAGCAGATGAATGGATCAAGAAGATGTGGTATATATACACAATGGAATACTATGCAGCCATCAAAAGAAATGAAATCTTGCCATTTGCGACAACATGGATGGAACTAGAGCGTATCATTCTTAGTGAAATAAGTCAAGCAGAGAAAGACAACTATCATATGATCTCCCTGATATGAGGAAGTGGTGATGCAACATGGGGGCTTAAGTGGGTAGGAGAAGAATCAATGAAATAAGATGGGATTGGGAGGGAGACAAACCTTAAGTGACTCTTAATCTCACAAAACAAACTGAGGGTTGTGAGGGGGAGGGGGTTTGGGAGAAGGGGGTGGGATTATGGACATTGGGGAGGGTATGTGCTTTGGTGAGTGCTGTGAAGTGTGTAAACCTGGTGATTCACAGACCTGTACCCCTGGGGATAAAAATATATGTTTATAAAAAACAAAAAATTAAATTAAAAAAAAAGAATAATAAAGGTTGAAGAAGGCAAAAAACGTTTAATAAAATAAATTACATAATTAAAAAAAAGAATGATGTTTATAGATGTTCTAAAATATCTATTACTGAATGAATCAGTGAGCTAGTGAAAAAAAAATAGTACTGAGGTTGAGAGACTGACTCTACAAGGTCCATTATTACATTAACAGCTTAGGTTATTATCAGGTTCCATTAACTGACCAGAAATTGTATCCTAAAAGCCTTCCTTTTTCTTTATCTAGAGCCAAATTATTTCTTATTGGCGCTACCCAGATGAAGTTATGATATTGTAACTGAAGATGGTTACATCCTTGGCCTTTATAGAATTCCTTATGGGAAGACGGTGACAGTTCAGTTAATATTCAATTCAGAGCAGCTTGGTGACTGTCTCGGCCCTAAGTGAGTGTCAGACAAGGAAAAGACTTAAAGATGAAGTTCATAGTTAACTTCTCACCCATGTCTCTACATGCCCCCAGAAGAGAACCTGATTCTTCCCTGGCTTCTTGTTCACAAGATGGTTTTATAATTACTTTTTTTATATAATTACTTTTTTTAATTTATTTATTTGACAGACAGAGATCAGAAGTAGGCAGAGACACAGGCAGAGAGGAGGCAGAGAGGAGGAAGCAGGCCCCTGCCGAGCAGAGAGCCCGATGTGGGGCTTGATCCCAGGACCCCGAGATTATGACCCGAGCCGAAGGCAGAGGATTAACCCACTGAGCCACCCAGGCACCCCCACAAGATGGTTTTAGAGTGTGATGGAAACTAAGCTGTTCCAAATGTTCTCTGTGGGTCCCTTTACTCATTTCTGTTGATTCTTTCCAATCTCTTTGTTTCATGAAGGGTTAGAAATGGTAACATGGTAACACGGGTTAGAAAATGGCTTGTAAAAATGTCCTTCCTGTCTCCTCTAATAATAGCAAAGAGATGAGTTTGGTCCTGGTTCTTTACCCCAACAATAGGTACATCACTATCTGCAAGTGTGGTGAAAAAGATAAAGCACTCGAATTTGTTGCTAGGGTTATAATCCTATATCTGTCACTTACTAGAAGAATATGCAATAGATTACTTTTGCTTATTCATCTAATTGTTCAAACAAAAGCCAACTTTTTTTTTTAGTTTTCTCTTTAGATATTTCTCCTTGAAAAGGATGTTTCTCAAATTATAAAATGCCCTCTCAAGTTTTAAGCAGTAAAGTATATTTCAGGAAAGATACTAATTTGAAACAACCTCAATCAATGTAATTTTGGATTCTTATAAAGGTCAGAACTACCAGACAGAAAATGTTATCATAGACTTAACATAATTATAGTAATCATTTTTCAGGGTCTGACCTAATTTTGTGAATACTGTAATAAAATATTGAAGGGTAATTTAAAAATACAGTAAGTGCTTTTGAGTTGTCTAGAAGCAGTGCCAGAGACAGGGAGTCAGGAGCATGTGATTTATTGCTGGTCTACCATCAGGAGAAGGTCATGTGGAAATCCAGAAGGGCAAGGAAAGGAGCTAGGGAAGGGTGTGGCTCAGCTAAGCCCTGCTGAGTCTGATCTCAGGGGAGCTTATGGATCCAGAAACTGCATCGTGGAAGCTGTCCTGCCTAGAAGTTAAGGAGTTAGCCTCTTGCATTGCCACAGCAGTTAGTTATTGCTTAAGGCTACTTTTATTGGTGTAATCTCCTAGGTAAGGCAACTTCCATTTGCCCTGGGGGATAGAGGGGCAATGATGAGCACTTAGAAAGCAACACCTACAACATCTGGGAGCTCCACCTACTTTGGAAAGGAAGTCTGGGTGAACACCAAAATAACAGAGAGTGCACCTCTTACATTATACAGATCCTTTTGTTTTTCACATTAAGCTTATTTCATCCAGGTACAGGTTTTCCAGGGTATGGGTAGGTCAGAATTTCTGGGGAAACATATAAGAAGGTGAGTGGAACAAAGTATGACATCTGCCATTGCCACTGATCCTAATGCCATGGCTGTCACTTGTGAATTCCCACCTGTACTACCCACTGTAGATTCCCCTCCCTCTCAGCTGTGTCTCCTGATGTGGCAAGCCACGCCCTTATCCTGAAGGGTTACTGTGCCTGTAACAGGTCATAGTTGCAGTACTTGTACATTTTATAGGGAAAGCAAGGCAACAGAGTAACAAAAAATGTCCCACTGAATCTCGTGAACATCAAGTATGTTTTTCCATCCTCATTCTGTATCAGAATCCCTACCTCGTCATGAAGATCAAGGGCAATGACTCCTGCCAATATAGTAATTCCTTTCTTTGCCACTGCTGCCCTCTAGTCTTCTATCATGAGGAGCCCAAAGTCATAGCCTGCCAGCAGTCATGGCTTTATTATTAGGATGTTTACTGTGTGAACTAGTGGACATGTCTTCTGTCTGGGGACCAGGGCCTCTGGATCTATAAGAGCCTTAAATTGTGAGAACAGAAAGGACAAACTCCCAAGTGAGTTACTGGATGACAGTGAGTAAGACCATTCTTAATCCTACCCCTTTTTTCTTAGACTCCGTGTTCTACTGATTAGAGGAAGCAGCAATATATTCAGTCATTTGTTTAAGGTATCAAATGAGTCCTAAAGGACAGGACCCATAGATACAGGATGTCATCTCGCAGCTGGCATCTCTACTGGCTGGTGATTTCATTGCTTGGCTGGGCTAGCAGCCTCTTGATGGTGGTTATAGTCTCAGACCAGTGGCCTTCCAAGGCCATAATACGGAGGAATGCACCTTCTTTGACCTGCAGTGATTCCCTTTATTTGAGGTATGTCATGAGGGGTTCCATATTTGTAGATCAGATGCTCCGTGAACTCTTGAATAATAGTGCTGGCTGCTGTGGTCCTATGTGGAAAGAAAGGCAAATCATAACCAAAATATATATCAATACCAGTCATAGTGGGTTGTTGACCTTTCCATAAGAGAATAGGTCTGATGTCCCCCAACTGGTCTCCAAGTGGCTGGTTTGATCTCCTTGAGGTGATGGTATTTTGTGAGACCTCTGTTGCAGGCAGGTCAGACATACTTCCCTAGCAGTAGCCTTGGTGAGGCACCCACGCTGCAGGGCCCAAGTTAAACTACATCTCTCTCACCCTGGCTACTTCTTTCATGAGCCCACTGCACAGCACTGGAGTGGTTAAGACCTGTGTCTGGCTGACATCTATTGTAATATGCTATTTAAAATGTATATGATGGAAGCATGAGTGGCTCAGTTAAATGTCCGACTCTTGTTTTTGGCTCAGGTCATGATCTCAGGGTGGTCTATGTTGGGCTCCGTGCTCAATGTGGAGTCTACTTGAGATTCTCTTTCTCCCTCCCCCTCTGCCCCTCCCCCTTCTCACTCTCTCTCTCTCTCTCTAAAATAAAAATAAAATAAAATGTATATGAGTCCTCACATGACTATTAGCTATGTGAATGTTCTAATCTTTAAAGTTTATATATTTAAGTGAGACATGACCTAATGATATACTTGGTTATTTGAAAAAAAATTCTTTGTAAACTTTGCTAAGTTTGCAACTTTGTAAACTTTGCTAAACAACTCTGACATACAATGGCATTAAACATAAAAAATTTACCATATTTATACAATATAAAATTTAAAAAATATATTTTTAAAACTTCAAACTGTCATGTGTTAAAAGATTTAATTTCAGATAAGATATTTATACAGATACTACAACATTTAAGAAGAAATTCTCTGCATTTTTTTTTCTAGCTCAGAGGTTTGTTGTCTACTTGCAACATGGTTTGTTTACACCTGCCAGCAGCTGGATCTCCAATCTGCCCAACAATAGCCTGGGCTTCATTCTGGCAGATGCTGGTTAAGACGTGTGGATGGGGAACAGCAGGGGACCACCTGGTCCAGGAAACACAAGTACCTGGAGACAAATTCCAAAGAATTCTGGGCCTTCAGGTACAAATAACATCAAGTAATGTTTCATTTTATTTTATGAGTGTGTCAAATATTTTGTCTTGTGTTTGAATGAAATAAAGTAGAAAAGAAGTGTCTTTTCTCAATCAGGGCTTGTAACAGACCATCAGAATTTATGTCAGTTTTTGCTTGAAAATGAAAGAATGCTTGCTTGACCTTAAGTGTGTTTCTCGTTTGTCAGTAGTAACCTTTATTGGCTAACCCCACCCTTCCCATTGTTTTGCTCCTTAACCTATATATTTACTTTATCTCCCTGTATGTAAAATAAACAGCCTCTTTATAAGACGATCTTGGGGCTACTTTATTCCCTGACTTTGTGTTCTCACAGAAGTCTTTATTAAGTAGATATATTACATCACATAACTTCTTTTTTAAGAAATATTTATTTATTTGAGAGAGAGCTGGAGAGAATGTGCATGCACATGCACGAGTGGGGAGGAGCCTAGGAGAAGTAAGAGAGAAGCTCAAACAGACTCCACACTGAGTGCAGAGCCAGACACAGGGCTCGACCTCACCACCCTGAGACCACGACCTGAGCTGAAATCAAGAGTCAGATGCTCAGCCAATTGAGCCACCCAAGGGCCCTAAAATTCTTCCTTTTTTTTTAAACATCTTTTTTTTTTAAGGTTTGATATATTTATTTGACAGACAAAGATCACAAGTAGGCAGAGAAGCAGGCAGAGAGAGAGGGGGAAGCAGGCTCCCTGCTGAGCAGAAAGCTTGATGTGGGACTCCATCCCAGGACTCTGGGACCATGACCTGAGCTGAAAGCAGAGGCTTTAACCCACTGAGCCACCCAGGTGCCCCACCCCATAACTTCTTGATAATACCCAAAGAGAGTGGAAAATTGTTTGCCTTCACTTACCTGTTCATTATCTTCAAGGGTTAGCATCACATTCTGGAAGCAAGGGGATTTCAACTTCCCTTTTTCTTTTGTAGTTTTGACGAGATGGCAAAATACAACCTCCCAGCCTCCATCAGCTTCATCGTGAAACACACGGGACAAGAGGAAATTTTTTCTATAAGCCATTCCCAGGGCACCACTATTGGTACGGCCAGAAGGATTGTGGCTCATAGTATGCAATGTCTTTTGTAGGGTTTGCAGACATACCTCCTAAGGATGTGGGCAAGCTCCCAGAGCCTCAAGTGACATAAAACAGAGCACCAGGAAGAAGACCCACAGCCTGGCCCTGGACACTTACCCCCTTACTCCTCTTACCTTGTCTTCTCCAGTCAAAAAGAATTCATGTAATAACAGGTTGTCTTTGTTCCCAAGCGTTCAGAGTTGGATATCCATCTTGGGATCAAAGTGAGATCATAACTACCCCTTGTTCCACAAATAGAAATTTCATACTTATAATTGTCATTTAAGTGTGGCAAAGGACCTCATGAGGAGGGGATGTGAGAAGGCCATTAATGCTTACGCATTTAGGACAGATTAAACTTTAGACATGCACAAAGATGAGCCTAAGCCTTCATATGTTTAAAGAGACTAAAAAAGAACTTCTTTTAGCTCACAGCAACAATGCTTCCATCTAATGTGTAATAGTTTCACTTTCAGAGGATAATTCTCTAAAACCCAACATAATTCTCTTACATGATGTGGTAAACTTTCTTACTCCCACTCTTTCTACTGGGGAAGTTACAAAGCCTACTTGATAATAGCAACCAGTATTCACTGAGTCTTTTCTAGGCTGAAAAATGATCATTTTCTTATAGGAATAAGACACACCCTGTTTTAAAAGATTATGTTGAAGAACAGTCTAATCCGATTTTCCACAGATCTTTTCTCTGACATTTATTAATCATGTGTGTGAGTTGTACTCTGGATTTTCAAGGTGTAACAGTTATCTGGAACCAGGAATCTTGGAAAATTATTAAGAAAGAAGTGACTATGAGCTAGAATTTACTGACTTCTAATATGTTATATGATTCTCTGATTGTGTGCCTTCTTAGAACTAAGAAAACAGAAAAGCTATAAAAATAAAAAAGATGTGCAAGAATGTAGCTTGATAAGATGTCATAAAAGTGAAAACTATTTGTCATATTAATGACTCTAAACTAACAAAAAAATATAAACTAGTATCCTCTGCACAATAAGGCAAGGATGTTTTAAAATATATTAAAAATAAATATGAAAACAATTTGACATGTATTGGATCTGTCACCTAAAGTGTAAGATTCAAATATCCACAATTCTCACTAACCTATTTTCAGCATTGCCAGTTATAGAAATCTTCAATATTGTTTCTGATTTCTCAACTATGGTGTTACAAGACTCTTTTATTGTTGATTTATCATTGTTTATGGTCTAGACATTGTTTTTAATATTAATCATCAGTATGATGTTTGATTCATATGTAGGTCTCATACTGGGTGACCGAGAAATGTTTGATAAGGAAATTGAGAAATGAATGAGTCAATTAGTGGTCGTAACATAATGAATTTACTCTCACTTACCATGATATCATTTCTTACATGCCAGTAATGGCGTAAGAATAGTTAATTTCTGTCTTGTTTTCTTTCAGCGTTCATAACATTTTCCACAATACCACAGATAGCTGAAAGAATCAAAATATTTTTTGCCTTAGCTCCAGTTTTTTCCATCAAATACTCAAAGAGGCCTTTAATTAAATTGGCATACAAATGGAGGTCAGTGTTAAAGGTATGTTATTCCTTTCCTTTACATAGCTGATAATACAAAATGACAATAATTCTGTCATTTCAAAATAAAAGGTCTTGACTATGTTTGCATGAATTTAATTTTTTGGTTTCAATGACAATGGATTCTTTTTTTGTTTTTACAAATGAATAATATTTTATTTATAATAGCTTTGGACTTCTCATTTTGAAGGAAAATCCAGTAGTCAGCTTATCTCTATCTCCCGCTTCCAAGTTTTGCCCTTAATTTGAATGCATTTCTTTTAGGGCACCTGGGTGGCTCAGTGGGTTAAAGCCTCTGCCTTCAGCTCAGGTCATGATCCCAGGGTCCTGGGATCAAGCCTTGCATTGGGCTCTCTGCTCAGTGGGGACCCTGCTTCCTCCTCTCTCTGCCTGCTTCTCTGACTACTTGTGATCTCTGTCTGTCAAATGAATAAATAAAATCTTTAAAAAAATAAATAAATGTATTTCTTTTAAAGGCTTTATTTAATTTCTTATTTGAAAGAGAGAGAGAACACAAGGGCAAGGGAGGCAGGGTAGGGCAGAGAGAGGGACAAGCAGACTGCTCTGAGCATGGACCCAACATGGGACTCCATCTCATACCCTGAGCCAAAATCAAGAGTCATCCACTTAACCGACTGAGCCACCTCTCTCATTTAAATATTTTGAACTAATGTGAGACAGTGAATTTCATTATAAATATAATGATCACATTGGACCATTCCTTGAATAACTATTTTGGTCTTCCAGATATGAATAAAGTAAACTTGTCTTACAGGCATTTTTGGCAACAAAGACTTCCTACCTAATACCTCATTCAAAAGATTTGTTGGTTCAAAGCTGTGTCCACTGAAGATTATTGGTAAGATTTGCCATGATATCTTGCTTATGATAAATGGTTATGACCAGGAGAACTTATATATGGTGAGAACAAATTGAATTTGAAATGTACTTTGTCCATTTTCAGAAAGCAGCTATTAATAGTACTTTATGCCTTACATGTCATTGTATGATTTATGCACATGTACTGATAGAGTCTTTGCCTTCCTGGTTTGGGGACTACACCAACATTCTGAAACTAATCAGCGTGAGCATGCTGGGATTATTTTGCATTCCGATTTGTCTTGCTCTCCATAGGGAACAGAGAGCAGGTGCTGTGCTGGGTCTTTTAATTGGCCTTTACTATTGAGTGTTTGTTTCCTGAAGTTTCTCGTATTTAAGTTCTCTCCTATCACTTAATTTTTTAAAAAAAGATTTTATTGATTTATTTGACAGAGAGAGATCACAAGTAGGCAGAGAGGCAAGCAGAGAGAGAGAGAGAGAGAGAGAGAGAGAGAGAGGAGGAAGAAGGCTCCCTGCCGAGCAGTGAGCCCGATGCGGGACTTGATCCCAGGACCCTGAGATCATGACCTGAGCTGAAGACAGAGGCTTAACCCACTGAACCACCTAGGCACCCCATCTTCTATCTCTTATTTTTTTTTAACAACTTCTGCTCTTATATCTTGGTTCCTAACACTCCTTCCCTTTCTTATTGACCCTTTTGTAATTGGCATTTGTGTCTGCTAATTACCTTACCAGCTTCGGGCATTCATCAAAATTCCTGGAGTGGGACACCGTTTAGGGGCTCAAGCTACTATTCCCAAAGCCGTACAGTTTGTGTATAGATGCTATTACAGATGTACACATTCATTCTAAGACTTTTTAAGCACATTAAATTAAAAAAACAGATTTAGAAGAAGCAGTTGTGGCATTCAGACTACTGGTTGGTTCCTTCACCTGTACCATTTAATAATTTACCAGCAAGAATCAATTTATTCAGTCAAAGAAAGAGAAGTTGTCAAGATGTCCATTCTTACCAATTTAGTCTGTGGATTCAAGGCAACCAAAATCCCTGAAAGCTAATTTAAGGATATTGACAAATGACTTTTAATGTTTATGGAGGAAAGCAAAACCTAGAGTACCCAACACAGAATTGAAGAGAAAGAGCAAAGTTGGAGGACTGGTACTGTTGAACGTTAAGACTTAGTCTTCAACTACAGTAATCTAGACAGCGTGGAATTAATGAAAGAAACAAGAAGATCAGAGTAGCAGAATAAAGAGTGCAGACACAGAGTCTCATGAACACCATCAACAGATCTTTGACAAAGGAGAAAGGCAGTGCACTAGAAAGACCATAGTCTCTTCAACAAATAGTGTTGGGACAACTGGATGTCTACATACAAAACAATAAAATAACCTTCACAAAGTTAACTCAGATTTGGATCATAGACCTAAATGTGAAATGTAAGACTCTCAAACTACTAGAAGATCACATCAGGAAAAACCTAAATGATCTTGGATGTGGCAAGGACCACCAGGTTGTACTTTTTGTTTGTTATAATTGATGAACCTACATGGACACATCATAAGTACCCCAAAACCATAGTTTACAGCGTGGTTCACTCTGGTGTTCTACATTCTGTGAGTTCTAACAAATGTATAATGACATAGACCTACCATTACAGTATCATGTAGGATATTTTCACTGCACTATAAATCCTCTGTGCTTTGTCTACTCATCCCTCCCCTCTTAAATCCTGGCAACCACTGATACTACTGATTTTTTCACTGCCTGCCACAGTTTTGCCTTTTCCAGAATGTCATGTAGTTAGAATCATAGTTTGTAGCCCTCTCAGATTGCCTTCGTCCATTTAGTAGCAAACATTCAAGGTTCCTCCATGTCTTTTCCTGGCTTGGTATCTCATTTATTTTTAGTGTTGAAAAAAATATTTTATTGTTGGGATGTATCACTGTGTATCTATCCACCTACTAAAGGTCATTATGGTTCAAGTTTTGACAATTATGAATAAAGATGCTATCAAGATCAATGTGCAGATTTTGCATGAACACGAGTCTTTACCTCCTTTGGATAAATACCAAGGACTGAAATTGCTGGATCATGTGACAAGGATTCCTTTTGTTTTATAAGAGACCACTAAACTGTTTTTCCAAAGGGGTTGTACTATTGTGCATTTCCACCAGCAGTGAATGAGAGTTCCTGTGACTTTTTCCTCACCAGCACTTGGTGCTGTCAATGTTTCAGACTTTTGTCATTTTCATAGGTGTGTAGTGGGATTTCATTGTTCTTTTAAATTGCATTTCCCTGATGGTGTATGATGCAGAGCATCTTTTCATGGTCATTTGCTATCTGTACATCTATTCAATGAGCTGTCTGTTAAGGTCTTTGGCCCATTTTTAAATCAGGTTATTTTCTAATTATTGAGTTTGAAGAGTTCTTTGTACATTTTGGATAACAACTTCATAGATATGTCTTTTGCAAATATTTTCTTCCAGTCTGTGCCCTGTCTTCTAATTCTCTTTGTCTTTTTCAAAGTGGACGTTTTTGACTCAGAAGTTCAGCTTGTCAGTTACTTCTTTCATAGTTTGTGCCTTTGGTGTTTTATCTACAAAGCCATCACTAGACCCAAAGTCAACTAGATTTTCTCTACTAGGTCATCTTCTAGGAGTTTCATAGTTTTGAGTTTGATATTTAGATCTGTGTTCTATTTTGAGTTAACTCTTGTGAAAAGTGTGAGGTCTGTGCCTCAATTCTTTTTTTTTTTTTTCTTCTACTTTTCCATGTCGTTGTCTAGTTGTTCCAGGACCATTTGTTGAAGATACCATTGTTTCTCGATTGTATTGCCTTTTCTCTTTTTCAAAGATCTGTTGACTATATAGGGGATCTATTTTGGGGCCCTCTTTCCATTCTATGGATGTTTGTCTATTCTTCCACCAGTACCCCACTTCTTGATTACTGTAGGTTGATAGTACATCTTGAAGTTGTGTATGTCCATCCTCCAACTTTGTTCCTCCCTTACAATACTGTATTACTGTATTGGCTGTCCTGGGTCTTCCATTTCTCCATCTGAGAAACAGTTTGTTGATATCCTTAAGAGAACTTGCTGAGATTTTGATAGGACTACATTGACATTGTAAGTCTTGCTCACTGACTAAGGTTTCCAGGGACATTGTAGTTAATTCAAACCTTGATGACAGGTTGACATGAAAGCTGCTGCATTTCTGATTGCTTCACTGGGAGTTGTGTAGCATTGCAGGAGCCCAGTTAATCATGGAAAGGGTTTCATTTTAAATCTCCTAATTGTCCTTGGCAGGCTCTGGGCTGATTTTTTGTTTGTTTGTTTTCCTCAACTAGCTTAGTTCTCACAATAAAACTTCAGATTCCCTGGGATTGGCAAATAACTTGAAGAAAAAACTGGCTTTAGTACTTTGCTTTTTTGAGGGTTTTTTTTTCCCTTTTCCATTTCTCCTGGTAATTTCTATCTTTTCAATCCTTTGTGCTCACAAAAGGGGTCCATGTGTGTGAGTCCTAACAGTTTAGATTGTTTTCAGTATGGGATGACAAACTACATAACTCAGAAATCCAATAATACCTTCTATGTTAATGTAAAATTACATATTTAGTAAGTAAATTTATGTACTTAATTAAAATATAATTTTATATTTTATTTATATTATTTGCTTAAAAATTACTTTAAATTGTATTGAAATTATTTAGTGAAGTAAGTATCAAAAGTTACACTTTCTCTGGGTGGACCAAGTATAAAAATAATTTTTTAACCCCTCAGAGTGGTGTGGATGTGTATTTGTCACATAACCCAGCAGGGACATCTGTTCAAAATATGCTACACTGGAGTCAGGTATAACTTTTCAAGTGCTTTTGAGTACAATTTTATTTATACTACTCATGGTTTACCTCATCATTCTGAGAATCATGCCATTGTCATAGGATGATAAATTTAGAAGTATAAAATGTAACTATTACATATTTATGTAATTCTTTATGGTTTCTAATATGTTAGTATCATAATCTATTAGGTCTTTTATCCCTAAGCAATAATCAGAGCAATATACCTATTTTCTATTTTACAAATGAGAAAATGTTAATTTGGAATAGTAGACTAGGAATCATTGAGGCCATGTTTATCATTTGACTTGCCAAAAGATTCAGAGCTATTCCTTCAAAAATGCCTAAGACTAATAATAACACTAACAATAACAATAAAATTTTAAAAACCTAAGACTAAAACACAGGTATCCGAATGCCTAATCTCTCACTAGACTTCATTATCTCCTCTGTTCAATTGTGAACTTTATAAGGCCCTTGAGCAAGTTTTATTCACTTCTATATGTGCAAGGCCAAGAGTTCTGGGCAAACAACAGGTACTCAAGAATATATGTTGCATGAATATTAATGAAGAAAAAATCCAGTGTGAATATCATCTTACAGTTGAGAACCAGGATAAAATCTTAGAAGAAACAGTATACTTGAGATTAAAATATCAGGCACTGAATCTTTTCTCTGAAACTTATTGCTAGTGAGACACTCAGCAAGCTCACTTACTCCTTATGAAGTCAGTTTCCTTAATTTTAAAAATGGAGTTAATAATAATGCTCTGACTTAACTAACAAAAATATTATGACAGTTCAACAGGGTGATAATCAAGAGTGTTGTTTAAATTTAATGAACACTAATGAACTCAAGTATCATTGAGATTTTGGGAAGGACTTTCTCATTTAACATGTCTAAATCTACTAAGTGATTGTTTTGAGGTAAATTATTAAAAATCTTTAACTTATATTTAGATTTAGTTCATTCCTGGTGATAACTAGACCAGGAAAGTCTAGGTAACCTTTGCATCTATTCATCTATGGAAACAATATTTATTGAGTACCTACTATGTGCCCTGTACCATTCTATGCTCAGGGTACACATCAGTGAACAAAGTAAATATTCCTGTCCTCCTTAAGCTGACATTCTAGCAGTTAGATATACAGACATTAAGCATAGCAAATAAGTAAATTATTAAAACTTTAGAAGGGAATAAAAACTATGGAAAAATAAAGGGGAAAAAGCAAGATAAAGAGATTAGACACAGTGGGTAGTGGGTTGTGTCTTTGAACAGAGAGGTTAGGCCAGCCTCAATGAGATGCTGACATTCGAGATTTAGAGAAGCCGAGAAAGTTAGCAATGTGAACAACCTGGAGGAAGAGTATTCCAGACAGAGAGAATAACCAACGCAAAGCCCTTTAGTTAGGAGCATTTCTGAAAGGCATGGCTAAAAGTTCAGTGTGGCTTATGTCAGCAATTAAGGGAGAAAGAAGTAGGAAAAGGGGAGCAGAAATGTACTAGAGCCAGAAAGGAACAAGTACTCCATTGGGAGGACTTTGGCTTTCTAGCTAAGTGAGCAGCCACTGCAGGTTTTTGAGCAGGGAGCGGACATGATATGACCTACATTTTTAAAGGAATGCTTAGGGGACACCTCACTGGCTCAGTCAACAGAGCATGTGATGCTCGATCTCGGGGTCATGAGTTCAAGCACCATGTTAGGGGTAAAGTTTACTTGGGGGGGGAAAAAAAGAATACTTTGGGTGCCATGTTGGGTAGATCAAAGTGGAAACAATGAGAAATTTTGGAGACCACCATAATCGAGATTGATGATGGCCTGCACAGATGTGTTTCCAGGAAGGGTGCCGAAGAGGGTTGGGTTCTGAGTGTACATGTGTATTGTAAACATGCAGTGAAAGACATTTAATATGGATTCTGTGAAAGGAGATAGGGAAGAGTCTTGGATGATTCCAGACTTTCTGGCCTAAGCAAGGAAAATATGCAATTGCCATTAAAGGAGATAGGGACATTTGGTGGCAGTGCAGGTTTGAGGGACAGAGAAGATGTTCACATTTGGAGATGTTAAGTGTGAGGCATCCCAGTGTTTAACTTGAATAAGCAGTTGTGTATAGGAGTCTAGTATTTAGAAGAGACTTACAGAAGAGGATAAACATTTTAAGTATGGACACCACTGAAAACCAAGAAACTGGATGAGAACACACACAGAGCGAATACAGATGGGGAGAAGAGGAGCACGGTTAGGCTGAGACATGGAAGGATTCAAAGGTCAGGCAGTGGCAGTTGGATGGATACAGCAAAGAAACCAAAAAGGAGCTGGGAGTGAAAAATGAAAATGAAGAAATGACGGTATTAGACAAACCATAAGAGACTCTTAATGTCACAAAACAAACTGAGTGTAACTGGGGGAGGGGCGTTAGGGAGAAGGGGAGTGGGGATACAGACATTGGGGAGGGTATGTGATATGGTGAGTGCTGTGCAGTGTGTAAACCTAGCGATTCACAGACCTGTACCCCCTGAGACTAATAATACACTATATGTTTATTAAAAATTTTTAAAAATTATTTAAAGAAATGAAATGACAGTATTCCAGAAGCTAAGTGGGAAAAAAGCTCTAGGATAGAAATGAACAGCTGGATCCAATGGCATAATGGGTAATGTGAGGAAATTCCTCAGAATCGACAAGTTTTACAAATGCTAAGATCATGAATAACCTCAGCTGGTTTTGTGGAATGAAAGAACTGCAGGGTAAGAAGTGTTGTTGGGGGGAAATCAGGTTGTCCGGAGAGCAGGAAGGTAAAGGAACCCATCATAGATGGGTTTTAAGATATACCTAATGATGGAATTCCAGATGGCAGAGAGAGTTTTAGAAGTTGGGAGGAGTTAGGAGAAGATAAAATGGTGGGTGCATGGAGACCTGTCAGGGTTAGAGTCCCAGAGAAGATCT
Organism: Mustela nivalis; assembly: GCF_964662115.1. Lineage (NCBI taxonomy): Eukaryota > Metazoa > Chordata > Mammalia > Carnivora > Mustelidae > Mustela > Mustela nivalis. The sequence continues at coordinate 278,161 of NW_028135925.1, forward strand.
GGAAGCTGAGAGTCTGAAACTTCCTGCAATGAATACATTATCAGGGGGACAATAGGATATGATCAGATTAGACCTAAGAGGCTCACAGCAGGTGGTGGCAGTGGTGAGGCTAGAGTTAGGAAAGGTGGAGCAAGGGGTGGCTTCTGGAACATGCTCTTGAGAGCTGTTGTTTGAAGCAAGGATATTTAGGGACATATCATTTCAGTGCTAGTGCACCTAGCACTACACACTTTTTTAAAAGATTTTTTTAAAGATATATTTATATTTATGTATATTTTTAAGAGATATTTATATATTTTAGAGAGAGAGTATGAGCACAGGGAGGAGCAGAGGAAGAAGGAGAGGGAGAATCTTCAAGCAGACTCCCTACTGTGTGCGGAGCCAAACGCAGGGCTCAATCCCACAACCCTGAGATCATGACCTGAGCTGAAGCCAAGAGTTGGACACTTAACAGACTGAGCCACATCGGTGCCCATAGACACTCACTTTTGTCCTCTGTGGATTGAGCTGAGGCTTTCCGGGGAGGGATGATGAGCACACAGGCTCCCGTTAACAAGGTAAAAGGCCTTGGGGGAATGTGCATTTATATGAAGCTGATAGACTTGGGTTCCATAGACACCCCTGCCCCTCACCACCTCTCCCCTTCCATTTCTTGCCCTTTTCAAAGAAAGGGAGAAGTGAAGACATGTCCCTGCGCAGATATATTCCAATGGGCCAAATACGAAGAGACAGTATATGAAATTCACACCTCACTTTACCAGCTGCACTGTAAAAAACAGAAGAGTATAATCTTGCTTTAATTTTTTTTTTCTTTCATGTTTTTCAATTCTAGTCACTTGAGAGTTTTTGATTGAGGCAGTCCTGCTCTGAACTTGGTTCATTTTAATCAGGTACATAATTATGCATAAGCTAAAAACTATCTCCTGGGTCAGTTCAGAGGAGGTGGCTACAGAGAAGGGCTCGTGTAAAGCCCGAGAGGATAAAAACAGTGAGAAGGACCAGCAGGCAAAGGCTGCCATGATTTGGTTCCATAGTCTCACATCCAATGGGGGCTTTTCCAGATTTTCTATGTATTTTAACAACAAATACCTCAGTTAAGCCTGGAGAAGTTTGACAGGCTGTAGAGTAATTCATCTTCCCTCAGGAGAAAAAATATTGTGTGTATAATATGCGTAGCTCCGTGATTAGTTAAATAAGAAATAAAAGGCACAATATGATTCTTGACCCTAAAAGCTCTTGATTGTATTTGGGAAAATAAGACAAACCTGTAATTATGAGGAAAAGACAAACTTAATGAGAAGATGGTAATATTGTTTGAAGAAGATGACAGAAATCTTGAGGTATTAGAACCCAAGTCTGCCATCTTCAAAATTATTTTTTCCCATTATCCTCTTCTGCCTTAGCTAAACTTCATGTCTGATGTGGTTTGCTTGTGTAAAACTCCGCAGTAAAATGGAAAGATTAAAATCAATAAAATCAGACTTGCTCCCCCCTCCAATATTTACCATTTATTGATAGATACATTGGCAGCTACAAAAAGTTTTTTTTTAAGATTTTATTTATTTATTAGAGGGAGACACTGTGAGAGAGGGAACATAAGCAGGGGGAGTGGGAGAGAGAGAAGCAGGCTTCCTGCTGAGCTGGGAGCCCAATGTGGGGCTCCATCCCAGGACTCCGGGATCGGGACCTGAGCCAAAGGCAGATGCCCAACAACTAAGCCACCCAGGCGCCCCAGCTACAGAAAATTTTGATTAAAATACTTTCATGCCTTATAAATAAAACTGAAATTCCTTCTGTGGCATGTTTGAACACCCTGAATTAGAGCAAATTGTCTAGTTTTGATTTGTATCTGATGTATTTCTAAGTAAAAATCATAATAACGATTCTTTTAATATTCCTTGCTTCCATCATAGTAATAATTTTAGATTCAACTTACTTTAAATTTGTATTAATTAATCATTTAAAGAATAGTAAAGAACACCTTCTATGTATTATTTTCTGCGAAAACCCTCTACATTTAGTCCACTTCTCCATTTTACGACGTGAAGAACATGAATGTATGGACAGTGACTTAGAATGGGAGCAATGACTTGTTGGCCAATCCTCAAGATGTGAAAAATCTACTTTCTGAAATTACAAACCCTATTTACCATAAAACTATTTATTGCTACAGTCATATAGACTTTTTGTTCCATTTAGATGTATATCAGCAAGTTTACCATGAAATCATTGACATTATCCAAGGCAGTCTATAAAGAACTACAGTAGTCTGTGTTGAAGGATCCATTTCATTTCTCTTAAAAGCCAATCATTATTTTCTTGCTATGTATGGTTTTCCTGTTATTTAAATAAAATCTGGAATTTTTCCCTGTTTTTCTTCACTGCCGCAGGCCTTCCATTCATTAAATCAGTGACATTTGTCATATAAGGGGAAATGGCAGATTCCAACATGGCCCGAAGAAGTCTGTTGTGTTTTAAGTAAGTAAAAGCATAATTTTAACGGGATGATTTTTTTTTTTTTTGAGAAAGGTGCTCTCTTTTCTTCAAAGATGAGCATATATGATATAAAAAGAGTTTGGGAGAATGTTTGCAGATATGAAAGCTAATTTTTCAATACGCTGAATGAAGAGTAGAAACACTTTTAAGCTACATAAAGGAATTCGGGGGAGACAAAAGGGAAGAAAGAGCCTGGATACCAGTGTGATAGGGCTGCGTCTGCCCCACTTCCGGCCAAGCTTCAGAAGTAGGGGGATCATAAAAGCCATAGAGGGTTTGCATCACCTCACTTCCCGAGTGTATAGCCAGCCTTTCCAAAAAGTGTGTGCAAAGAGTCACAATGGTGTATGGGGCACCTGGGTGGCTCAGTCCTTAAGCATCTGCCTTCGGCTCAGGTCATGATCCTGGAGCCCTGGGCTCAGTGGGCATCAGAGGGTGGTAAAGGTGACACCACATACAAGGACTTAGACTCCAGTCTTTCCAACTCCTCTATAATGCATAACTTCACAGGCTTTTCTTAGTCTCTGGGGACAGCAAGATGAAAAGGGAGAGTTCTAGAATTGAGTGTAAATTTACCCCATAAATACTGAAAAAAAAAATCTATAATTTCCTGGATTGGAAAATTAAGTTTCTTACCCAAGGCAAAATGGAGGTTGGAAGCCAAGCCAAGTCCAGTTCACTCTGTGGTTGCTAACTCTGTGTTCCACACATGCATATGGGCCTTTAAAAGTCTTCTACAGAGAGGAGAAGGGAGTTGGGGGAAATTGGAAGGGGAGGTGAACCATGAGAGCTATGGACTCTGAAAAACAATCTGAAGGTTTTGAAGGGGCAGGGTTGGGAGGTCAGGGTACCAGGTGGTGGGTATTATAGAGGGCACAGATTGCTTGAGCACTAGGTGTGGTGCAAAAATAATGAATACTGTTATGCTGAAAGTAAAAAATAAATTTAAAAAAGTCTTCTACCAAAAATAATGGAATATGCATAGATAGTGAGAAAAAAATAAAATACATGCATATAAGATTATTGGAATGCAGCTAAGAGAAGACACATAACTTTAAAGGACACAGTTCATGCTACAGGTCATTCCTTCCTTTTTTTTTTGGTACCAAAAAAGTAAAGCACTGAGAATAGATACACATTTAGAGATATCTTTTTAAATAATTTAAGAAGGTGAATATAGTGTAAGCGTTTCTCCAAAGTTTTCAAACGACCCTTCAAATAAGACTTACTAAGAATTACTTAGGGTGATATTTAAAAAATAAGTTGGTGGGTATTATAGAGGGCATGGATTGCATGCAGCACTGGGTATGGTGAAAAAATAATGAATACTGTTATGCTGAAAATAAATAAATTAATACAAAAATAAGTTGGGGGTATCTGGTAATGGTGGACTGGGACAATGTGAAAAACATTTATTTGAAGAAAAGGAGAGTTAAAAATGTGGGGAAAAATTACAGGGTCAAGGAAAAGAAGCCCAGGAAAGTAAGCCTGGCATTTTAACTGTTTATATCCCAACCACATCTGCTTATTTCAGGTGTATAATTAAAATCCTGAAAATAATTAGTTGAGAACAAAAGTTGTAATTCAGCTTACCAAAGGGAAGTTTCCCTGATTAACCCTGATTTTCAGACTTTAGACTGAACCTCAAAGTACTATAATCTAAGAATAAAGTCAAACCAGAAATTAATGACCCTTCCAGAAACTGCAGACCACCTTTGAATCTTAGGAATTCTTAATTCTTAAGATAATTTGGGAATACCGATGCCATAGCCATCTGTCAGAAACAAAAGTAAGTCTTCTCTGAAGGAAGAACAAGTCATTTAAGATGCTAGAAATAATGCTAAAATCTTGCAATATTTCAGGATAGGTTGGGTTACAAAAATAAGTTGTGTCTTTATATACTAATGTCAAATAATCACAAAATGATATTTTAAACATGCCATTTACAATATTACAGACAGTTATAATACTTAGGAACACAGATAAACAAATGTGCTCAGGTCGAAAGGCAATATTATTAAGATCTCCACTCTTTCAAATGTACCCATGTATTCAAAGGAATTGCAATCAAAATTCCACAGGTTTTTTTTTTTTTCCTGGAAATGGTTATACTGATTCTAAGCTTTTTGTAGAATTACAATTAATCTAGAATTGTCAAAGTAATTTTTTAAAATGTTGGGGGATTTGTACTACCATATAGCAAGATTTAAATCACAAAGCTTCCTTAATTAAGACTGTGTGGAGTTAATATAAAAAGACTTTGAGATTATGCAGAGTGATATAAGTCAAGCAGAGAGAGTCAGTTATCATAGGGTTTCACTTATTTGTGAAGCATAGCAAATAACATGGGGGACAAGGAGAGATGGAGAGGAGAGGGAGTTGAGGGAAATTGGAAGGGGAGGTGAACCATGACAGACTATGGATTCTGAAAAACAACCTGAGGGTTTTGAAGGGGCGGGGGGTGGGAGGTTGGGGGAACTAGGTGGTGGGCATTGGAGAGGACACGGATTGCATAGAGCACTGGGTGTGGTGCAAAAACAATGAATACTGTTACGCTGAAAATAAATTTTAAAAAAAGTCAACATTCAGTTCCTAAACCAGACACATTTAACTGGTTGTTTTTCTTGTTGTCTTAATAGAAAATCCCATAAAATAGACTGGAGTAGCTTTGTATGGTATAATAGTAAAAATTATCAGTTGAAAAAAAAAAAAAGACTTCTAGATCCATGGGACAATTCAGAGTTCAGAGAGAGACTAACATGTATGTAGTCAGTTGGTTCTCAGTGGGTAAAATATTGTTTTCCAGCGTGGATATGATTACAGAAAAAAGATGAACTTTGACCTCTATATTACATCACACATAAAATTTAATTTGAAATGAACATAGACCTCAATCCAAAACCCAAAACTCTAGAACTTCTAGAAGAAACAGAGGAGAAATTCTCTGCAACTTGGGGATAGTCTAAAATATCCCAGCTGAAACAGAGCATGAGCAGTCATAAAGGAAATTTTGATAATTATAATTAAAATCTCCTGCCTGTCAAAGGACACTTTAAGAGAATGACAGATAAACCACCACATGAGAAAAAATATATATACAACAAATAAATCTGGAAAAATCTATTTATCTGAAATACATAAAAATCATTCTCAAACTCAGTCAGAAGAAAAGGAACCTAAGAAAATCTAAGTGAAAGACTTAAACAGATTCTTCATAGAAGATGTAAGAAGGACTAATCAAACGGGTATAGGGAAATGTGTTCAACATCATTAATCAACATGGAATTGAAAATCAAAACCACAATAAGATATCACCTCACATCTGTGGGGATGGCTAGAATCAAAAACTCAAACAATATCAAGTATTGGCAAGAATGGAGAGAAAAGAGAAACTTATATCCATTGTTGATGTAAATCGGTAGGGTCACTATAGAAAGTATTCTGGAGATTTCTGAAAAGTTAAAAATAGAGCTACCATAGAATCCAATAACCTCACAACTGGTTATACATCCAAAGGAAATAAAGTCACTATCTCAAAGAGATATCTGCACTCCTATGTTCATTGTATCATTATTCTCAGTGGTTGAGATATGAAAACAGCCTGTGTCTGTCGATGGATGCAAGGATAAAGATCATTTATCTATCTAGGTGTACATATAGATAGATGTTTATGTACTATCATCAGGTTTATAATCATCAGTATCAATATACACTAGTTATATATGCATATAAAATTCGGCCTTAAAAAAGAAGGAAATCCTTCCATTTACAAAGATGTGGAAACCTGGATGAGCCTGGTGGACTTTACACTAAATGAAATAAGCCAGAGAAAGACAAATGCTGTATTATCACATTTATGTGTAGAATTTAAAAAAGTCAAACTCATAGCAACAGGGAGTAGAATGGTGGCTACCAGGAAGTGGGAAAAATAGGGAGATGTTGGTTAAAGGATACAAACTGTCAGATATAAGATGAGTAAGTTCGGGGCACCTAGGTGGCTCAGTGGGTTAAGCCTCTGCCTTTTGCTTGGGTCATGATCTCAGGGTCCTGGGATCAAATCCTGAATCAGGCTCTCTGCTTTGGTGGGGAACCTGCTTCCCTCTGTCTGCCTCTCTGCCTACTTGTGATTTCTGTCTGTCAAATAAATAAATAAAATCTTTAAGAAAAAAGATGAGTAAGAGATCTATATATGAATAAGAGACCTATATAAGAGATGTATATATGGTGACTATAGTTAATAATATACTTTATTCTAAAAAATAATGATAATAATATACTGTATTCTAGAAAGTTACAAAGGAGGTGGATAGCAAGCATTCTCACCACACGCACAAAAGATAATGACATGAAGTGATAGTTATGTTACGTAGCTTGATTGTGATCATCATAGAACATACACATATATCAAAATATGAAAATTTACACCTTAAATATATACAATTTTTGTCAATCATACCTCAGTATAGCTGTGGGGGTAAAAGGAATGGCCAATCAGCCTCTGAAAACATTTTCAGCATTATGAGTCATCAAAGAACCACAAATTAAAACAGTACAAAGTATTTCATAGTCACCAGAATGGCAAAATAAAAAAGAGGTTATTGCTAAGTATTGGGAAGATGGTGGAATAATTAGAATCCTTATACATTGCAAAACAACCCAGTGATTTCTTATAAAAGTAAAATGTGCTTAACATGAAACCCAGCAGTTCCATTCTTGGGTATTTACTCAAGAGAAAAGAAAACAGGAGTGAGTGCTGTGAAGTATAAACCTGACAATTCACAGACCTGTACCCCTGGGGCCAATAATACACTATATTTTAATATAAATAAATAAATAAATAAATAAATAAATAAATAAATAATAAATAAGAAATACCAGAAGACAGATAAGAAAAAAGAGCAAGCACAACTCTGAAACCACTATGTACATTTCTGTATACTTCTCTTTCTTCTATACACGGATGTGTATACTTTATTTTAAAGAAATAAAAAAAAAAAAAACAGGAATGCCTGAATATTGACAACCAGTACTGAAAATCACCATGTTAAGAGTATAAGGGGGAAGTGGAGAGCCATATGATCCTTTTAATAAATGAGAAGAAGTATTCAACAAAATTTAAAATCTACTTATGATAATAACTCTTCAAGTAAGAATAAAGTTTTCTTAATCTGACAAAGAGTATTTAGAACATAATCTACATCAAACTTCAAAGTGACTGATGGAGAATTGAAGCTTTCCTGCTGAAGCCAGAACGAACAATACGTCTCATCACATACTCATGTCAACGTTGCAGTAAAGATCCTAGCCAGTGCAACAGCACAAGAGTAGGAAACAAAGGTGTGAAGGTTAGTAAAATGAAAAACAAAGCTCATTATTCTCATTTAATATGATTGAATACATAGAAAATTGCAATGGATTTACATATAAATCAGTGGAATTAATCAGTGAGTTTAGCAAAGTTACTTTGACTTAAGGTCAGTCTTAAAAATATTATATTTATATGGATCATTTATAAGGAAGCAGAACTGACACGATGCCCCACCACCATTGTCAATAAGTGTACACAGTACATTTGTGGTTAAAAAGGGGGAAAAATGACTTTGTACCCTGGGATAAACAAAAAATAATTGGGTCACCCTACCTCCGTGTAGGTCTCAAAATAAATGTAACCTGGAGCTTCTCTCATAAATTGTTGACTCTTGATGAAAAAAAAAACAGACCTTTATTACTGCCCCATATAGTACTGTTGTCTGAATAAATTTCACGATCTTTGTGGATATGATAATTACACGAAAACATTGCTGTATTCCCAACATGAATGAACTAATACAACCAACACAACCTTTGTAATCTTGGTTTTTCTCCTTTCAAATACTCATTATATTTCTTATTTGATAAGCCAGGACTTCTAAAGTCTCTCCTTGTGTTTTATGAAAGAAAACCAAAATTTTCTTTTCTAATATAATTTCTCTCTGAGTTATCTATCTGTTTATGTCCAGAGAAACTCGCCTACTAAGAGTTGAAACTGACAGTGTGCCAAGTGATGCTTCCATTGGCCCCTCACATCAAGGCAAGCCTTTACTTGGCTTTTGAGGTGATCTTATGTAGTCATAGAATTCTCTCTTTTCCTCCCACCTTCTGTTTTCTACCTCTTATTCTAATTCGGTTCCAGACTATGTGCAGTTCTCCATCCAGCCTGGTTCTGGTCAAGGGACTGATTTGTGTGTGTGGCCAAATAATGTCTCTCTCGATGCTGGGATGAAGATATTTGGCTCGAGGATCTGATCATCTGGTGATCACTGTTTTTGGAAGAAATGTAGAGAATCACCTTATTGGTAAAGGGCTGCATGGATAACTTCCTAAATATTGATTCTACAGCAAATAGATGAAGAGTTCTTATCTTTGGCCATCCAGTTGACATGATCATTACAAATGGACACTTGTCAGACGGTCCCAAGGGCTGTATCAGGAATGCCAGCATATTTTCCATGCAGAAGCTGATTACTTTCTGGGGGGAGACTGCCTAACTCAACACCGGGTGAAGAATCATTTATGCAGGACAAAATATTCTCTAATGAAAAATGTCTTTCCCAGTAATTTTTTGCAATGCTGATGTCTGAAAAAATATGATTTCTGGGGATATGATGATTATGGAAAGAAGTAGCTGTTTTTCTACCATAAACAGTCTGATGATAATCTTGCTATTTTTGTAAACACCTACTGGATTGTTTTTTTCAGTTTGGTGAGCTGGTACTTCTAATTTCTGACTTCTTAAATTAATTGCAAGTAAACATCTCTTAAAAAATGTTTTTTCCTCTAGCTCATTTTTTTCTAACCAGAATAAATGTAAAGTAAATTTTTCAGAAGTATGCTATATACAATAATATCAAAAATATCAAATATCTTGGAAAAAATATAATAAAAGTTGTCTGAGACCTCTATACAGAGGAAACTACTTTCCTAATAGGTTTCTCTCTGTTTAAAGATGAATTATGGAATGCATGAGTTAATGGATAGATCTACCATGTGCAAGGATTGGGGAGAGTAACATTGTAATCAATTCTCTTATTATAAAGCCACAATAATTAATGCAGGGATTAGTCAATGGAAAAGAAGTAAGAACTTCTGTTTATCAAAGCAGTTAAGATAATAAAAAACTAGTCACATAGTGGGAGATAAAAACTATAACACATGCAAAGGAAATAGGCTCCAATGTATAATACATGAATAATTTCTACAAGTCTGTACGGTCAAGGGTTAGCTTAGCAGGCCAGTGTTGCACAAACTCTGCACAGTCCCAAGAAAGCTTTGTCTTCAGGACTGGCCAGACTCTGAGCCTTTGCAAAATTCTACCTGATGAGACTATTTTTGTAGACCTGAGGCCTGGCCCTTGGGTACGAGTTGGATCAGGCAGTTCGTGCAAAGAGTGTGACTTAACAGTGAGTCCTGCAGCTGGAGTCTAAGCAGCCAAAGCCAGTCATGCAAACACTGCATGTTTACAGAGTTTCAGATAATATTTCTGGGGAAAGGAAACAGCCCCGTGTAACTCCACTGGGAGAAAGAAGCTGGAAACTTGCACCTGGTCTGTACTCAACTTCACCCCGGGCTTTTACCTTTGCTGATATTAGCCTGGATCCATTCTCTGTACGAGCTTAACTGGCTTTCTGTAGCGTGGAAGTCCATCTAGTGAAACACGGAGTCTAAGCATGGCCTTGGGGACTTTCAATGCAAACCAAAGAAGAAATGACAGATAACCCAATAATAAAAGAGGCCAGATATTTGAACAGACTTTCATAAAAGAGAAAATCCCAAATTCCATGAAACCTTTCAAAACCGCCTCCACATTTGAAAGCTTTGAAAACATGCAGAATAAAACTATAACAAGATGAGGGAATAACTGAAATTAAAGTACCTGGAAATGCCAAGTGTTGGTCAAGGATATGGAACAAATGGAAATGTCATGCGCTGTTGGCAAGAATATAAATTGATAAAGCTATTTTGCAAAACCTTGGCATTGACTGCTGATGTTGGATAATAACTACTGACTGTAATTCCATATATCCAACAAAACTGAAGGCAGATGTGGACCAAAAATGTAAAAGAATGTTCATGACAGCATTATCCTTAATAGCAAAGACTGGAAACACGACAAATACTCATCAACACCAGCAGAAAGTATAAATGAAATGTTGTATCCATCCAACATTTTGTGCAGTAATGAATATTAATGAAGCATTGCTATACACAGGAACACATACGAGTCTCAAAAACCTAATCTTCAGTAAGACCATGAGAATGCCTGGTTTAATTAATATAGTCTTCAAAAACGAAACTGTAGGGTACCTGGGTGGCTCAGTGGGTTAAGCCTCTGCCTTCGGCTCAGGTCATGATCTCAGGGTCCTGGAACTGAGTCCCACGTCGGGCTCTCTGCTCAACAGGGAGCCTGCTTCTCCCTCTCTCTTTGCCTGCCTCTCTGCCTACTTGAGATCTCTGTCTGTCAAATAAATAAAATCTTAAAAAAAAGAATATGTAATATTAGAAGTTGAGATAGTTAGAAAGAGAAGGTTCTGGAAAGGAAGCTGGGAGTAAATGGGACAAGGCTTGGGGCCTATTTCTTGGGTGTCAGTAGGGTTTGGTTTATTGATCTGGATGGTGGCTACACGGTTGCATTCATTTGAGATAACTCATTGATTCATGCCCTTGTGGTGTGTAGATTTTGCTGTTTTTGTTATACATCAACCAAGAAGTTAAGAAATAAAAGAAAAATAAAGACCTTAGTTATAATTATGGGAAAAAATTCAGTTAAGTGATTCTTAGGGGATGACTGTTTATAATGAGAATGTAGCTAATTCATTGGCGGGGTGATACAGGAAATATTAGAGATAAAGAACCCTTAACACTTGTTATGAGAAAATGGTAGCCAAAAGAATTTTTGGGAACTTAAACATGACAGTCTTATTCAGTCTCCCTATGAATAAAGTATAGTCAATAATAACTAAGGAAATGACACTATTTTTTTAAAGATTTTATTTTTAAATAACCTCCACACCCAACATGGGGCTCAAATGCATAAACCCAAGATCAAGAATCACACACTCTACAGAATGAGCTAGCCAGGAACTCCAGGAAATCACATAATTATCTTATGGAATATTGAATATTTGTTTATGTCTTAAGAAGCTATATTGACACATGTGAGGCATGACAAACACACATTATTTTCTTCTTCTACATTTGTTGTTATAACTTTCTCCATTAGGACTTTATGTTTGCATTCTACTCTGATAGGGTTTGGTTTATATTTGCTTTGCTTTTTCTCATGCATTTACTCCTCCACTATCTTTCTCATAGATAATTATTTTCTCCCACATTCAAATATTTATTTAGGATCCCTATTGTTTAAGCACATGCTCTTGGTGCTGGACTGCCTTACTGAGAACAGAGAGAACATTAAGTGCTGGAAACCTCTGTATCTTCTCCCTCTAAAGCATAGGATCACTTCATTTCTTCATCCTTCCTTTCCACGCTTCCCTACATTTTTAAAAACTATAGTCCATGATCCTGTTGATTATATGACCTGTACCCATAATCTTTCTCTTCCCCCTTTCTTTCTGTTCTAGGATCTTGTTCTATTTATCATCTCCCTTTTGCATATTCAATCTCTTTTTTTTTGTTTGTTTACAATGTCATCTTCTCCCATCAAATGATATGCTTAGGTCTTCACAGAACTGACTACATAACTTACAGAGTCCAGTACAAAAGCAAACCCAGGGCCCCTTGTTCTAAAATTACTAAATTTTTCAAGGACAAAGTGATGGTAATGCATTAAACCAAGGATGGGCTCTTTTTAATGTGGGACCCTGTGTCACTTTGCAGGTCCCACCTTCATGATACCATCGCTTTGTCTTCACTGACTTAAATGAAAATCTATTCAACTGCATTGTCCTCTGTAACTGCTCTTCTGCTTTAGTCCTTGTTTCCAGGATGGTAATGCAAGGTACCCTCTCCTGAAAAGAGATCACATCTTCTTGATAATGCAGTAAGGAAGAGAGGATGGGAAAACTTAGAAATTAATTAACCATGAAAATAAAGTAGTGATTCAGTTTAACAGGAATGTGTTGTAGCAAAGTGTGATCACTCAGTGAGTATAGTTGTCACTAAATCAACCTGAAATAGATGTATTTATACATGTCAACCACCTCATTTACATCTTCCAAAGACTTACTTAAGAATCACCTATTTGGGGGCACCTGGGTGGCTCAGTGAGTCAAGCCTCAGCCTTTGGCTCAGGTCACAATCTCAGGGTCCTGTGATCAAGCCCTGCATCATGCTCTCTGCTCACCAGGGAGCCTGCTTCCTTCTGTTTCTCTCTCTCTCTCTCTCTCTCTCGCTCTCTCTGCCTGTCTCTCTGTCTACTTGTGATCTCTGTCTGTCAAATAAATAAATAAAATCTTAAAAAGAATTTCCTATCTATAAAAATGCTAAATTTACCTAGTACAATGCTAGCCTTTAGCCTGTCTTTACTTATAAAACCACTCTTCTCTTATGCTCTACTCCTGAACCTCCTAGAGAGATAACACAGGACTGTCTTGGAAAGGACCAAGGCTGAGAGTGTCCTAAAATTTCTGGTATAGTGTGAACAAGGGGAAGATTATAGAATGTGGACATCAAGGTAATAGCAGGAGGTAAGTCACGTGGTGCAGCATCTTAGAAGCCATTGTTAGAATGTAAGTCTTCCTTAGAGTGGAATGAGGAGCCATTGCTGTGGTTATAGCTGGGAGGGACATGGTCTGGCTAAACGTGTCTTCAAAAGGGTCATTCTGGCTCTTTCATTAGAATGGACTCAAGGAGCCTCGAGTGAGAGCTGAGAGTCCAGTTAAGAAGACATGGCAGTAATCTTCAGGGAACAGTGATGGCTTGCTGAGCGGAACCGATGCAGGTGTAAAAAGTAAATTATTGTGCCAGCTAATGCAATAAGACAATACAGAGAAAAAAAATAAAAGGTATGCATATTGGGAAGGAAGAAGTAAACTATCTTTGTGTGCAGATGACATAATTGTCTATGCAGAAAATATGAAAGAATTAAAAAAAACCTAGATGTAATAAACAATTACAGCAAGATTGTAGGATACAATACTAATACACAAAAGCCAATAAATTCCTTATATGCCAGTAATTAAACACTGGAATTGGAAATTAAAGGCATAATATCATTTAAATAACACCCAAAAATAAAATACTTAGATATAGATATCACAAAATCAGTACAAGATCTATATTAAAAAGACTACAAAACTCTGATAAATGAAATTTAAAAAAACTAAATAAATGCAGAGATATCACATGTTCATGGATAGGAGGACGCAATGTTGTCAAAATGTCAGTTCTTCCCAACTTGATCTATAGCTTTCATGCAATCCCAATCAAAATCATAGCAACATATTTTGCAGATATTGAAAGATTTATTTTAAAGTTGTGCTATATGGAGAGGCAACAGAGCTAGAAAAGCCAACACAATAGTGAAGGAGAAGAACTATTTTGGAGGGTCAACATTACCTAACCTCAAGATTCACTGTACTTACTTATAAAGCTATAATAATCAAGACAGTGTAGTATTGGTGAAAGAATAGATAAATAGATCAACAGAACAAAATAAAGAGCCCAGAAACAGACTTCTGTAAATATAATCAACTTATCTTGGACAAGGGAGTAAAGGCAATGCAATGGAACAAAGACTCATTTCAATAGATGGTGTAGGCACACACATCCACACACCCAAATAAATCTAGACACAAAAATTAAATCAAAGTAGATCCTATCTGAATATGAAATGGAACACTGTAAAACTCCTAAAAAATAGCACAGGGGAAGCATAGATGACCTTGAATATGTAGATGACCTTGAGTATGTAGAGGAGTCCTTAGATACAACACCAAAGACATGATCCATAAAAGAAACAATGGAGCTCAAGCCCTATAAAATTTGAAATTCTGCTCTGTGAAAGACCATGTCAAGAAAATGAGAAGATAAGAACAGACTCAGAGAAAATACTTGTAAAAGCACATCTGATAGAGGACTGTTATCCAAAATATACAAAGAGCTTTTCAAATTGAACAATAAGAAAGATCAGGTTTTAAAACCTGATTTTAAAAATGGGCCAAAGTGAAAACATAATTTTCAGGTTTTTTGAAATATGAGTTTTAGGACAATATAAGAAACATGTTTTAAAATCTTTTTTTTTTTTAATATTTTATTTATTTATTTGTCAGAGAGAGAGGGAGAGAGAGTGAGCACAGGCAGACAGAATGGCAGACAGAGGCAGAGGGAGAAGCAGGCTCCCTGCCAAGCAAGGAGCCCTATGTGGGACTCGATCCCAGGACGCTGGGATCATGACCCAAGCTGAAGGCAGCGGCTTAACCCACTGAGCCACCCAGGCGTCCCAACATGTTTGAAAATCTTAATTTTATGGTTCCTAATCTCATTAAATAATATGAATAAATATTTTTATATCCTTTAAAAAAATAAAAACAGGCCAAAGATCTGAACAGACACCTCACCAAAGATGATATACAGGTGGCAAATAAGCATATGAAAAGATGTTCCACATCATATGTTATCAGGGAAACACAATCTAAAACAATAATGAGATAGCACTGCACACTTATGAGAACAACCAAAATCTGCAGCTCTGTCAGCATCAAATACTAGTGAGAACATGGACAAGGAGGAATTCTCCTTCATTGCTAGTGGACACATGAAATGGCACAGCCGCCTGGAGAACATTTTGACAGTTTCTCACAAAAGTAAACATATCCTTACCATACAACCCTGCAATTTCACTCCTTGATATTTGTACACAAAAGTCTGCAACAGCTTGCAATTCTTTCTGGTACATCCATTTTACTCAAATAGTAAATTATCTCAATTTTCATTGTATTGTGCCCATTTATGGACAAGAAAGCTAAAGTCATACAAGTGTTGAATGTCAACTGAGAACTTGCAACTTCTCACTTGAGGAATCCCATCAGAGAGTGTGGCAGGATGAGGAAACCATTCTCCCATATGTCTGAAGTTGGAGAGCACTAGTGAGAGTTGGGTGTTTATTTGGTGGGAGAGGGAACTGTGGTATACAGGAGGATATTTTGTATCTGTCTCTCAAGGGGGGAAGACACCCTGATTTGTAGAGTTTGCCAATCTTCCTGGTGAAAATAACTCTTGGCAGAACTGCTTTCAAACTACCATCTTGGAGGGGCTCCACGCAGACCTGGTGAAGGGAGCGCATCCTCGGTTCTCCTCCAGACTATAGGAACAGGTCCCAGCACTGCATGGGAATCAGGAAAAGGCTAGGAGTTAAGGCAGATCATGGAGAGTAGTCCTCTCTGCTGAACTTTATCCTGCCAACAACAGAGAGACAGAGAGTGTGTTCTAGAACTATGGATTGGGTCTCATGTTTATTGTGGGAAAAGAATCCCTTTGTATTTAGGAACTTTTTGTATGTGAAGGCTGAAAGGAAAAGAAAATGGAAAATTAAGAATTCCAGGGTCAAGCACCTAACAGTGAGAAGACACATAGCTACTGAGCACCATGGGGAAGCCAAGGAGGTGGGAGATTTTAGAAAGGGTGGAAATGAGATTCACTTCCACATTCCTTTTCAGTTAGACAAGTAATATGAAAATGTAAATGAAATGTATGAAAAAGAGAAGATAAAATATATTTTTTATTAATAATGTAATATCTGGAAATAAAGAATATTATTAAAAAAAAAAAAAGATACCTAGGAATAAACCTAACCAAAGGGGTAAAGGATCTGTACTCCAAAACTACCGAACATTTATGGAAGAAGTGGAGAAAGGCACAAAGAGATGGAAAAACATTCCATGCTCATGTACTGGAAGCAAAAAGATTATTAAAATGTCCATGCTGCCCAGAGAAATCTGTGTATTCAATGCGTATTACACCTGCTGGCTTTATAGGGGCCAATCCAGTGAGACTGGTGTGCTTATAAGAATAGGAAGTTTGGACACAGACAGGTACAGAGGGAACATGCTGTAAAGACACAGGGAAAAGGCGGTCATCAGCAAACCAAGAAGAGAGGGCTCAGATGAAACCAACATTGCCAATACCTTGATGTCCAACTTCCACTGCTACGGTTCAAGACACCCAGCCCTAGTAAGTGAATGCAGTGACTTTTGTTAAATGCTGCAGAGAACCCTCAGGGTCACCCAGAAGGTGAACTGTATATAAAACCTGAAGCTCTTCTCCTAATTTCTCAAGTCACTAACTGTACACCCTTAGCCAAACGAAGGTCACAGAGCTGGTTCAATTAGAAGTGTCAGTTAAAGGTGATCCCTACTGACTGCCTCACAGGTTAGCTCTAGAGATTGTATATATTTTTTAAGATTTTATTTATTTATTTGACAGAGAGAGATCACAAATAGGCAGAGAGGCAGGCAGAGAGAGAGGAGGAAGCACGCTCCCTGCTGAGCAGAGAGCCTGATGTGGGACTCCATCCCAGGATCCAGAGATCATGACCCGAGCCGAAGGCAGCGGCTTAACCCACTGAGCCACCCAGGCGCCCCGAAATTGTATATTCTAATACAAGTGAAAACACATAAAATATACAACGTGTCTTCTGAAGCTAACAGAGTCTTAATATTTTTTTTATAATTTTTTTTCTAAACATATATTTTTATCCCCAGGGGTACAGGTCTGTGAATCGCCAGGTTTACACACTTCGCAGCACTCACCAAAGCACATACCCTCCCCAATGTCCATAACCCCACGCCCCCCTTCACCCAAACCCCCTCCCCCCAGCAACCCTCAGTTTGTTTTGTAAGATTAAGAGTCACTTATGGTTTGTCTCCCTCCCAATCCCATCTTGTTTCATTGATTCTTCTCCTACCCACTTAAGCCCCCATGTTGCATCACCACTTCCTCATATCAGGGAGATCATATGATAGTTGTCTTTCTCTGCTTGACTTATTTCGCTAAGCATGATACGCTCTAGTTCCATCCATGTTGTCGCAAATGGCAAGATTTCATTTCTTTTGATGGCTGCATAGTATTCCATTGTGTATATATACCACATCTTCTTGATCCATTCATCTGTTGATGGACATCTAGGTTCTTTCCATAGTTTGGCTATTGTGGACATTGCTGCTATAAACATTCGGGTGCATTTGCCCCTTTGGACCACTACGTTTGTATCTTTAGGGTAAATACCCAATAGTGCAATTGCTGGGTCATAGGGCAGTTCTATTTTCAACATTCTGAGGAACCACCATGCTGTTTTCCAGAGTGGCTGCACCAGCTTGCATTCCCACCAACAGTGTAGGACGGTTCCCCTTTCTCCACATCCTCACCAGCATCTGTCATTTCCTGACTTGTTGATTTTAGGCATTCTGACTGGTGTGAGGTGATATCTCATTGTGGTTTTGATTTGTATTTCCCTGATGCCGAGTGATATGGAGCACTTTTTCATGTGTCTGTTGGCCATCTGGATGTCTTCTTTGCAGAAATGTCTGTTCATGTCCTCTGCCCATTTCTTGATTGGATTATTTGTTCTTTGGGTGTTGAGTTTGCTAAGTTCTTTACGGATTTTGGACACTAGTCCTTTATCTGACATGTCGTTTGCAAATATCTTCTCGCATTCTGTCAGTTGTCTTTTGATTTTGTTAACTGTTTCCTTTGCTGTTCAAAAGCTTTTGATCTTGATGAAATCCCAATAGTTCATTTTTTCCCTTGCTTCCCTTGCCTTTGGCATTGTTCCTAGGAAGATGTTGCTGTGGCTGAGGTCGAAGAGGTTGCTGCCTGTGTTCTCCTCAAGGATTTTGATGGATTCCTTTCGCACATTGAGGTCCTTCATCCATTTTGAGTCTATTTTTGTGTGTGGTGTAAGGAACTGGTCCAATTTCATTTTTCTGCATGTGGCTGTCCAATTTTCCCAGCACCATTTATTGAAGAGGCTGTCTTTTTTCCATTGGTCATTCTTTCCTGCTTTGTCGAAGATTAGTTGACCATAGAGTTGAGGGTCTATTTCTGGGCTCTCTATTCTGTTCCATTGATCTATGTGTCTGTTTCTGTGCCAGTACCATGCTGTCTTGATGATGACAGCTTTGTAATAGAGCTTGAAGTCCGGAATTGTGATGCCACCAACGTTGGCTTTCTTTTTCAATATCCCTTTGGCTATTCGAGGTCTTTTCTGGTTCCATATAAAATTTAGAATTATTTGTTCAATTTCTTTGAAAAAGATGGATGGTACTTTGATAGGAATTGCATTAAATGTGTAGATTGCTTTAGGTAGCATAGACATTTTCACAATATTTATTCTTCCAATCCAGGAGCATGGAACATTTTTCCATTTCTTTGTGTCTTCCTCAATTTCTTTCATGAGTACTTTATAGTTTTCTGAGTATAGATTCTGTGCCTCTTTGGTTAGGTTTATTCCTAGGTATCTTATGGTTTTGGGTGCAATTGTAAATTGGATGGACTCCTTAATTTCTCTTTCTTCTGTCTTGTTGTTGGTGTAGAGAAGTGCAACTGGTTTCTGTGCATTGATTTTATATCCTAACACTTTACTGAATTCCTGTATAAGATCTAGCAGTTTTGGAGTGGAATCTTTTGGGTTTTCCACATATAGTATCTTATCATCTGCGAAGAGTGATAATTTGACTTCTTCTTTGCCGATTTGGATGCCTTTAATTTCCTTTTGTTGTCTGATTGCTGAGGCTAAGACTTCTAGTACTATGTTGAATAGCAGTGGTGATAATGGACATCCCTGCCGTGTTCCAGACCTTAGCGGAAAAGCTTTCAGTTTTTCTCCATTGAGAATGATATTTGCGGTGGGTTTTTCATAGATGGCTTTGATGATATTGAGGTATGTGCCCTCTATCCCTACACTTTGACGAGTTTTGATCAGGAAGGGATGCTGTACTTTGTCAAATGCTTTTTCAGCATCTATTGAAAGTATCATATGGTTCTTGTTCTTTCTTTTATTGATGTGTTGTATCACATTGACTGATTTGCGGATGTTGAACCAACCTTGCAGCCCTGGAATAAATCCCACTTGGTCGTGGTGAATAATCTTTTTAATGTACTGTTGAATCCTATTGGCTAGTATTTTGTTGAGTATTTTCGCATCTGTGTTCATCAAGGATATCGGTCTATAGCTCTCTTTTTTGGTGGGATCCTTGTCTGGTTTTGGGATCAAGGTGATGCTGGCCTCATAAAATGAGTTTGGAAGTTTTCCTTCCATTTCTATTTTTTGGAACAGTTTCAGGAGAATAGGAATTAGTTCTTCTTTAAATGTTTGGTAGAATTCCCCCGGGAAGCCGTCTGGCCCTGGGCTTTTGTTTGTTTGGAGATTTTTAATGACTGTTTCAATCTCCTTACTGGTTATGGGTCTGTTCAGGCTTTCTATTTCTTCCTGGTTCAGTTGTGGTAGTGTATATGTTTCTAGGAATGCATCCATTTCTTCCAGATTGTCAAATTTATTGCCGTAGAGTTGCTCATAGTATGTTCTTATAATAGTTTGTATTTCTTTGGTGTTAGTTGTGATCTCTCCTCTTTCATTCATGATTTTATTTATTTGGGTCCTTTCTCTTTTCTTTTTGATAAGTCTGGCCAGGGGTTTATCAATTTTATTAATTCTTTCAAAGAACCAGCTCCTACTTTCGTTGATTTTTTCTATTGTTTTTTTGGTTTCTATTTCATTGATTTCTGCTCTGATCTTTATGATTTCTCTTCTCCTGCTGGGCTTAGGGTTTCTTTCTTGTTCTTTCTCCAGCTCCTTTAGGTGTAGGGTTAGGTTGTGTACCTGAGACCTTTCTTGTTTCTTGAGAAAGGCTTGTACCGCTATATATTTTCCTCTCAGGACTGCCTTTATTGTGTCCCACAGATTTTGAACCGTTGTATTTTCATTATCATTTGTTTCCATGATTTTTTTCAATTCTTCTTTAATTTCCCGGTTGACCCATTCATTCTTTAGAAGGATACTGTTTAGTCTCCATGTATTTGGGTTCTTTCCAAACTTCCTTTTGTGGTTGAGTTCTAGCTTTAGAGCATTGTGGTCTGAAAATATGCAGGGAATGATCCCAATCTTTTGATACCGGTTGAGTCCTGATTTAGGACCAAGGATGTGATCTATTCTGGAGAATGTTCCATGTGCACTAGAGAAGAATGTGTATTCTGTTGCTTTGGGATGAAATGTTCTGAATATATCTGTGATGTCCATCTGGTCCAGTGTGTCGTTTAAGGCCTTTATTTCCTTGCTGATCTTTTGCTTGGATGACCTGTCCATTTCAGTGAGGGGAGTGTTAAAGTCCCCTACTATTATTGTATTGTTGTTGATGTGTTTCTTTGATTTTGTTATTAATTGGTTTATATAGTTAGCTGCTCCCACATTGGGGGCATAGATATTTAAAATTGTTAAATCTTCTTGTTGGACAGACCCTTTGAGTATGATATAGTGTCCTTCCTCATCTCTTATTATAGTCTTTGGCTTAAAATCTAATTGATCTGATATAAGGATTGCCACTCCTGCTTTCTTCTGATGTCCATTAGCATGGTAAATTCTTTTCCACCCCCTCACTTTAAATCTGGAGGTGTCTTCGGGCTTAAAATGAGTTTCTTGGAGGCAACATATAGATGGGTTTTGTTTTTTTATCCATTCTGATACCCTGTGTCTTTTGACAGGGGCATTTAGCCCATTCACATTCAGGGTAACTATTGAGAGATATGAATTTAGTGCCATTGTATTGCCTGTAAGGTGACTGTTACTGTATATGGTCTCTGTTCCTTTCTGATCTACCACTTGTAGGCTCTCTCTTTGCTTAGAGGACCCCTTTCAAGATTTCCTGTAGAGCTGGTTTGGTGTTTGTAAATTCTTTCAGTTTTTGTTTGTCCTGGAAGCTTTTAATCTCTCCTTCTATTTTCAATGATAGCCTAGCTGGATATAGTATTCTTGGCTGCATGTTTTTCTTGTTTAGTGCTCTGAAAATATCATGCCAGCTCTATCTGGCCTGCTAGGTCTCTGTGGATAAGTCAGCTGCCAATCTAATATTTTTACCATTGTGTTACAGACTTCTTTTCCCGGGCTGCTTTCAGGATTTTCTCTTTGTCACTGAGACTTGTAAATTTTACTATTAGGTGACGGGGTGTGGGCCTATTCTTATTGATTTTGAGGGGCATTCTCTGAACCTCCTGAATTTTGATGCTCGTTCCCTTTGCCATATTGGGGAAATTCTCCCCAATAATTCTCTCCAGTATACCTTCTGCTCCCCTCTCTCTTTCTTCTTCTTCTGGAATCCCAATTATTCTAATGTTGTTTCGTCTTATGGTGTCACTTATCTCTCGATTTCTCCCCTCGTGGTCCAGTAGCTGTTTGTCCCTCTTTTGCTCAGCTTCTTTATTCTCTGTCATTTGGTTTTCTATATCACTAATTCTTTCTTCTGCCTCATTTATCCTAGCAGTGAGAGCCTCCATTTTTTATTGCACCTCATTAATAGCTTTTTTGATTTCAACTTGGTTAGATTTTAGTTCTTTTATTTCTCCAGAAAGGGCTTTTATATCTCTCGAGTGGTTTTCTCTAATATCTTCCATGCCTTTTTCAAGCCTGGCTAGAACCTTGAGAATTGTCATTCTGAACTCTATATCTGACATATTACCAATGTCTGTATTGATTAGGTCCCTAGCCTTCGGTACTGCCTCTTGTTCTTTTTTTGGGGTGAATTTTTCCACCTTGTCATTTTGTCCAGATAAGATTATATGAAAGAGCAAGTAAAATAGTAAAAGTGTGGTAACAACCCCAGGAAAATATGGTTTAACCAAATCAGAAGAGATCCGAAATCATGAGGGGGGAGAAAGGGTATAAAAAGAGGTTCAAATAGAAAGAAAGGAAAAAAAAAAAAGAAAAGAATTTAAAAAAGGAAAACGAATAAAGAAAAATATAAAAAGGAAAAAATATATATTAGATAAACTAGTTAAAAAACGTTAAAAAAGAAAAGGGTAAAAGTTTAAAAAAATATTAGCAGAAGAAGAGAAAAAAATGAAAAAGAAAAAAATTAAATTAACTGCAAGACTAAAAAAATCACAGGGGAAAAAAAAAAAAGAAAAGAAAAAAAAGTCACAGGGAGAAAGCCTTGAGTTCCATGCTTTGCTTTCTCCTCCTCTGGAATTCTGCTGCTCTCCTTGGTATTGATACCGCACTCCTTGGTAGGTGAACTTGGTCTTGGCTGGATTTTTTTTTTGATCTTCTGGGGGAGGGGCCTGGTGTAGTGATTCTCAAGTGTCTTTGCCCCAGGCGGAATTGTACCGCCCTTACCAGGGGCCGGGCTGAGTAATCCGCTTGGCTTTGCTTTCAGGAGCTTTTGTTCCCTGAGCGCTTTCTGTAGAGTTCCGGAGGACGGGAATACAAATGGCGGCCTCCTGGTCACCGGCCCGGAGGAGCCGAGAGCCTAGTGGCCCCACTCCTCAGTGCACCCTCAGAGAACAGCGCCAGGTTACTCCCGTCTGCCTGACCTCCGGCCACGCTCCGATTTACGGAGCCTGCGACAGGTTCAAGGTAACCCCGAGCTGCTAGCTTACTGTCGGCTCTGTCTCTGCAGCTGGCTTTCCCGTTCCAATACATGCAAGCTCTGCGACACTCAGATACCCCTGATCCTTCTGTTACCCTGCAGGACCTGAGGCCACGCTGACCCCGCGTGAGCTTTGCCCCAGTTTAGCCTCTGGAGCAGTGTCCCTCAGTGGAACAGACTTTTAAAAGTCCTGATTTTGTGCTCCATTGCTCCGCTGCTTGCCGGTAGCCGTCCCCTCCCCCCAGGGTCTATCTTCCTGTCGCTTTGGATTCACTTCCTACCTTTCAGAAAGTGGTTGTTTTTCTGTTTCCAGAATTGTTGTTCTTCTTTTCTTCGATCTGCTGATGGATTTTCAGGTGTTTTCAATCTTTAGATAAGCTATCTAGCTGATCTCCGGCTAGCTGAAGTAGTCTCAGCCTGCTACTTCTCCGCCATCTTGACTCCTCCCCCACATTTTACATTTCTTAATGAATTATCTCTCTCTGAATTTAATCACTCTTATGTAATTATTTCAAGGTGTATTTCCAAGACTGAAAAATATCTGGAAACTTCTTTTTCCCGTGTTCATTTGGTTTGCCTGCTCATTCATCCCAGCTTCTCCCCTATTGTATCACCCAGTTGGCTCTCCAGACCAAGGTTCCTTATCTTGCCATATCTGTGAGCTCAGCTTTTAGGAGAAGCATTAACACTTTTTTGAAGTTCCTCAATTCAAGGTCTCCCCAGCAACCC
Source organism: Mustela nivalis (assembly GCF_964662115.1). Classification (NCBI taxonomy): domain Eukaryota; kingdom Metazoa; phylum Chordata; class Mammalia; order Carnivora; family Mustelidae; genus Mustela; species Mustela nivalis. The sequence goes on from NW_028135925.1 coordinate 301,959, forward strand.
ACTACTTTTTACTGAAGTGAATACAATTCATAGATTCCAGTAAATTCAATAGCACCAGACCACCTCGTTTACCATCACTGTGTTGTGCAATTTGTGTCATTATAGCGAGGTCAGTGCCCACTAAGTACAGAGGAGAACTGAGTGGCTCTGTTTGTGAATCCTTACCTCCTTACCTTCACATTAGATCAACTTATGGAACACAGAAGAATACATGCACATTGTATGTGTATCTAAAATATATATCTGAGTATATTTACAAATGCATGTTATATATTGTATGTGTGTATATATGTTTTATACATAATAAACTTTGTATAATATACATGTATTTATAATGCATATATTTATACACACATGTACTACTTAGAATATGTGTGCAAAGACACAGGCACACAGTCAGAAAGAATTACTTTCCCTTGAGTAAATATTCTGCCAAACCATTTTAATTATCTAAGCATTAATATACCCTTTATAATGACCTTGGGATTCCGTGTTTCACATAAGTGACTCTTAATCTCACAAAACAAACCGAGGGTTACTGGGAGGAGGGGTGGTTGGGAGAAGGGAGGGTGGGGTTATGTACATTGGGGAGGGTATGTGCTATGGAGAGTGCTGTGAAGTGTGTAAACCTGGCGATTCACAGACCTGTACCCCGGGGATAAAAATATATTATATGTTTATAAAAAATGGAAAAAAAAAAAGATTCCATGTTTCAAAGCCTCATTTTGAAGCATCTCATCACAAAATGTGGCTGAATTTATCAAACAGGCTAAAATGGATCTATTAGGTTAAATTTTTTTAAAAATCTTCTTGGTCTATGAAACCTGTACAGCTTGTGGGAAATATTTGTATTCATTTAATAAGCCCAAGTTACATATAATATATAATATTCATATTCATTTAACAAATATTATGTTCAACAAAAAAATACAGAGCTCAACACTGTTCTAAGGGCAGGAACAGAAGACAATAAAACTTACATTTTAATGGTAAAACTTATTAATGAATTATAAACAGATGTATATTATGGTATCAGGTCATAGTAATCACTGATAATAAAGATATAGCAGGTGCGGGAGTAGGAAGGACACAAGGTACTATGTTAAACAGAGCAACCAAGAGAGTCCCCTGTGGGAAGTGACACCTGACCAGAGAATGGACCAAAATGAGAGAGATGCTATTTATTTGAGCATCTGGTTCACAAGCTCTACACCATCAAGGATGGAGAGGGTCTTAACAAGGTAGTAAGTTAGCCTGCCACAATGTCATCAATACTGGGAAAAGATAAGAAATTCCCAGGTCAGAGACAAAGGACTATGTTACTCATAGCACCGCAGACCTTACGACTTCCACCTTGCCCTTGTTCCCCAGCCCCGGGGAGATGTGAAAGCTGACCCAGGTCAATGTTGCTCGTAGAGAATGGGTCTATGCCATAATGAGGAAGCCCAAACATATGGAACCCCCAATCTTCTAAAGAGGGTTTCTAGACAACCTATCCAGTCCCTGCCCCAGAGAGGGATACTGTCTTTATTACACTGGTTGGCAACAAACCTGCCCCATATCATGTAAAAAGATACTACCTCTGTTTTCTAAGGCTATGCAAGCATCCTTGAAAAGAATCCCAAACAAAAACTGATCTGAGATATGCAGACATGTCCAGGAAAATAGTCTCCTCATGTCAGCTTTTAACAAGTACCAGAATCTCCGGGAAGGCTTGTTCCAACACATATTGCTAGGGCTAACCCCCAGTGCTCCTGATTCAGTCTGTCTGAGGCAAGTCTCAGTGCTTGCATTTCCTAAAGTTCCTGGGAGATAGTGATATTGCTGATCAGGAATCCATACTTTGAAAATCACTGCTTTAAGTCTGTTAAACAGACCGTGTTCTTTTGTGTTGTCCCTGATTCGCTTCCATTTCACTCTGCTTTATAATCAGAAAATCACGATTCTAAATTGCTCTGCATCTTGGGATCTTTCATTTCATTAAATCTGGTAAGTAGTATCTCTTATTAGAAACAATTCTCGTATCTTATAATGTGGTTCAGCTCACTGACTTTTATAGTCCATTACAGACACAACACAAAGGAGACAGTTGCAATAATAGAGAAAAAAAGAATCCTGTTTACAAAATTACCTCAGTACTCTTATAATCTGAATAGTAAACTTGTGCCTAGAGTTGATATTAATGACATTCCAGTTTTTAGCTACACTTGGTTACTGCAGCTCTAAAATTTTTTGAGGTCAAAATTGATCTTTAAATGACCTAATAATATTAGATATTTCAGATTACACACATGTCCATAAAGCTGTACCATTAACACGTAAATATGCCTTACGGCTATGTCAAAATTGTCTCAAACAGTGCAGTGTTTTGTTATAGCTCAAAAATCTAACTGTTCTATGAAATTAATTCCATAAAATGCACAGACATGCAGTTTATTCTTATTATAAAAACACTCACTCCTATTTAAAATATTTTCACATTCACCATCTATTTTAACAAAGAAATTTTGTAAGAATTATCGCATTACCCAAATTTTCCACTAGAATGTGGATTTGGAGATTTGCTTTCAGTTTCTCTTAATCCAAGGATTGACTCTATTTCACCTATAGATGGTGCTTGTGCCCATATTACTTAGCATTGTAGTAAAAATTGTGAAAAGTTCTCTCTTAAAAAAAAATGGCATTAAGTATTTGAGAAGTTCACAAACAGAAAGTAGGGCAAACTCTCACTTTATATATGACATCACAATTCCCGCAAAAATACTACAAAATTGACAATATATCAAGGATACAGAAAATAAATTGTGTGTGCATAGTCTCCCTCTCCCTGCAAACAGTGGAAGCGGCCTTTGAACTCAGGTCGGCTTGACCCCAGTTTGTCAGTATCTCATACCAAACACCAAGTCCTAATACACAGAAATCCTTCACATGATGCTCTGCTACAAAGTCCATTTTTGCCTTTGTTAACACTCTTCCCTTTTTGTGCTGGACCTCAGGGATATGTAACAATTTTTATCACAGCTTCTCCCTCTTCCCCTCCCCCAGGCTCATGCTCTTTCTCAAACTCTCTTAAATAAATAAATAAAAGATTTTTTTAAATAACTTGTTTAAAAGTTTTCAAGCACAAAAATTGAGAAAGTAGTGGAGCCCCCAAAGATCTCTCAGTCAACCTATCCATATTTCATCTTAAATCCCATGGCCAATTTTATTTCATCTCTACTCCCAACATAATGAGCAACAGATTGTTTTAAAGCAAACTTCCAAACATCATATCATTTCATCTGGAAATGTTTGATGATGTAGTTCTAAAGCATAAAAAAAATTTTAGAACATAACCACAATGTCAGTACTACCCCTAAAAAACAAGCAAATAATGAATTCCTTAATATTATCAAATATCCATGCAAGGTTCACATTTCTGTGATTGTCTCATAAATATACTTTTTATAGTTTGTCCAAATCAAGAATAAACACTCCCATATACTGCATTTGGTTTATAGGCATCTTAAGACTCCACGTGGAACACCTGGCTTGCTCACTTGGTATAGCATTGATTGTTGATCTCAGGGTCATGAGTTTGAGTCCCATGCTGGGTGTAGACATTACTTTAAAAACAAACAAACAAACAAACAAACAAAAATTCTTTCTACACCAGTTTCCTTCCTGTTTTCTTATTTCTTTATGCCTGTATAAGTTTACTGATGGTATCCCCCAATCCCAATAATGTAATTTATCCTTGGGAAAACTCTCTATTGATTCCTTTTCTGTAGAGTGCAATCTGTTTCCTCTAAGACAATAAGTATATGCAATTTATATCCCCAGTTTACCTTTCAATGATTATCTTCTTTCCCCAAATGGCCATACTAAACTCAGTCTATCCAAGCACTATACCCCTAATCCAGTTCCACCCCTCAGTCCCTCCCTGCAATCATCTCCTTCCACATCACATCCACACCACAAAGCTCCCATCCTCAACCTCACACCAGGACTGGAATACTTAAGGCTCCTTTTTGGTTATCCCCATCTCTCCTGACCAGATGCTACACAAGGAGCCACTCACACCTTCTAGCAGTTGACTTAACCCAACCATTTGGGTTACTTCCTAAATCAGAATCAGGTTTATTTCTGAATTTCTCTTTAAAAGGTCTTTTTTCATTGTGATAGGAAAAATTCAAGAAGGTGTTGCCATTCCCTGAATTTCCACCCTTCTATCAAAATATCAAGGTATGCCTTTCAAGAATAATTAGTATGTGATGGGAGGTTTTTCTTCCCAGTCTCATTTGGTTACTCCTTTTTCCATGTTAGGATTTTATTTTATTTACACAATCTCCAAATGAGCTAACTAACCTCACTGACTACTAAAGGCTGTTTCTAGAATCTCTTCTTACACCAAACGAATGCACAGCATGGTGGAATCAGAAAGACACTTCTGTCCAGAGGATCTCTGGCCATCAAGGACACAGTAAGGTGGTTGCTTGAAAAGTATATTGTCTGCCATTCATCCTGAAGGAAGACACCAGACCAAGGTCATTCATGTGTGTTCTCAAGGTATTAAGCGAATGTTCTCATTCAAAATTGTCTCTTAGGGATGCCTGGGTGGCTCAGTTGGTTTAGCTGCTGCCTTCAATTCAGGTCATGATCCTGGAGTCCTGAGATTGAGTCCCACATCGGGCTCCTTGCTCAGTGGGGAGCCTGCTTCTCTCTCTCCCTCTGCCTGCCACTTTGCCTGCTTATGTTCTCTCTCTCTGACAGATTAAAAAAAGAAAAGGCTCAAAATTGTCTCTTAGATGCTCCTTGCAAATGGTCCAAGATAGAGCTCTTGGATTTGAAAGCTGAACTCAATGCATACAAAAAACAACTGAGCTCTTAATAACAGAACTTTGACCATTAAAATACTTGAAAATACTTATTTCTCTTAAAGCCATGGTTGGTTTGTTCAGAAGATATAAACACAAACTGATGAGGATTTTTTTCTCACTTGGGATGCCTGGGTGGCTCAGTCAGTTAAGCATCTGCTTTTGGCTCAGTCATGGTCCCTGGGTCCTGGGATCAAGTCCCTTCTTCAGCAGGGAGCCTCCTTCTCCCTCTACCTGCTCTGCCTCAGGCTCCCCCTGCTTGTGGTCTCTCTCTGTCTCTGACAAATTAATAAATAAAATCTTAAAACAAACAAAAGAATTTTCCCCACTATTTGTTCCTTATCATTTTTTTTTTCATTATTGCAAGAAAGAATAGTAGAACACAGGCTTTAGAACCTGGACTGAATCCAGATTTCAATTCATGACTTTTTTAAAAAAGATTTTATTTATTTTTTTATTTGTCAGAGAAAGAGAGAGCCCGAGCAGGCAGAGTAGCAGGCAGAGGCTGAGAGAGAAGCAAGCTCCCCGCTGAGCAGAGAGCACGATGTGGGACTCAATCCCAGGACCCTGGGATCATGACCTGAGCCAAAGGCAGCAGGCTAACCAACTGAGCCACCCAGGCATCCCAATGATGTCCATTTTTGATTGGCTTCCTATCATCTCAAAATTCAATTCAAGATGGCTAAGACCCATCTTGTTACTCTCATTTGAATATTTTTAACAAATTAGTCTTAAATATTCTCAAATAGTCTTATTCTTTTAGTCTTAGTAGAATTTATACTTTCAGCAAGTTTCCAAAAATTATTGTTGGGAGTTTTATTAAATCTATGTTAAAACTTTTCAATAATTCTTGGGCTGCCGGAGTGACTCAGTTGTTAAACGTCTGCCTGGCTCAGGTCATAATCCCCAGGTCCTGGGACTGAGACCCACATTGGGTTCCCTGTTTGGCAGGAACCCTGCTTTTCCCTCTCCCACTCCTTCTGCTTGTGTTCTTTCTCTTACTGTGTCTCTCTCTGTCAAATAAATAAAATATTTAAAAAATTTTTTCAATAATTCTTAAAATATTGATAATTTTTCAAGTAGAATCTTCTTCAAATAGTGTTTCTGGACTTCTGTTCAAGTTGTCTTCTATGTCCCTTAGTAAAAGTATGTAATTTCCTATATATAGGGCTCTCTCATATCTTATCCAAGAAATGCAATTTTATGATTTTGTGGGTAGCATGAATTAGATTTTATCCTATTCTAGTATATATCTCATGAGTTATTACTGGTGCAGAGCTGTGATAATCAACCAAGGAGTTATAAAATCATTTGTGGGATTTTTTCCAAATGATATTCCCTTGACGTTCAGGGATTCTGGTGTATCTTCTAGAATACAGCCCCCCACCACCTTATTTATGAGTGTATATATTGCCCTTAGGAACAGGAGCAGGGAGCAATATTAACTGCAGAGAAGTAAAACAATGCTATGGGGTCATTGTTTTTCTTTTTGTTTGTTGTTGCACAGAATCATTTCATTATTCTCTTATTCTGAAAATTTTCTTTTGCATTGAGCAATTTGCTTTCTAAAATAAACCTCAAGCATTTCCTCTATTAATCAATAACCAGTGAATGTAATGTGTGATAAATCCTGTACTGAATGCTTCAAGGATACACAAACCTGAAGATCTGAACTTGCCTTTGATCAGTCAGGTTTGGGTAGGAAGTGGTACATAACAGTTGGGTTAATTGTGCTAAGCCGAAAACAGAGCAACAACAGAAAGAAGCATGTACGTTTTTATGAACCCTGCTAATAGTCTGTCCTTCTGCATATAGGCATCAGGAAAGTAAAAATAATTGCTGAAGGAGGATACTGAGGGAGGAAATAACCTAAATTTTGGGGAAAAAAAAGTCAAGTTTCACATTTCTGCACATCCTATAATTTCATTTATATATATAAATCAGATGTGCATGGAAACCTTATGTTGACCAAGGATGTCAGCTAGGTCACTCCCTTGAGGTTGGGAGAGGTGGAGGGGAGGCTTTACCATCTGATTTGGCCCTTGGAGAGAGCATCCACAGCCCTCTACCTAAAGAAGGGATTAGCTCTTCTCTTCATAAAGCCAGCACTGTCTACACTAATAATGGGCCATCTCCGAATGGTGATTTCTAAATGGTTCATTTGGAATTTGCAACACATTTTCCTATGAAAATGATGCTTTATGGCAGAGCTTTTCAGACTTCAGTCTACACCACAGTTTCCTAGAGAGCTAGGTAAAACACAGAGACTCAAGTCCAGGATGTTGATTGTGGACACAGAGAGCAGGCCCCAAAGAAATCGCATTTGTGTTGATTACCAACAAATACAAACACACACATGCTTGTTTCCTGCCTTCTGGAGCCTCTCCTCCTGCAACCCAGCTTCAAGCAACCACGAAGGCAGGTGCAGAGCCCCTGACAGTCGTCTTGCTGCTGCTCAGAAATAAAATTTTGAAGCGAACCTGTGGAATCCGTTCGCCTCTTTCCTTCAAAGCCCGGTCCAGTGGTTTCTACTGTTGCCTGCAGTGCTCTTCCCCGAGATTTTTCTGGAAGCATACGTCTCCTTGTTTATATTTCAGCTGCATCCCTTTTAGAGAACATTTTCTACATGCTTGTCCTGCCAGAAGTTTGTAGCCTGCTGTCTCAGGATGTGCGCCTCTGGGGTGGTGGGTGGCAGGCTTAATAAGCCAAGAAACTTAACTTTTTCAAATTTGGTAGATCTCCACACATGATTTTTTTTAAAAGATTTTATTTATTTATTTGACAGAGAGAGATTACGTGTAGGCAGAGAGACAGGCAGAGAGAGAGAGGAGGAAGCAGGCTCCCTGCTGAGCAGAGAGTCCGATGTGGGACTCGATCCCAGGACTCTGGGATCATGACCTGAGCCGAAGGCAGCAGCTTAACCCACTGAGCCACCCAGGCACTCCTCCACACATGATTTTAAAAGAATCTTAAAAGTTGCTGTAGAGGGCTTACCTGGATTCCCCGTAAGTATGCAGTCCCACGGGCTGTACATCACTTGAAATCCGCTAGGCTCTGCTCCTGGGCTGCTTCCAGAGCGGGGAAGGAGAGCAGAGCACACGTTTCAGGGACACAGAGGAGGTGAGGAGCCTCCAGGTGCTAGGTCCATCTTGGGTCCATCTTGCGGGTCAACCAGGGGTCATGTCTTCTCGGTGATGGCCTCCAACACAGCCTCAAAGTTCTCAAAAGATCGGAGATTGTGAATTTCAGGGGCGGGCTTTTGGAGAAATGTATTACCATGCTCTGAATCCCACCGTTTCCTCTCCTTCGGGATTCACCCTCTTCTCAGGGTCACCGAGGCACATGCTTGTCCTTCAGTTCAGGCCAAAAGGACTTGGAGAGCATAATGCATATGCTCTGCACTTTGGGAATCAGCAACCTGGTGTCTGACTCCACCTGCAAAGCTAAGGATGGAGGAATGTCTTGTGTGGCTGCTTTCTAGGCTAAAATGGGCTAGATGGGGCCTGGGAGAGGCAGTCCCTGTACGCTTGTCTTTCACCTAGAGGACCGCCTGGAAGACCAAGAACCATCAGCAGGAAGAGGCCAGAGTTATCACCAAATAACTTGGTGCTTCAGGTAAGTAAGTGTCTGCAATAAAGTTGGGAGTTCTCTGCCCAAAGAGCTAAGGACGGGTTTCTCCAAGGAATCCCACAAGAGTCAGTTTTCAATATAATCAAACCACGTAGTAAAATGCAATAGGACAAGTAGTAAGAGCTTGCTCCCCTTTTATCTTCTGTGTCCCAATTTAGGGGGACCAGAAACCAAAGTTCAAGAACCCAAAGAGAAAGGGTAGAAGCACCCAGAGAGAGTGTGTGAGCCAACATACTCCCTTTCCTAAACAGACTTCTGATCTCAGGCTGCTGGAACATGGGCTCAGAAGGTGCAGAAACTTTAATTTTAAATCCAGATTGAATTGTGATCCTTCTTGGAAACATTGTGGGATTTTCCTGAGTTTTCAGCCAGATGGGAAAAATTACCTCCATATGGCAGATGTATAAAATCAGTAAGAAATAAGAAGGGGTTGTTCCACTAACATTTCACTGGTTCAGTGTAATGGCCCTAGAATTCTGGCCTGGAAGGCCTGAGATGCCTGCTTACCCAGGTCTTATCCTTGACTGACACTGCACACATAAGCCTCACCAGGCTCCCAGACCTCAACCACGGCTCCACCAAGGTCACTGATAATTGCGTACTGTCTTTTATTTGCTGGTTCCGAAGTACTCCTTACATATAAAGATGACTAACTCTATTCCATAAGTTGTAAATATTTTTCTAAATTCATTTCTTTTGAAAATTCTTTATGCTGCTTTTAGGAACATAGGCCTAATTTTACATGGCTTAATTAATGATTTATTGTCATAATTCCTGCCTTTGGTCATATTTAGAAAGCCCTCCCTCACTCAAATATTATAAAAAATATTTACCTACATTTCCTTACAACTTGATATTATTATATTTTGCATTTAAATTCTTAATTTACATGGACTTTATTTTTGGAATTGGAATGATGCAAGTGTTTACCTTTATTGTGTTCCAAGTATTTACTCACTTATTCTGATGCCATTGGGGAAAAATTCTTTATCCACACATCTTTTTTTTTCTTAAATTTTTTAAGAGTTTATTTGACAGACAGAGATCACAAGTAGGCAGAGAAGCAGTCAGAGAGAGAGGAAGAGAAGCAGGCTCCCTGCTGAGCAGAGAGCCCAATTCGGGGCTCGATCCCAGACCCTGGGATCATGACCTGAGCAGCAGGCAGAGGCTTTAACCCACTGAGCCACCCAGGTGCCCCATACCCACACATCTTAAACAAGGTTTTATTGTGTTCTGAAGTCTAGGCATTTAGATGCATTTTCACAGTGAAAGTTTTTATGATATTATATACTTTTGCATAGCTAGGAGGAATCCATGGTGGTGTATTATATTTGCTAATTTTTTATTTAACATTGATGTATCTCCATTTATACATAAGCATGGTCTGTAATTACCTTTAACTTTTTTTGATTCTTTTGTTTTCTATGAGGGTTATTCTATTTGGATGCATTAGAAAAATCTTCTTGATGCTCTGTAATAGTTTAGATAGCCTAAGAATTGTTTGTTCTTTCATGATTTGATAGAACTCTAATCTACGACTCCTTTAAGTATAATGTCTTTTCCACAAAGGGATATTTTACTGACTTTTAATTTTTTTCTAAGATCTAATCAGATTGTCTATTGCTTCTAGATTTAGTGTTAATTATTTATTTTTCACAATAAAGCTTCCATTTCACCCAAAAGCATCCATAAAGCTAACGGGCCTTGTGAATCTCTAAGTATGACATAAAGGGTTCTTACACATTTCTGAATCTTTTGTTGTTCTTCAATCTTTCTGAAGGACTATTCTTCTAAGTTATATAACGTCCTAGGACATTCCCTTAAATTTGTTTCTAAATTCTGTCTGAACAAAGAATTGTATTCCCTTTCTTATTCTGAATCTTGTATATTGCTTTTCTTTTATTATATACAGTTATTTTTTCTCAAAGAATTAGTTTTTGAATATGAAGAATTAGTTTTTGAATATTCTTCTGTTTTTCAAACTCTTTAAAAAATTTTTTCTTTCTTCCTTACAGGAAAAGGGAAAAGAAATTGAAATCAGTAATTCACAATGAATTTGTTTCATAAAACCCATTGGATGTACTTTTAAGTATTTAAACTAAATGAAATAAAAGGAAGCTAGAAGAATGAACAGGTATACAACATAAAGGTTTGAGTTACATATATTGTGAAATGATGTCATGGTAAGTTCAGGTAGTATCCATCATCTCATACAGGTACAATAATAGAAATGGAAAAAAAGAGAGGATAAAAAGGTCTCTCCTTGTAATGAGAACTCTTGGATTCATTCTCTTAACTTTCTAATAAGTAACACAGCAGCAGTAACTACAGTCATCATACTATACATTAGATCCCTGTGTTTATTTATTTTAAGTGGAAGTTATCATTGGATCACCTTCTCTCAATTCCCTCTGCCTCACCTCTCAGCCTCTGCTAACCCCAAATCTGATCTCTTTTTCTATGAGCCTGTTTTTTTCTTCCCTTAGATTCCACATGTAAGTGAGATCATATAGTATTTGCTTTTCTCCATCTGACTTATTTCACTGAGCATAATGTCTTCAAGGTCCTCCCATGTAAATGGCATGATTTATCTTTCCTTCTTAGGATTGCTTTGGGTATTTAGGATCTTTTATGGTTCCATATAAATTTTAAGATTTTTTTTCTACTTCTAAAAAAACCATGGAATCTGGATAGGGATTGCATTGAACCTAATGATAGCTTTTGCCAGTATTGACATTCTAACAATATTATTTCTTCCAATCCCTGAACATGGGATACTTTTCCATATATTTGTGTCTTCTTTGATTTCTTTTATCATTCTCTGATACTTTTCATTGAGATCATTTACTTATTTGGTTAGATTTATACCTAAGTGTTTTACTGTTTTTGATGTTATTGTAAAGGGCGTTGGTTTTATTTTTATTCATTTATTTTTCATAGAATTCATTGTTAATGAACAGAAATGCTATTTATTTTTGTATGTTAATTTTGTATCCTGCAACTTTGCTGAATTTGTTGATTAGATCTAACAGCCTTTTGGTTGAGTTTATGATTTTTATATATTAAAAACATGTCAGGGTCACCTGGGTGGCTCAGTGGGTAAAGCCTCTGCTTTCAGCTCAGGTCATGATCTCAGGGTCCTGGGATCGAGCCCTACATCCGGATCTCTGCTAAGCAGGGAACCTGCTTCCCCCTCTTTCTCTGCCTGCCTCTCTGCCTACTTGTAATCACTCTCTCTCTCTTTCTGTCAAATAAATAAATAAAACCTTAAAAAAATATCAACTGAGAATACAAACAACTATACTTCTTCCTTTTCAATTCCAATGCCTTTTACTTCTTTTTCTTGTCTGATTCCTCTGTCCAGGACTTCCAGTACTATGTCAAATAGAAGTGGGGAAATTAGGCATCCTTGTCTTTTTTGTGATCTTAGAGGAAAAGTTTTCAACTTTTTTCCCATTAAGTATAGTGTCTCTATGGGCCTGTCATATATCAGCTTTATTATGTTGAAATATGTTCCTTCTATTCCTATTTTGCTAAGTGTTTTTATTGTGAATGGACATTGAATTTTGTCAGATGCTTTTACTGCATATATTGATATGACCATAGATTAATATGGTATTATAACATTGATTAATTTGTGTCTATTGAACCATCCCTGTGTCTCAGGGATAAATTCCTTTTAATGTGCTGTTGAATTCAGTTTGCTAATACTTTGTGAAGTATTGAGAATATTTGCATCTATATCCATCTAGAATATTGGCCTATAGTTTTCTTTTGTAGTAATGTCCTTTTCTGGCTTTGGTATTAGGGTAATGCTGGCCTCCTTTAAAAATATGAATTCTCAAGTTGCTTATAAAGATAGGCACCAGAAACAATTAGTCCACAGATAAAATATTTTGAGTGGAAGGGGAACTCTTTTCTCTTTTTGCCTCTTCCATTTTATAAAATGGACAGACTTGATCCTGTCTGTATATACAGCTTATTCGATAATAACACAAACGTAGTTAAACATTGACTTAGAAATCCCATTTGGGCTGAATGATACCTTTTTCTGTATTTCAAACATATGGACTGTCTACAAATGACCATTTTGACTATGAGACCTGTTACAAAATATCAAATATCTATATAAGAGGGCAATTCAGGCATTTGGTGTTAGGAATTAAATGTTTTGGAGAGTCTTATCTGTCCTCCCCCCACCAAGCTAGTTCTCTAAGTATTTATAACTTCTAGGAATTGTTTTCTTACCTGTAAAATGAACATTATAATATCTACTGGACAGGGTTTAGGTGACAATTTGAGTTAAAGGGTTGGTCTCAGTATCCTATTTCCAGTAGTTATGGCCTTTTAAGACCCCTACGAAATTTTAAAAAACGATCTTTGGGGCTTGCAGAATCCTGGTTGATTTAACTTCATGATATATCAAAACATGCAAGTTTTTCAACCCGTAGATATATCTGAATTGTGAAGCAAATTCTTACAAATATCTTATTCTCTAAGCCTTGTGATTTAACTCAGTGTGGCTGAATTATAATCTACATTATTATTTTTTTTTTACATTTTCATATCTCGGTACTCAGAATGTTTTTAATAATTGATGTCTTATGAGTATGGCTGAGGTTTTGTTTCTTTCCTAGGAGTACATGATATAATGAAAGTTACAACTTATGAATGAGGACATCTTAGATTCAACAAAATACTGTAAATTCTTTAGTCTTTTCAAATTTAACACCCTCCTTCCTGGGAAAATCCACAGGCCTTAAGGAATTACTGCAGTCATCAGGAGAGGGAGTGATTTTTTTTTCCCTCCCCAATGTCCATAACCCCACCACCCTTCTCTCAACCCCCCTCCCCCCAGCAACCCTCAGTATGTTTTGTAAGATTAAGAGTCACTTATGGTTTGTCTCCCTCCCAATCCCATCTTGTTTCATTGATTCTTCTCCTACCCACTTAAGCCCCCATGTTGCATCACCACTTCCTCATATCAGGGAGATCATATGATAGTTGTCTTTCTCTGCTTGACTTATTTCGCTAAGCATGATACGCTCTAGTTCCATCCATGTTGTCGCAAATGGCAAGATTTCATTTCTTTTGATGGTTGCATAGTATTCCATTCTGTATATATACCACATCTTCTTGATCCATTCATCTGTTGATGGACATCTAGGTTCTTTCCGTAGTTTAGCTATTGTGGACATTGCTGCTATAAACATTCGGGTGCATTTGCCCCTTTGGACCACTATGTTTGTATCTTTAGGGTAAATTCCCAGTAGTGCAATTGCTGGGTCATAGGGCAGTTCTATTTTCAACATTTTGAGGAACCTCCATGCTGTTTTCCAGAGTGGCTGCACCAGCTTGCATTCCCACCAACAGTGTAGGACGGTTCCCCTTTCTCCACATCCTCGCCAGCATCTGTCATTTCCTGACTTGTTGATTTTAGCCATTCTGACTGGTGTGAGGTGATATCTCATTGTGGTTTTGATTTGTATTTCCCTGATGCCGAGTGATATGGAGCACTTTTTCATGTGTCTGTTGGCCATCTGGATGTCTTCTTTGCAGAAATGTCTGTTCATGTCCTCTGCCCATTTCTTGATTGGATTATTTGTTCTTTGGGTGTTGAGTTTGCTAAGTTCTTTACAGATTTTGGACACTAGTCCTTTATCTGATATGTCGTTTGCAAATATCTTCTCCCATTCTGTCAGTTGTCTTTTGATTTTGTTAACTGTTTCCTTTGCTGTACAAAAGCTTTTGATCTTGATGAAATCCCAATAGTTCATTTTTGCCCTTGCTTCCCTTGCCTTTGGCGATTTTCCTAGGAAGATGTTGCTGCGGCTGAGGTCGAAGAGGTTGCTGCCTGTGTTCTCCTCAAGGATTTTGATGGATTCCTTTCGCACATTGAGGTCCTTCATCCATTTTGAGTCTATTGGGATTGAGTTTTGATGTTTATTTTGTCCATGTGCCTTGTTTCCCTGTGACTCGTAATCTTCAGCACACTCTGGCCCACAAAATAGCAGGTGCCTATACACATAGGCACATACAAAAGGGCTTCAGCGCATACCTCTGGAGGATGACATCCCCTAAAATAAAAATCTTGAATCTCACAGGTACTTTAGGTCCCTACCAACCCACAACAATACTGCCCCAGGGGAGAGTACACAAAGACAATAAAGCAAAACAATACAAGTCAGTACAACATCATGCACACACCAAGGCATAGAATCTCATTGATGAAACAATGCCAGATCCCTGGCTCCAGCTTAAAGGCACAGATTTTTATTTTATTTTGAAAACAATGTTTTTAGCTCAGTTTTAGGTTTATAGCAAAATGGAGAGGAAGGTACCGAGATTTCCCATTTATCACCTTTCTCCACAGGTGCGTAGGTAGCCTCCCCATCATCATGAATCCCTGACCAGAGCGGTCCATTTAGAACCAATGAACCTACTTTGACACATGGTCATCACCACAAATCTGCAGTTTATTTTAGGGTTCAGTCTTGTAAACTGTTGTGAATTCTACTAGTTTCAGCAAATGTGTAATGATTTGCATCCAGGATACTACCTGGATAGTACAATACAGAGTATTTTCCTTTTGCTCAAAACCATCTGAAGGCCCAGATTTTAAAATGGGCTCAGACTGGGGACCCAGTTCCCATCCACTATGAATGTTGCAATCCCTTTAAGACTTCCCTCACCCCCAGCCCCTGGAGCATGGTTGCTAGATAGGCTCAGACACACACATACACACACATACACACACACACACTACGAGGATGAGCCTATAGCAGGGGTTAGACAGGGATTACCCTCTCCTTTCCATTACTCTGTCCTAATGCCCTGGAGCTTTTAGAAATCATGATGAAAGAGGAAGGAAGTGTTCCTAAAAGAGCACATACTTCTTCAGCAGAAGGCCGGAAGAAGAAGCAGCAGAGTAAGATGGGCCCTACTTCCAAACAGAGAGAAACCATCTTTGTCCTGTGCCTTGGTGATCTAGGAGTTGGTGAATAAGCTTAAAGAAAGCACAGATATGCCTGTAAAAGTAAATATGTAAACAGAGTTGTACTTCTGTTCACTGCGTCAAGTCATAGATGAAAGGAATAGAGAAATGACAGATTGACAGAGAGGTTTACATCAGCACAACTAGCAAAAGAGGTAGAGAAATACATGAGAACTTTCAGCACTCTGGATGGAAGCCCACAGCCTATTCTAGAACAGTCTGGCAGCATACAAGAAAATTGAGCAGACAGTATGACGTATGACCAAAAGATCTCACTTCTAGGAATAGATTTCAAAGAAATTCTTACACATTTGATAACAGGGAGTGTAAATGCTAATGTTTTTAACAGTGAGGATTTTGCAGAAATAAAATTGTATGTCTGACTCAGGGGAGACAGGATACTTAAAAAAGAGATATCGCAGGGACACTTGGGTGGCTCAGTTGGTTAAGCACCTGCCTTTGGCTCAAGTCATGATCCCGAGGTCCTGGGGTCGAGTGCCACATCAGGTTCCCAGCTCAGTGGAAAGCCTACTTCTCCCTCTCCCTCTGCCTGTCTCTCTGCCTACTTGTGCTTTCTATCTTTCTGTCAAATGAATACATAAAATCTTAAAAAAAAAAAACAACCCACACAGATATTGCGGAATTCTGTGGGACAGTAATTAAAAATGAACCAATGCACAGACAGAAACATGCTGATTCTCACAAGCAGGGCCGACTTGATAGTTACTTCACATATGCAAAGCGTAGGGCCCCGTGCTCAGAATGTTCTCTCACTGTTTACTCCTCGGCTGCCTACATCTTGAAATTCTTCATCGCTTTCAGCATGGCATCCTGTGTTGTCCCTTTGCACTGGCTCTCGTCTGGTAGGCCCTCAGTCCTGCTCATAAGAATAGCATAGAGAAAAGTAAGAAACACGATGAGATTTAATACAAATACCATATGGAAAGGTAATATACTGTATTCTTTACAATGATATGCTACAGTGACAGGTTATGGTGGAAAGGAGGTCAGGCATGTGGGAGCAGGGAACAGAGACAAAAGTTAAAGTTAAATAAGAACAAACAAATCCACAAAGGGCCCTTATATGGGTGAATAACTCATTCACTGTAAGTCTCCAAACAACAATGATTTGGATTTTCTTTGGGTAAAGGGTGCCCTGCAGAAAACTCTGGGTAAAGTAGTTTAATAATGCAGTCATTGAAAACTTCAATTCAAAATTAAAATAATTTAATGCAATACTTGAAAACTTCACCTTTCCATTTCTTTTTTGCCTCAGAATATTTAATTTTCTAGCATGGACCAGATTCCAGATGTTTCTATATTGCCAACACATGAACCATCTTTCCGGTGGGTTTGGTTTTTCTTCTCAAGACTGAAAATGGCGGGCTGGTAAAACATATTACTTTGTAAGTGGAGCTGCCTATGAAAAACATAGAGATATAAAAATTTTCTAATAAAAAAGTCAATCTCTAAAACATTTTAATTAACTACCAAAACTATTACAGGACAGGAGCAAAACCAATGCTGATACAATTCTTAATCAAATCGAGTCCAATCTTATTACTCACAGACACAATCCAAAGAGATTTGTTGGTGTTAAAATCAGCCTCATGCCACATAGTCCTGACTGACTGACCCCATGAAACTGCAAGTTCTCCTTTTGTGTGGGTTTTGTTTTTGTTTTTTTGTTTTTCTGAAGATTTATTTGATTGTTTGAAAGAGAGCACAAGAGTTGGGGAGAGAGGCAGAAGGAAAGAGAAACTCCTCATCAGACGCCCCATTGAGGACAGAGCCAGATTAGGGACTCGATCTCACGACCCTGAGATCCCAACCCAAGCTGAAATCAAGAGTGGGCTGCTTAACCGACTGAGCAACCCCGCAAGTCGTGTTGTGACTTCGCAACCATGTCCTGTGCTCTGAGTGGCCACAGAGATGCCAGAACCTATGGGGAAAACTCAGGGGCTGATTCAGGAAGACTTCATTTTTCTTCAGATGACTTTCAAGCATGTCGAATGTTAGTGTTTGCATCGTTTTAGAAGTTTGCTTGGTTTAGTGTCGTCAGACTGGATCTGCAGCCTCCCAGTTGTGAAAACAGAAAGCAGGATTCCACATAGGTCTAACACTCCCTGCAGGTTACATCCCACACCCCTCCAGCACCCCCACCCCCCAGTGCAGATGCAGGAGCTGCTCATTTAGTATGAAAGACACTGGTTGGAGAGAGCAAAAGCCCCTGCTTCTGCTGTTAGCTGGCTGGAGACCTTGAATGAGACACAGTGTTTCTAGGTTTCCGTTGAAAGACTTGGATACACTTTCTCTGTTTCCTGCCTGTTCTAATACTCAATTTACCTAAGAAGATAGCTAAAATTTGGGAAATCCAAGGCAGGAATTGGGAATGAATAACACCACATGTGTTGCAACTAATGGTGCTGGGCAGGGCGGGGGGCGGTGAGGGGTGAGGCATTTTGTGAAAATGCTTGTATGACTGGTCATAGCATCCATCCTTGGGTGGAATTATTTTCTGGTTGGAGAGTCTGTGTTCTTCTGAGAAGTTTCCAATCCATCTGACCCTTGAGGCACAGAAGCTGGGGACCAGCTTGGCAGGAGCAAGGTTTTAGCCCATTCATACTTTTTTTTTTCTGCCCAGCTAAGAACTCACCTGACAAGGTTGCCTGGGCAGCCTCTGTCATATTTAAAGCCATGATTAATCTGCCTCGAGTTGAGAAGTTTCTGGCTGTGACATCTCCCTGGCTGGCTGCAACAGAGCATGTTCTCCTGGCAACTGCTTCTGGAAGGAGCTGGAATCCATCTGAAGCTGCCAGGGCTTGAAGACAGCAGACCCCCTTGTCCCAGAGACTTCAGGGATCAGGTGGGCAATGACTACTGATTTATTTGCAAAGCCTGAGTCCTAGTATTTCAATGAGACTTGGGAAATATTTGGAGGCACAGAAACATCATATGTTGGTGAAGAATGTTGTATTTGTTTCTACGTCATGAAGCAAGTGATAATGCAGGTATAATGGGACCACCAAGAAGACAGGATGCTGTTGGGAACTGTTTGCATTGTTATGGCTCTGGAAGTCTAGATAAAGAAGTGAATTTGGACACACTTGGGGATGCCCTTGTGTGCCAAGGGAACTTGGAGCAAGTCCAGCGGGGATGCTCACATGGCTTGACTCTGAGAGGCTATTCAGGGTGAAAATAACATTTGCATAGTTTTATGTGATTCACTTATGACTTGTCTTGAGAAAAAACACATTCTTGGAACCTTAAGATTATCACAAATTTTGGAGGTTAATAGCCTGTTAACATCCTGCCTGATTCATTTTTCACTGACGTATATGATTGAGTATTGATACCAGCATTATGCTGAAGCTGTATAAAAGTGGTTACCTGAAGAAATAAAGTTGCTACTCGCCTGAGATGGGGTAGTCCTCCTGAGCCCGCTCTCTCTCTCTCTCTCTCTCTATTTTCCTTAAATCTCCCAGACCTACTTTCAGGTGTTGTTCTCCGGCTGGACCAGCAGGGTACCGAGTTTTCCTGAGAGAATATCATAGCAAGTTTCAGAAAGCTGTAGCATTTGGATAGGAGATGTATCTATATTTGAGTCTCCTCAAGAGGAGGTAATGTAAGTCCACAGCTGGAAAAGGTAAGTGGCAGATTTCATGGATTTAAGAGACCATTCTCTTGGATTGTACATTTAGGGGTTTGGGAAGAATGCTTGGATACTGTTTTCAAATTTTTTGGAATTTTCAAAAAGACTTTTATTGTCTCCTTCCAATGGCCTTGAGCATGAATATTCCTTCTTAAAAGCAGGGTCACCTGTGGGAAAATGTGGGACCAAGTGACTGGCTGGCGTTGCTGTTCTAAGTGACATTCTTACTTATGGAAATTATGAACATTCTTCCAACAATATCTGAGGATGTGTCATTCTCCCTTTCTGTTACTTTGTAATGAGTAGCCTCACTGGGGAAGGAGTGAAAAAGTGGTTCCTATGAATGCAGATATAAGAGTCAAGTGCTCCTCCAGTCCTCATAATTTCAGACCTGTGTGAACCCCCCGGGGAATCAGGGATTAAATGATGGTCCTCTCAGTCCACATGTCAAAGCCAAAGGTTTATTTTCTTGCTTTTACAATATCCCATCTTTTATTCTCTGTTTTCAGAAACAAGAAAGTTGTTACCAGACGTTCATGTTTGGATAAAGACAGTTGTTCAAATATAGAATCCCCTGAGCCCACTTAACACTTCAGACCAGAAATATGACACCCTGTGGAGCTAACTGGGGGATAGGAAAATGGCGTCAAAGGAGTCATTTTACTCTAACACAACCAGCTTCACTGACCTATTCTATGTCTCCATTACTTCATAACAGAATTATCTCTTCCACAGCTCCTCCTTTGTTATCTTACTTTTTATAAATTTTGATGCAATGGTTTTCCAGAGTTCAAGGGCTTTGTCCTCAACGTTGTAGAAGAGACATGAAAATGCAATGCCCTCTGGTGTTTGCTCTTTTTCCTTTTCCTCGTGAGCATTTTATTCCCCATACAGCCTGAAAGTCTTTTTTTTTTTAATTTAATTTTATTTTTTCAGTGTTCCAAGATCCATTGTTTATGCACCACACCCTGTGCTCCGTGTGTTACATGCCCTCCATAATACCCACCACCAGGCCCTTCAACAGATGAATGGATAAAGAAGAGATGAAAGTTTTTTCTGTTGGAATTCCCCTGGCCTTGATGCCCAGAGCTATTAGCCTCTCAACACCATTTGTAGATCCTGTCAAAGCTGGGAGTCCTTCTTCCTTTAACATGAAGTGCTAAATCCTCACATCCCAGATTTGCAGGCCTGGATGTCCTGTTGCGTAATGATTTCCTCCCATTCATTTGTTGATAATAATGTCCTCACTCTTCCCCATTCCCTCTTTCACTCTGGGTGGAGGACTTCAGGAAACAGAGAACCAGATTGGATCCAGATTTTGATTAACCTGGTTGCTAAATAGTGACTTGGCCTTGAGAGTCACACTTCTTTGGTAAGAGATAAGAATATCAGAGCTTTGTGGAACATGCTGAGGAAAGGACGAGACAGAATTAAAATTTTTGTAAATGCCCCATTGGTTTTGGATAGAATATGTCGGATAAAAAGGGAAAGTGTGGCAAACACCAAAACATCTTCACTGATAGACAACAGTCTTCCGGCCAACACAGTCATTGGCATCACTGCCCAAAATCCTGTAATCAACAAAAAGTGAGGGGGGATGGGAGCTGCTGATATGGTTATTACAAAACAGAAATACTAAAACGTGTCAGCTTTTCCCCCTCAGAAGACTTCCAGTGAAGCAGGAGAGTGAGGCTTTTGTCTCACTGGATCGGAGAATGAAATCTCATGGACAAAATAGAGTTTTATTAGTCAAGGATATAGAAAAAGCTCTCAGGAGTGAGAGGGGTCCCTCACTGGGTTGCCAATGTGGGCCTCCATCCACAATCTTTTATTTGGAACTGACCTGGGAGCTTGTACCCTTATTATTGCTGTGATGTCTCATTTTGAGTGAGAGCTGGTGATAGCATGTTTAGAGGGCTTATTTCTTTGGGGTCTGGTCACAGTGTGACTACCACAAAAAGACCCCACCTCTGAGGCTCAGGGCGACATGGTCTGGTTTGTTCCTTTATCTCTGGTTTTGTTACACCTCATCATTTCTGGGATTTCTGTGAGCCTGACCCTGTAATACCCTAGTTACCTCTCCCTACCTAGACCCGCCTGTCCCTTACTCCATGAGACCCTTCAGATGTATGGTGGGCCATATACTTGAGAGGTGATTGCCAACATGTATTCTGGGGGTAGAGATAAAGGAAGTTTCCAAAGGAATTTTTGTATGTTAAGATAGACTTGCAGGACCCTGGGGGTCAAGGCTAAGACTGCCTGTTGTCCAGGCGGGTGAGTCCCTTAGAGGAATGTCTCTCTGCCTGTTTCAAGGACTTGACAATGGGCTGTAACTGGTAAAAAAATTTAGTCATTTTTCTTCTGTGTTTGTCTCCCACATCACTACGGCATTTACGCAGAGGTCGTTGGGTTTAAATTTATACCTAATTATTTCTAAATGTCTTGAGTATATTTACATTATAAGAGAAATTCAACGTAATAAAGTCATCAAGGAAAAATGTATAACCAATAAGTAGCAAAAGAGGGGAAGTGTTTATTCCTAGAATCCAAACATAATCATTATCATTTTGGAATAATCCTTCCAGTCTTTTTGAATATCATACTTTTTGGTTTATTTTTTTGAGATCTTTTGAAAGTATATATTTAAAAATATATCTATAATTTGCTTAAAAATTGTTTTTGCCTCTGTTGTCCCAAATTGTGCAAGACTCCATGAATATGTACAAACTTTTAGGTTGACATAAAATTGTTTTTATCATAATTTTAATTATTTTTTAAAGTTTTTTTTATTTATTCATTTGACAGAGAGACAGAGATCACAAGTAGTCAGAGAAGCTGGCAGGGAGAGAGAGGGAAGCAGGCTCCCTGCTGAGCAGAGAAACCAATGAGTGGCTCGATCCCAGGACCTCGAGATCTTGACCTGAGCCGAAAGCAGAGGCTTAACCCACTGAGCCACCCAGGTGCCCCTATTATAATTTTAAATGATTGCAAGGGATGCACCTTAAGGTATATTGTAGATAGTTTAAATTGAAATTATTACACAATTTTAAAAATTTATGCAATAGAATGTGATTTGAAACTTAATATCATCCTTTGGAAAAAAAAAAAACCTTTTGTTTAGTGGATTAAAAAATTATATCTTTTGTTTCTTCCTTGAATTCATATTCCCATTCCACTATTTTTCTTCATGTGCTTTATATATTTCTATAAATGTATATCCAAATGTATTTGTATGCTTAAAAAGTCTTTTATTGATCAATTGGTGCTTCTCTGCAGCTGAAACAGTGCATATGCATTGAAATTAGAATTGTTTTTATTTTCTGATCATAAAGTTGCATTTTCTTTTAATTTTTTAATGACTTGCCATTGTGACTTCATTAGCATGTATTCAAAGGATCATAAATATATTAAAGGTTTAATGAATAATTATTAAGCATTAAAACCAAATGTTCTTAGGAATGCATATCTTTTTTTTAAGATTTTATTTATTTCTTTGACAGAGATCACAAGTAGGCAGAGAGGCAGGCAAAGAGAGAGAGAGGAGGAAGCAGGCTCCCTGCTGAGCCGAGAGCCTGATGTGGGGCTCGATCACAGGCACGCCTAGGAATGAATCTCTTAACGACATGAATGGAATTTCACTTTTTAATCCATACACCCACTGAGGATGATTATTGACTAGCAGATAAAACAAAATTCATCATCAGTTGTTTTCCATTTATTCAACAGATGTAAGTGCTGAAAAACCATGTTTATATAGTGTCATTCAGTTCCTCAAATTCTTTCTGAAGCTCTCTGTCACAAATCAAATGGTAATACATTCACAAAAATTATTTTTAATGATTGACCTCCTGACAAGTCAAGTAGATTTTTTTTCCAATTTTTTGAAAGCAAAGAATTAAAAATCAACACATTTGCAGAGGTAACTTGCCCTTGGAAAAAGATTGCTACTTTATCAACAATGCTTTTGCCAATACCAGTGTTAATATTGTCAAGTGTTCCTCTGTATGATTTGCGATCCTAGGATTCAGGAGATGGGATGGGTAGACCTTCCCTTTGTGGGGTTCAAAAACGGAAACCAGCTTGAAGTCAGAAATTCTCAGATCGTATCAGTTTTAGGAAAGAAAATACAGGAGTCAAAGATCTATAATCTGATTTTTTTAAAAAATCTATTTACATGCCTACATATTTCTTGGAAAGTCATCGCATATCCCAAGGTGAAGACCACTGATATGTACAGTTCTTCCTCCTGACAATTTTTTCCTCACTAAATGTAATATCCTAAGTGTGTCTTCATGTTATTATGTAGTTTTCATGAACATTTTCATGGTTTTTATCTACAATATTTAATTAATCATCTAACATATTATATTTTATTTAAGCAGCCTTTTTCATTGAACATCTGTTTTTGTTTCATTTATTTCAAATAACAAGCCTGAAAACAACTTTGTAAAAAAGATGCCTCCCCAGCCCCACCTTCAAAATGAAAGATATATTCTCTTAGTATTTATTTATTGAGTGGAACTTCTGGGACATAAGATATGAATCGTATGAAGTCCTGGTAAATGTAGCAACGTTGTTTACCAACTGACTTGCACTAATTTATTCCAGAACTAGTAATCATTGAGAACACCTGCTTTGCAACATAGTTTCCGGTTTTTTGTTTTTTGTTTTTTAATTAATTTATTTATTTTTAATTTTAATTTTTTATAAACATATATTTTTATCCCCAGGGGTACAGGTCTGTGAATAGCCAGGTTTACATACTTCACAGCACTCACCAAAGCACATACCCTCCCCAATGATATGGGATTGGGAGGGAGGCAAACCATAAGTGACTCCAGTATTTTTTTTTTAATCAAGTTGTAATCATATACAATAAAAATGCACAAATCTTAAGTGTGCAGTTTGGTGAGTCTTGACAATCATCCTGGTCAAGATACAGAGCACTGTCATCACTCAGAAGCTCTTATACCTTTTCTAGTCAATGCCACCACCAAACACTATTATTTTTTCTATTCCAAGATATTTATTTTACCTGTTCTTTTTTTCCCCTTAGATTTTGTTTTTAAGTCATCTTTACAGCCAACTCAGGGCTCGAACTCACAGCCCTGGCATCAAGAGTCATATGCTCCACCGACTCAACCAGCCAGGGGCCCCTAATTTTACCTGTTCTTGGTCTTCATAGAGAAAGAATTATCAAGTAAGCATTCTTTTGTGTTTGGCTTCTTTCACTCAGCAAACGTTTGTGAGATTTATCTATGCAGTATGTGTCAATGAGTTGCACTGTATAAATGTAATCTAATTGTGTGTCCCTTCTAATATTGATGGGCATTGGGGCTATTTTCAGTAATTCACTATTCTGGAGAAGCTTCAAGAAACAAGTTTGTAAACAAGTTTTTATATAGACCTTTATTTTCTTTTATTTTGAGCAACTACCTGAATATGGATTGTAGTCTTAGAGGGTTTTAAGAAATTGCCAGTTTTGACAGTTTTAATATTATAAACTCCCCTTAGCAATGTATGAGTGATCTGATTGCTCTTCCTTCTCTCCGCTACTTACTATTATCAGTTTCGTTTGTTTGTTTTTAAAGATTTATTTATTTGAGAGCAGAAGGGGGAAGACAGAAGGAGAAGGAGAGAGAATCCCAAGCAGGCTCCATGCCCTTTGGGGAGTCCAGTGTAGGGATTGATCCCAGAACTCTGAGATCATGACCAGAGCTGAAACCAAGAGCTGGATTCTTAACCCACTGAACCCCCTAGGAGCCCCTATTGCTGGTCTTTTTAATGTTAACCAGTGTAGTGAGTATGCAGTAGTAGCTCATGAGGGTTTTAATTGGCATTTTTCTGATGACTAACAATATTGAATATCTTTTTGGTGTGTTTATTGGCTCTTCATATATCCTTTCGTGAAGTGACTATCCAAGTATTTTGCTAATTTTAAATTTGTTACTTATTATTACTTAAATTTTAAAAAATCCTACACATACATACTTTATAAACTAGGTATCCATTGAAAAGTTTTTATATTGTCTGTGATCTGCCTTTTTTATTTTCTTAATGGTGTTGTTGATGACCAGAAGTTTATTTTAAAAAAAAAAAAAACTTGTTTATAATATTTTAAGAAAGACTCATTTATAATATTTTTTCTTTTATAATTAGTTGTCTATCCCAAATTTGTAAAGATGTTATCTTCTGACTTCTTCTAAGAACTTTGTAGTTTAGTTTTCACTTTTTTATTTGCAATACATCTCAAGTATATTTTAGCTCTGGTTTAAGAAATGTAGCAAGTTTTTTTTTTTAATTGATATCCAACTGGATATCAAAGCTCCAATGAAATAATTACTGAAAATGCTCTTCTCTTCTCATTGAACTTCATTAGAACATCTGTCAAAAGCTATTAGATTACATATAATTTGGTCTATTTCTGTGTACTCTGTTCTTTTTCTTTTTTGTACTCTATTCTTTTAATGGATCTTCCTCAATCCTTTTGCCAATACCACATTGTCTTGACTATAGTGATTCCATAGTAAATCTTTAAATTGTATAATGTAAGTCCTCCAACTTTGTTATTCTTTTTTTTAAAAATAGCTTAGGCTACTATAGGGTCTTTATATTTCTATATAAATTATAAAATCAGCTTGTCATTTTTTATTAAAAAGTCTGGCCAAATCGTCCCTGAAACTTAATTCATTTATAGTTCAACTTGGGAACTGACAGCTTAGCAATATGGAGTCTTTAATGTATAAAGTAGGTAATCTCTCTCCACTCATTTAGGTTTCTTTAAGTTTTGCAGTTTTCAGTGTGAAGATCTTGCTGGTCTTTTGTTAAAGCTGTTACTTACAATTTTTGTTTTTTATGCTATTTAACTCATATTTTAAAATTTTTTGTTTGATAAGCATTTTTGGTTAGCATAAGATAAATAATTGCTTATTTTATGTTGATCTTGTGTTCTGATGTTTCTCTGCATTTACTCATGATATCTAGTAATTTTTGTGCTGATTAGGATTTTCTAAATGCACTATCATGTCATTTGCAAATACCTTTTCACTACTACTTTGCCACCTTTTTCTTCTTTTTGGTTTTGTTTTCCCCTTTTTTTCACTCTATTTTATTTAATGACACCTGCTGTGCCATGCTGAATGGACATGACCAGAACACATATCCAGTCTTTTGTCCCATTCTTAAGGTGAAAATATTCAGTATTTTACTGTTGATTATAATTGCAGGTGGAAGATTTTTCATCAGAGTCTTTCAACTAATTGAGGAATTTCTATTTCTACTTTGCTGACAAGTTTTGGTTAGGAAGAGGAGTTGAGTTTGTCAAATCTATTTTCCAGTTTTGAAACTGATATTTTATTTGCTAATTTGATTAATGTCCATATTCTTCTAATAATCTTGGCTACCAAGGATCCACTCAGAAGATTAAGAACAATTTATCAGGAAGGAAAGTACACCAACTGATCTCTCTCTGTTAAATCAAATTTTCTTTTCTTACTTTTTAAATAGATAAGAAATGTACACTTCAGTGATATTTTCAGCTGAAAGAGTTAAAACCAGCAATGACAACCACCACTAAAAACATGAGTAATTTACATTTACTTGCTTACCATTCTCACATTTATTCAGCAAATCCATATTGTAGACCTGCCAAGTGTTACAATGGCCTGAATTCTGGTAACAGTGAACAGAAAAAGTGCTTGCTATAAATATATTACAGCATCCTCAGAGTAATTCCTGATTATTCCAGACAGTGTGTTTTTATTATTCCAGACTCCACACTGTGAGTCATTTGATCCAAAGTTTGTTTTCCTCTTCTCATTAACCACAGCACCTGTTTGGCCTAATTACAGCCTTTGTGGGTATCTAAATCTGATTTATTCATGCAGTTTCCACTTTTCAGTTCTGTTTATTGGCCTCAGAGAAAATAGTCCTATTTAAAACCCATTATTTCTTTTAAGAGATTATTTACTTATTTATTGTAGAGAGAGGAGGGGGAGAGAGAAGACTCAAGCAGACTTCTGCTGAGCCCACCGTGAGGCTCCATCCCACCAATCTGAGGTCATGACCTGAGCCAAAATTAAGAGTCAGAGGCTTAACCAAGGCTTAACCAACTGAGCCACCCAGGTGCCCCTAAAAGTCCTTTAAAACCCAAACGCTGATGTGATTCTTCCTGCTACAGAGAAGGGAAGGAGGGCAGAAGAGAAAAAGAGAATGATGTAGAGAGAAGGAAAAAGAAGGAAAGAAAAGGAGGGAAGATGGAGGGAAAGAGGAAGATACTGAGAGAGGAAAAAACAAAAGCAAACCCTTTGAGATGGTGTGCAGAAATGATGAGTAATTTCTCCTTCTCTTGAATAAAGAAGTTTTTCCATTTTTTTTTTTTTTAACCAGAGGGCCAGGAATGAGGAAGCAGCAAGGTGACCAACGTCTTTGGAATTAGATTGTTAGCTTGTAGACTTTTATATTAAATTACCATAAATTCCATGAATGGTGATCTTGCTGCTAGTCATGAAGAGATGACCTGATCCAAGGTCCCAGCACACACAGGAGAGGCAGTACGCAGTGGTGATGGGCCGCAGTGTCTTGAATCAAAGACTCTCCATCCTGCAAAGTGTCCCCCTGTGTTATTGCTGCGATCGTTTTCTGGACTGTTGCTTTTAAACTTAAGTGGTTTCAAAGCCAAATGGGGAATATAATCATCTTTTTTCCCCAACCTTCTGAGAATTTTCTATTTGAAAAGTAATTTCTTTTTTATGACAAAGTAATACTGGATTTTTTTTAAAGTACTGTAAAGCATGGAAAGTCTAGAAAAATGAGACAATAATCACCCAAATATTCACCATCCAGATATAAGCATAATTAAAATTTGGTGTTTATGCAACTGAGTGGGTTTGCTGCTTGGTGGGTCACAGAGAGAAACTACACCAGGTGTGTTGTCGCACAAAGAAAACGTCATTTGCAGCAAATAAGGAAATCCCTGGAAATAATAACTTCCAAAGCTGGGACCCCTGAGCAAGTGTGGATGGGCTCCTTTTCTCAGGGTGACGATGAGCATTTAAATACAGGAGCCTTGTTGTAGGACCTACTAGAGGCAGGGACGAGGTTGAGCATGCGCCCAGAGGAACCTTGCCTGCACATACATTGCATGCTATGTAAATAAGCTTGTGCCCCCCCTTGAGTGGAGATTTTAACGTTATAAGGAGGTAGAGACAACCGGGTCACTCCACGGTCCATCTGCGCAGGCGTGAGTCTGGCTTTAAGCTCACACGGGTCACGATGCTCTGGGCGACTGGAGCTCTTCCGCTGGACAATTGTTATTGCTTGAGGGGTGTACTTTGGGTTTCTATCATAGAGTGTTGTGACCATCATGGTTTCCCACCTCCCACATCGGCTTAAAAGATAGGCTGTAAAAAAGAACTTAAGTAAAATGTCAGGCGAATGTGGATGGGTAGGGGCAGCGGGCAGTCAAAGTCAGGTCTTAGGGTCAGTCATGAGGGGTTTGGCAGCGGACAATCTTTTTTCTCTCTCTGTCATTTGCTTTTTTTCATTGGGCTCAACATATGTGCACAATTCACATTGCTTTTCCCTTAATATTATATGATAGAGATTTCACATAACACTTATAAACATTGTACTTGATGGCTGGATAATACCTCGCCCATAATTTTTATTTTATCAATCTCTTAGTTGGTAAATTTCTCTATATTAAGATATATAATCAGGAGTGATTTTATAATATGTATTTCTTTATTATTATGCATATTATTTTTCCTTTGGATAGACTGCTGGAAACAATCGCTGAGTGAAAAGTATGAATATTTTTAAAATTTGTATGTCATGGTAATAAATTTCTCTCTGTAAAATTTGTGCCAGTGCTTACTCCTATGATCAGAAAAAAGGAATTAATTTATTTGATAACTATTGAGATATTGAATGTGCTTCATGAATATATTGGCCACTATATTTCTTTCTCTTTCTACATTCCCTTCTTTTGTCCAGCTGTGTAGTGGGGACTTATTTGATGTTTATGCTTTCCTTCCTTCCTTCCTTCCTTCTTTCTTTTCTTATTAAAGATTCATCATTTCATATTTTTCTTGGAATTAGTTTTGAATATTAAGTTTATTGCTTGCTAAAGCGCAATCTAGAATCATGTTTCTACTCTCTCCTGCAGTCGTATTACAGAAGGATTACACAAAGTTCACTTGTAGCCTTCTCTCTGATGACAAATATATTAATATTTCCTTTTCTAGGCAGACCCAAAATGCGGCAGCTTTTAACAGCAGCATACTGGATGCTTCTACTTGGACCTGTATATGGTTATCACAAGATAGGAAGTATAACAAATCCTGAAGCTAATATGAATATTTTAACTCCTTCATGAAGAACAAACATTAAGATAAAAAATTATTAATGTATCATCATTTTAGATCTAATTGGTGTGCTTCTCTACAACCAGTTCTGCATTGACTAAATCTGTGTTCGTGCCCCTGTTCCCTGGCATGGGCTAACCAGGTCTGGAAGTTGCTAATCTAAACTTGTTAAAGATATGAGCCAAGTTGAGGCAGTGATATTTCCTTTCCTGGTGGTTTGAGCTGCCAACTTATGGTGGTTTCCTGTAGATCAGTTCCATGAGTTCATATTGACGACCTCCACAGAGTATCTCTGCATTCTCCCTGAAGTTCCTTCTAAAGTCATTTCTTTAATTTGTGAGCTGTTTCAATGTTTTTCTTAGTTTAGTAAGCCAGACATGGTTTCTGTTGTTTATAAATGAAAGTATCTTAACATACAGAAATTTATACCAGAGGTGAAAAGAAATAGAGTGGAATGGAATAGTGTTAGTCAAAAAAGGAGAGGAAAGAAGGAAAGAAAGAAAGGGAGGGAGGGAGAGACAGGAAGGAAGGAAGGGAGAAAAAGAAAAGAAAAGAAAGGGAGGGCACCTGGGTGGCTCAGTGGGTTAAAGCCTCTGCCTTCAGCTCAGGTTATGATCCCAAGGTCCTGGGATCGAGCCCCACATGGGCTCCCTGCTTGGCAGGGAGCCTGCTTCCCGCCCCACCCCCTGCCTCTCTGCCTGCCTCTCTGCCTACTTGTGATCTCTATCTCTCTCTCAAATAAATAAATAAATAAGAAAAAAAGGGAAGGAAGGGAAGAAAGAAAAGAAAAAGGAAGAAAGGTGGAAAGGAAAGGAAAAGAAAGGAAAGGAAGAAAGAAAATGAAGGAAGGAAGAAAATGACTAGTTTCCACCATAGTCTTCATTCCAGTGGGTTACTCCATACTCTTGCACACATTCTGCACCAGTGATGTCCTCACCCATGTCAAGGCTGTGTAGACTTTAAGAAGAATGAAACTGTCACAGTGTCTAATTAGTTTCTCCTGTTGTTCCTCTCCCAATGGTAAGCAGCAGGCACCCCTAACCTCCTTCATGGCTGATCTCACAGTCCGTGGCTATATGTCATCATGTGGAATTTTCCCTCTTTCTCTAATTTTCACACACATTCTCTTCCTTCCTGGTCTGGGTGCTTTGGGGTTCTTAATTATTCTATAAAGATAATGAGAATGATAAACATCTCCAGGGCACTTGTGGGTGCCAGGCACTATTCTAGATACTTTATGTAAAGTCCTCAGAACAAGTCTGTGAAGAGATACTAGTATTGTTTTTATTTTACAGTTGAGGGACAAATGGGTTAAATAAGTTGTCTGGAGTTGCCCAGCTAAGAAAATAAAGAACTAGCTTTCAATGCCATGTGGTTTGTCTCTAGAGTCCAGGCTCATAACCACTACTTTAAATGCATATGCACATCTTTCGTGCACTTTGCATGGATACCTGCATAATCCTGTGGTAAAGCCATGAGCTTTGGGGCTAAGCCTCCTTATGCTTTAATTTTGTGTTTCTCTCTTCCTAGCGTACAATCTCAGATAGATTGTGCAGCTTGCTGACACTCCCTTCTCTCCATTGTAAGTGGGTACAACCCCATCTCAAAGGCTTGTTGTAAGGATTAATAAAGCAGAACATATACACCATACTCTTTCTGCTGAAGATGACCAGCAAACAATATTTCCCCTCCTGCCTGTGTATCTGTGCAGGAGGTTTCATTTGGGTTCACTTTCTCTTCTTTGCATCTTTCCCTCTGGTCAAGAAGCTGACCTAGGTCCACAAGCTCCTTTGACATAGATTTCAGTTCAGTTCAGCCCTTTGAAATCTTAAGCAGAGATCAGAAGGACAAGAGGGAGGTCGGATGATTCATTGCCCTCGTTTCCTCCATGTGGTCACCTTAGGTGGGCTGTCTCCTTCTCCATGTGGCCCTTTCTACCTATCTCATTCTGGGCCTGGTGACTGCTTTCTTCTACCTCCCTTTAAGGTTGTATAGTCATAGATCACTTGTTACCCACCATGGAGTCCTATACAATCCCCATGGCTTCCCTCAGTAGCTGACCATGGCCATACAATTTTTTTCCCAAACATTTTGAGAATGTTTGGGTGGCATTAATAATATCAGGAGGTATGATCACCCTACCTTGCCTTCCCCTGCCTTTGCATGCAACCTTCTTCTAAAATCTTCCTCAGGTGATCCTGATTTTCCTGCTACATTCTATCCCAGTACTTAGCTGAACAGTAGGTTGTGTAATTCAAAGTGCTATACTGCAGTGTAGGTATACAAACCGAGTGGTGACATCATGGTTGTGTTGTTTTCCTCTTCTCTTTTCAGAGCCAGATTATTTCCTACTGGGGTTACTCTTGCGAAGAGTGTGATGTCGTGACCAAAGATGGTTATGTCCTCAGAATTTACCGGATTCCTCATGGAAGAGGATGTCCCAGAAGAAGTAGGATTTATTTTGTTATGGAAGGAAGAATGCCTACAGCAGAGATTCCTAGGGGTGCTTAGAGAAGCAGAGCAGACAGGCAGATTTTGTTCTGAAATAAAAAACTCATCACCTCCAACAGTCTTGCTCCATTTCACTCGTAGAATCTTCTGGAGTTTTTCAAGCATTTAGGTACACAGTTGGATCAAACAACACAGGAGTTAGGGACAACACTACCCCCACTCCAAGCATCTGAAAACTCACGTGTAACTTTTGGCTCCCCCAAAACTTAGCTACTAATAGCCTACTGTTGACCACAAGCCTCAACAATAATATAAATAGTCAATTAACACATAATTTGTCTGTTATGGGCATCATATACTGTATTCTTACAGTAAAGTGGGGTAGAGAAAAGGAAATGTTTAAAAAATCATGAGTAATAAAAAATACACTTATAGGACTGTACTGCATTTATCAAAAACTGTTAATCAAAATAAAGAGTCATATTGATATGAATACACTAATAGTAGGAGATTTTAACATGCCTCTATCAGAAATAGACAGATCATCGAAGCAGAAAATCAATAAAGAAACAAGAGCATTGAATGACACATTGGACCAGATGGACCTCATAGATATATACAGAACATTCCACCCTAAAACAACAGAATACTCATTCTTATCAATTGCGCATGGAACCTTCTCAAGAATAGACCACATACTGGGTCACAAATCAGGACTCAACCGATACCTAAAGACTGAGATTATTCCCTGCACATTCTCAGATCACAATGCTTTGAAACTGGAGCTCAATTACAAGGAAAAGTTCCGAAGGAACTCAAACACCTGGAAGCTAAAGACCACCTTGTTTAAGAATGCTTGGATCAACCAGGAGATCAAAGGAACTGAAATAATTCATGGAAATAAATGA
Source organism: Mustela nivalis (assembly GCF_964662115.1). Classification (NCBI taxonomy): domain Eukaryota; kingdom Metazoa; phylum Chordata; class Mammalia; order Carnivora; family Mustelidae; genus Mustela; species Mustela nivalis. The sequence continues at coordinate 334,817 of NW_028135925.1, forward strand.
GAATGAAGACACTTCGGTCCAAAACCTATGGGATACAGCAGAGGCGGTCCTAAGGGGAAAATACATAGCCATCCAAACCTCCCTCAAAGAAACTGAAAATACCAGAACACAGCAACTGTCTCTACACTTTAAAGAACTGGAGAATCAACAACAAATCAAACCAACTCCACACATAAGAAGGGAAATCATCAAGATTAGAGCTGAGATCAATGAGGTAGAAACCAGAAATACAGTAGAACATATCAATGAAACTAGAAGTTTGTTTTTTGAAAGAATCCATAAGATTGATAAACCATTGGCTACACTAATCCAAAAGAAAAGAGAGAAAGCCCAAATTCATAAAAGTATGAATGAAAAGGGAGAGATCACAAGTAAAATCAAGGAAGTAGAAACAATCATCAGAAGTTATTATCAACAGTTATATGCCAATAAGCTTAGCAACCTAGATGAAATGGATACATTCCTAGAAAACTATAAACTCCCAAAATTGAATGAGGAAGAAATTGACAACCTGAATAGACCGATATCTAGTAACGAGATTGAAGCGGTGATCAAAAACCTCCCAAAAAACAAGAGCCCAGGACCTGACGGATTCCCTGGGGAATTCTATCAAACTTCCAAAGAAGAAATAACACCTATTCTCCTGAATTTTCAAAAAATTGAAACAGAAGGAAAACTTCCAGACTCTTTCTATGAAGCCAGCATTACCCTGATCCCCAAACCAGGCAAAGACCCTACCAAAAAGGAGAATTTCAGACCATTATCACTGATGAATATGGATGCTAAGATTCTCAACAAGATCCTAGCAAACAGGATCCAACAGCACATTAAAAAGATTATCCATCATGACCAGGTGGGATTCATCCCTGGGCTACAAGATGGATCAACATTCGCAAATCAATCAATGTGATACAACAAATTAATATGAGAAAAGAGAAGAACCACATGGTCCTCTCAATTGATGCAGAAAAAGCATTTGACAAAATCCAACATTCATTCCTGATTAAAACGCTTCAAAGTATAGCGATAGAGGGAACATTTCTGAACTTCATAAAGCCTATCTATGATGACCCACACCAAATATCATTCTCAATGGGAAAAAGCTTGCAGCCTTCCTGTTGAGATCAGGAACAAGACAAGGATGCCCACTTTCACCATTCTTTTTTTTTAACTTATTTTTTAAAGATTTTATTTATTTATTTGACAGAGAGAGATCACAAGTAGGCAGAGAGAGAGAGAGGAAGAAGCAGGCTCCCTGCTGAGCAGAGAGCCGGATGTGGGACTCGATCCCAGGACCCCGAGATCATGACCTGAGCCGAAGACAGTGGCTTGTCCCACTGAGCCACCCGGGCGCCCCACTTTCACCACTCTTGTTCAACATAGTATTAGAAGTCCTAGCAACAGCAATCAGACAACAAAGGGAAATAAAAGGTATCCAAATTGGCAATGAAGAAGTCAAACTCTCTCTCTTGGCAGATGACATGATTCTTTATATGGAAAACCCAAAAGACTCCACCCCCAAACTACTAGAACTCATACAGCAATTCAGCAATGTGGCAAGATACAAAGTCAATGTGCAGAAATCAGTGGCTTTCTTATACACTAACAATGAAAATACAGAAAGGTAAATTAGAGAATAGATTCCATTTACTAGAGCACCAAGAACCATAAGATACCTGGGAATAAGCCTAACCAAAGAAGTAAAGGATCGGTACTCAAGGAATTACAGACCACTCATGAAAGAAATTGAAGAAGACACAAAAAGATGGAAGACCATTCCATGCTCTTGGATCAGAAGAATAAACATTGTTAAAATGTCTATACTGCCTAGAGCAATCTATACTTTTAATGCCATTCCAATTAAAATTCCATTGGTATTCTTCAAAGAGCTGGAGCAAATAATCCTAAAATTTGTATGGAATCAGAATCGCTAAGGAAATGTTGAAAAACAAAAATAAAGCTGGGGGCATCACGTTACCTGATTTCAAGCTTTATTACAAAGCTGTGATCACCAAGACAGCATGGTACTGGCATAAAAATAGACACATAGACCAGTGGGACAGAGTAGAGAGCCCAGATATGGGCCCTAAACTCTATGGTCAATTAATCTTCAACAAAACAGGAAAAAATATACAGTGGAAAAAAGACAGTCTCTTCAATTAATGGTGCTGGGAAAACTGGACAGCTATATGTAGAAGAATGAAACTTGACCATTCTCTTACACCATACACAAAGATAAACGTAAAATGGATAAAAGACCTCAAGTGAGACAGGAATCCATCAGAATTGTAGAGGAGAACATAGGCAGTAATCTCTTTGATATCAGGCACAACAACTTCTTTCAAGATATGTCTTCAAAGGCCAAGGATACAAAAGCGAAAATAAACTTTTGGAACTTCACCAAAATCAAAAGCTTCTGCACAGCAAAGGAAACAGTCAAGAAAACAAAGAGGTAACCCACGGAATGGGAGAAGATATTTGCAAATGACAGTACAGACAAAAGGTTGATATCCAGGATCTATAAAGAACTCCTCAAACTCAACACACACAAAACAGACAATCATATCAAAAAATGGGCAGAAGATATGAACAGACACTTCTCCAATGAAGACATACAAATGGCTATCAGACACATGAAAAAATGGTCATTATCACTAGCCCTCAGGGAAATTCAAATTAAAACCACACTGAGATATCACCTTACACCAGTTAGAATGGCCAAAATTAGCAAGACAGGAAACAACATGTGTTGGAGGGGATGTGGAGAAAGGGGAACCCTCTTCCACTGTTGGTGTGAATGCAAGTTGGTGCAGCCTCTTTGGGGAACAGTGTGGAGATTCCCCAAGAAATTAAAAATAGAACTTACCTATGACCCTGACATTGCACTCCTGGGTTTTTACCCCAAAGACACAGATGTCGTGAAAAGAAGGCCATCTGTACCCCAATGTTTATAGCAACAATGGCCACGGTCGCCAAACTGTGGAAAGAACCAAGATGTCCTTCAACAGATGAATGGATAAGGAATATATGGTCCATATACACGATAGAATATTATGCCTCCATCAGAAAGGATGAATACCCAACTTTTGTAGCTACATGGACGGGACTGGAAGAGATTATGCTGAGTGAAATAAGTCAAGCAGAGAGAGTCAATTATCATATGGTTTCACTTATTTGTGGAGCATAACAAATAGCATGGAGGACATGGGGAGTTAGAGAGGAGAAGGGAGTTGGGGGAAATTGGAAGGGCAGGTGAATCATGAGAGACTATGGACTCTGAAAAACAATCTGAGGGTTTCAATGGGGCGGGAGGTGAGAAGTTGGGGTACCAGGTGTTGGGTATTATAGAGGGCATGGATTGCATGGAGCACTGGGTGTGGTGAAAAATAATAATTAATACTGTGATGCTGAAAATAATAAAAGAAAAAGCCACGTATAAGTGGACCAATGTTGTTCAAAGGTTAACTGTATGCTGTTTATTTAATCTTTTTATACTCCATCACATTTTCCTTCCAAAAAAGCATGAAAGAAATCTTGGTCTTGTTATGGAGATACCCTTGTCAGGCTGACAAACCAAAACCCTAGGAGTCAACTTGACACTTTCTTCTTCATCACTTCCTATATGCAGTGAGTTGCCAAGATCTACCAATTTTACCTCCAATCTGTCTCTTATCTGAAAACTTCTTTCTGCTTCAGTATTCCTCAAGTCTAGGCTTGGACATGATCACTGTCTTTTTCTTCAGCTATCCCAACAGCTTTGCAACTTACTTCATTTGTAATTAGTTCTCTTCTTAAGTCATTGGGACTTCATGTTTTAAGTAAATCTGACCCGATTTTTTAGAAGATTATATTTTATTTATGTATTTGAAAGACAGGGAGAAAGGTAGAGGGAGAAGCAGACTCCTCGCTGAGCTGGGAGCCCAGTGGGGTGCTCGATCCCAGGACCCTGGGATCATGCCCTGAACCGAAGGCAGACGCTTAACTGACTGAGCCACCCAGGCGTCCTAAGTTGGGCCCAATTCGTGCTATACTTAAACTTGATTAATGAGTCAGTCCTAGCTCCCTACAACACAGACTGATCTCTGTAGAGAAAGGGGGAATTCATCTGGAAAGAACTCTTTGCTTTCTTCTCTCAAATCTTAGCTCATTTGATCCTTTGGAGTCTTGTATAATGAATCTTACCAGTATCAGAATGGTTTATCGTGTGAAGAGAAAAATCTAGATTATAGATAACCCCATTATCTTTGAAAATAGTCATTGAGAACTTTGTCTGCCCAAACTTTTATTTTGGTTCACCAGGTAGCTGCTGAAATGCGTGAGCTGGACAGTTGACTCTACAGTGAGAAGATCCAGGGCGGGCTATGGCTTATGACTGCTCTTTAGCAATAACTGAGCAGAATTAATAACACTCCTTCTTTCCGCTTCCTCCAAAGGAAGACTGAATGAACGTAAAGTTTAGTTTCTTGTGTCTGGGTGACAGAAGGCTCTCTGGGACCCCGGTGTAGCTGCCTGATCCCCAGGAACTGGTCTAGCCCAGGGGAGCTGAGGGGATCCTGGGTACCAGCACAGTTACAAACCCTTTGTAAAAGACAAGAACACCATTGTCACTTTCTCTCTTGTTTGTGTCTCAACACCACTTCTCGCCTTCTTCTTCATCAAGCTGTCCCAGTTCTACATTGTGAACAGGACTTTGTAATTACACTTTGCATAACATGTTCCTGAAAACCTTGCCTTTTGCTGTTTAGCTTTCTGACAATGTGAATGAGACCATGTGGCGTGTGTAAAATCGAGCCTAGTGCCTGGATCTCAGTCTATATTCAAAACTGGCACTTTTTAATGTTTCTGTTATTATTTCGAGAAAATTTAGTTTGCTAGTCAGATGCTCCATGAGACAGCAAGCCTTATTGATATGAATAATGAAATGAATTATGAAATAATTGCTATGAATAATGAAATAATGAAATGATTCATTATGCTGGACAGTCTTTTATGTATTTTCTAAAGAATTGTTTGTTTATTTTAGAGAGAGAGTGAGAGAGGAAAGTGTAGGGGGGAGCAGAGATGAAGAGAAATAATCTTGAAGCAGACACCCCTCCCCCCACTGAGTGCTGAGCCCAACACAGGGCTCCATCCCAGGACCTTGAGATCATGACCCTGAGCCAAAGGCAGACACTTAACTGACTGAGCCATCCAGGCGCCCCTAAGTATTTTAATTCTAATTTAATTCTTTCGACTACACTAGGAGATAGCATTGTTATCACTGCCCATTATACAGATAAATTAACTGAGGCACAAGGGGCTAATATGTAGTAGAATCAACTTTGAGCAAGAACAACCTGACTCCAGTGCCCACAGAACAACATAAAACAGTATATATAATCCAAATTTTACAAAGAGAAAAATAAGACAGAAGATGAAAAATTACTTGCCCAAGTCAGTTGTTCACAGAGGACTCAAAGCCAGGTTTGCCGGGTGCCAAATGCCATTTCTTGCCCTCTGTTCTGCTAGAGGAAGTCAGGAAAGAGGATTCCCCTACATACCCTGAGGCCATAGAGACATGAGACTCTTGTTGCCCGTGTGTGTTTCAGCTCTGAGACCCGTCTTGTATTTGCAACATGGCTTAATCACGTCTGCCACTAACTGGATATGCAATCTCCCGAACAACAGCCTGACATTCCTTCTGGCAGATCACGGTTATGATGTGTGGATGGGGAATAGCCAGGGCAACACCTGGTCTAAGAAACACTTGAAATTCTCACCCAAATCTAAAGAATACTGGGCCTTCAGGTAAGGAGCTGCATTCTAATAAATAAAGGGTATACCTTGTTCATGGACACGAACACCCTTGGGTTTTCCCCTTTCTGTGCACACACAACTCAGTGGAATCCATAAGAAGGAAACAAATGTTTCTTTCGCTACACATGCTCTGGAGAAATGCCCTTATTCACTGCATTGTTGTTTGTTTTAAAAACCCCGCTTGCTGGTGTGTGTGTGTTTGTGTGTGTGCAAAATATATATGTAAAAAGAAAAATCAAAATGCAGAGATGATTTTTAGGAAGGTTAATTCCAGGACTATCACTTGGCCACTGTGGACCCCAAAGGAAGCTTACATGGGGTGCTTGCTCAAGTAGAAATTGATGGAGAAATGGGACCAGAAACAAGGTTCTGGGTGCAAATTTTGAGGCCCAGACATTTATGATAAGCCAAGAGTGAATCCTGGGTGAGTCTGCACAAGTGGTACCTCCAATGTTTGTTTGCTGAGGAGGAATAAACCATTGGCTGGCGGGGCTGAAACCTGGGCCTAGAGTTGGGGTCCTGGGGAAATAAAAAGAAAGCCTGAGGGCACAGAATGACAGAAGAGCAGAGTTGCCAGCAACAGCTCCTAGGGCATGGTCTGCTCTAGAAGCCACAGCAGCCAGGAACGACCATCCATCTTGGCCCAGGAGCTAAGAAGCATGCCTTACGGGCCACTAAAGCCATTGATGCCTTTCTCGATATTTCCTCATTCCTCACCCCAGTGCCACCCTATGACAACACTAGCACAGGTACCACGATCATTCCCTAGCTGAGCATTTTCCCAGCTACATCAGCAAAGCAGCTGATGTGATTGATAAATACACAGATCGCTGTGCCGCTTCCCTGGAAATTCTGATTCCGTCTGTCCTGGCTAATACCTGCAGATCTGCTTGCTTTAGTCTGCTTTTAAAATAAGCATCCCAGACACTGTTCTTTTCAAGGGGGTTTGGTAAATCTGCCATAGAATTTAATGAACTATGACAAGGCTTACAGGAAAATGCTCTCTGGGCCTTTGCAAAGCAGAATTTTCCAATTCTGGTCTTTTCATCATGTGACTCTTACAATCAAGAGGAAATCCCCAAAACTTGCCGAGATACCAAAAGTTCTATATTGACTCTAGTCTTAAACTGACAAAAGCTATGTCTCTATACCTGCAATCAACATGTCTAAATATTGCAGGCCTGACAATGGATGGTTTCTTTTTCCAGTTTTGTTGTTCTTTCTCTTTTGCAGCATCGATGAGATGGCTGGCTGTGATTTTATCATAGAGGAAACTGTACAAGAGCGACTCTATTATGTGGGCCACTCACAAGGCACCACCATCAGTATGTTCGGGGCAGGTGGGATCTGAGAGTGTCAGAGAACCTTCCAGATTCATGAAAGGATTCAATACTTCTTTCCTCTGTGCAGTCTCAAACTTGAGGACTTGGCCTGGGAAACCATTTCCTCTGACTGGTTTCTGAAGAGTAAATGAAGTGAGGAGGACACCAGGGATTTCTGCTGCCCCAGGACTGAACTTGGAAATGGACAGATAAGCCTGAGGGAGAGGGACTTATTCACTTATGTATATACCACACATGGTTGCTGGACACTGGTTTAGACACAGGGAAAGCCAAGATAAAAAATGATAGTCTTTCCCTTAAAGAGCTTTCAATTGAATGAGGACACTGAAAAGAAATCAGATAACTACAAACTGTGGAAATCATATGCCATAATTATTGTTTCTTTTTGTTCCCAGAGGCCCTGGGATAGGCTAGAGGTTGATGGGGCCATGTTGACAATGGCATGAGGCACTTCGCCCCCTGCCCTGCTCCCCATGTAGCTAGACACCTCAACAATACTAATAGCATCTCCAGCAGGCTCTTTTCTACATCTGAATCCTGACCAGGTTTCTGGTGTAAAGTAGGTCTTTGGATGCTGTGCATCTTACATACTATACCTCATGGCAACCTAGAAACATTTAAGACCATTATCCTCCATGTTTTACAAATGGCTGAATTTGGAAATCCTTCCCAGTGGCAAGAATGCCAAAGTATACCTTCCATTTTATATATATGTGATTCAAAAGAATCATCCTGTGAGGAATCTGTTTTCCACATTTACAGTTTGAGCAAACTAAGACGTGCCATGGCTAGTGAATGGGAAGCCAAAATTGTGGGCCAAGTATTTTCTGATACCAAAGAGTATGGTCAAGGTAGAATGGCCCTTGGGGTCTACCTGGCCATGCCCCCCCCCAGTGGATGTTTGAACCCTTTCTGCAGCACTATGAGTAGACTTAAATTCTCCAGAGACAGGAAAGTCACTGCATTTTGAATTACCCAATTTTCTTCTTGAGAAGTTTAGGAAAGTTTTCCTTACCAGTGGTAGTTATTTTGAGTTGTTTTTGTAGTGGCTGTTGTTGCTTTTAACATGCCTCCTTTTGCTCTCATTTATGGTGAATAAAGAATTGTTTTAAATCTATAGACTTGTGTGTTCTTCCCCTTCAGCCTTCATAGCATTCTCTACCAATCCAGAGCTGGACAAAAGGATTAAGATATTTTTTGCATTGGTTCCAGTCATCACGGTGAAATACACCCAAAGTCCTATGAAAAATTCAAAACTCTTTCCAGAGAAGTAGTCAAGGTATGTGACTCCTCCAAGTTTAAATCTGTAGTTACTAAAACTAGTTCTATTTTCACTGATTTCAAGAGAAGAAAACCTTAGACAAAATGGCATTTTACAAGCTTCTGATACTATCATAGATGTAAGATGTCTACATAGATCTGTTGATAACGTGATTTTACTGACAGGGTTCAGGGAGCTCACACCAATACCATCCTACCCTATTGTCTAAATCTACATCAGGGATTTCTATCCCATGTCGTTTCTCACTCACAGATGGAGCCAATGTTGAGGTGATTAACTGATTTGTTTAATCTCGTGGGTTAAATTTCTCTCTAGTGGCACCTGGGCTTTTAGGAGCAATATGGGGTAGGGATTGAAAACACAGCATGGCAGTCGGTGGAATGTGGTTGGATCCTAGATGGCTAGGTAACTTTGGTCAAGACCTTATGAGTTTTGTGAATCATGTTCTTCACCCATAAAGATAGGATCTATTTTTTAAGATTTTATTTATTTGACAGAGATCACAAGTAGGCAGAGAGGCAGGCAGAGAGAGGAGGAAGCAGGCTCCCTAGAGGGACCCCAAAGTGGGGCTCAATCCTAGGACCCTGATATCATGACCTGAGCAGAAGACAGAGGCTTTAACCCACTGAGCCACCCAGGTGCCCCAAAGAGGGAATATTAATAGTTCCTACTCCTCAAACTGCTGTGGGGATTTAGTTCAGAATTGTGAATCCCTTAGAACCTGGTCTTGCACATTATAAAAATTTAATAAATGTCAGTTACTCATTGCTATCAGGATTTGCCTAGAACCTACTTTCTTCCCACCTGCAAAGTCCAACCATTTAAAAATATTTATTTATTTATTTATGTATTTATTTGAGAGAGAGAGCATGAGCAGGAGGGGCAGAAGGAGAGGGAGTGAGAATCTGAAACAGACTCCCCGCTGAACATGGAGCCTGATGTGGGGATAGATCTCCCAACCCTGTAATCACCACCTGAGCTGAATCAAGAGTTACCCAACTGCATCACCCAGGTGTCCCACTGAAAGCCCAACCTTATTCAACTGCCCATGCTTCATAGACTCTCAGTCTGTTGACTCCTCAAAATCTGGGCAATATCCTGAACTCCAAATTCCCTCTGTGCACTGACAGATAACAAATCTGATCAGTTACTCTGTTGAAATGAATTGGTATAGTGTGTTTTCCTCTAACAGATTAATATGGGCTTTTCCCATGGCAGACTGAAAGTGATTGCTACATTCAGTGATTTCAGTTAAAGCGGATGGAAGGGAGAGCATTTTTGTAGAAGCCAGGGATTCAGGCTTGTGAGAAATAAGTAAATTAGCCCATGGTGATTCAGTTCCATACCTATAAAACCCAGAAAGATGCAAATAAATAAAAAGATACCCTGTGTTCACGGACTGGAAGGATTAATATCACTAATGTGCCCATATAAACCAGAGAGAACTGCAGATTCAGTGCTATCCCCATCAAAATTCCAATAGCAATTTTCACAGAACTGGAAAATACAATCCTAAAATTTGTACGGAAATACAAAGGCCCCAAATAGCCCAACCAGTCTTGTGAAAGCAGAGCAAAAGGGGAGGCATCCCACTTCCCAATTTCAAACTCTCTTACAAAACTATAGTCATCAAAACAGTATTGTACTAACATAAAAACAGGTGCATAGACAAGTGGGATAGAATAGAGAACCAGAAATAAACCCACACTTCTGGTCTACTGATCTCTGACAAGGGTACTATGAACACACAATGGTGAAAAAACCAATCCCTTCAATACATGGCATTGGGGTACCTGGACAGTCACATTCAAAAGAATGAGGGACGCCTGGGTGGCTTAGTCGGTTAAGCATCTGCCTTCGGCTCAGGTCATGATCCCAGGATCCTGGCATTGAGTCCTGTGTCCAGCTCCCTACTTAGCAGGGAGTCTGCTTCCTCTGCCTGCCACTCCCTCTGCTTGTGCTCTCTCTCTCTTGTCAAATAAAATCCTTAAAAAAGAATGAAATGGAACCCCTATGTAACACCTCTCACAAAAATTAACTCAAAGTAGATTGAAGACTTACACTGAATATCTGAAAACACAAAACTCCTAGAAAAAAAGCATAGAGAGGGGCACCTGGGTGGATCAGTGGGTTAAGCCTCTGCCTTCGGCTCAGGTCATGATCCCAGGGTCCTGGGATCGAGCCCCACATCAGGCTCTCTACTCAGCAGGGATCCTGCTTCCCCCTCTCTCTCTCTGCCTGCCTCTTTGCCTACCTAAGATCTCTCTCTCTCTCTCTCTGTCAAATAAATAAATAAAATCTTTCTAAAAAAAAAAAAGCATAGGGAAAAGCCTCCTTGACATTGGTCTTGATGATGATTTTTCTGGATAAAACACCAAGAGAACTGGCAATATCAGCAAATGGGACTAACTAAAAAGCTTCAACAGCAAAGTAGTGATTAATATATTGAAAATGCAGCCTACAGAATGGGAGAAAATTTTTGCAAACCATGTATCTGATTAGGGGTTAATTACCAAAATATATAAAACGCTCATACAATTCAATAGCCAAAAAAGTGGGTAATCCTATTAAATAGGGCAATGGACAAGAATTCACATTTTTCCGAAGAAGATATGCAAATGACCAACAGACACATGGAAAGATGCACAACCTCACTAATCATCAGGGAGACGGAAACCAAAACCACAATGGAGCATTGCCTCATAATCGTTAGATGGGTTTTACCAAAAAGAAGAGAAATAAATGTTGGCAAGGATGTTGAGAAAAGCGAACCCTTGTACGCTACTGGTGAAAATATAAATTACTATAGCTCTTCTGGAAAATAGTAAAGACGAATTAAAATGGGAAAATTTAAAAGAACACCAAAAAGTCAAAAGAGAATAAGGAAACCAGATGAAACTCGTGGGCACAACGCTAAGTGAAATGGGCCAGAAAGAGAATGACAAATACTGTACTGAATCACTTATATGTAGAATATAATATTAAAAAACCAATTTCATAGAAAAGGGGAATAGAATGGTGGTTAGTAGGGGCTGGAGGAGGGGGAAATGGGGAAATGTAGGTCAAAGCATACAAACTTCCATTTATAAGACACTTACTGTCTTATGATATCAATTATTCCTCAGTAAAGTTGAAAATGAATGAAGGAGTTAAAAAAAGGGTAAGATTTGTCAAATTTTTTCGGAGATTGATTGAGACAATATATGTTTAAGCATCGTATCTGGCTTATAGCAGGTGCTCAGTAAGAATTATCTAGTATTATTATTTTATTTTAGATTCAAAATCTCAGCACTTGGCACTTCAGATCTCCTAATTACCAACTGATTATCCTCTCTACCTCTTTCACCCCTGTTTAACCCCTGAGCATTTCTGTGTTCTTTCCCCTCTATCTTTTTTCTGACCTACAGCTTGCTTTGACCCTTTCCTCTTTGCATGTTATCTATAGTAGTAAGGATTGTTAGTATTGTCTTCCTTTCTTCCATCCTTTCTCTATTTCTTTTTTTCTTCCTCTCTTTAGAGACAGAGGGAGAGAAAGAGTCCAAAGCAGGCTCCACACTCAGCACAGAGCCCAAGGTGGGCCTCGATCTCACAACGCTGAGATCATGACCTGAGCCAAAATCAAGAGTCAGACACTTAACCGACTGAGCCAACAAAGCACCCGTCTTCATTTCTAAAAGAAGAACCTGTGGCTCAAAAAGGCTAAGCACCCTGTCCCAAATGACCCAGTGAATGGGTGGTGGAACCAGAACCTGAACCCAGATCTGACCAGGCCATCTATGGTCGATGTTCTTTCTTCTACATAGTCATTTCCCCTCCTTTCCAATGCCAACCTGAAAAAGTCAGTTCTGGATCCTTACACAGCCAAGCACATGGTGCCCAGTTCAGCAGGCCACTGAGAGCTGCATCTGGCCCATGTTCTGCTTGACAAACCATGTGACCTGGCATGGGGCCCTGTACCTAGAAGGAACTCCTTAAATTCACAGCAACTAGAACTAGATGCTGCTACGTGACAAGTACACCCCATCCAGAACCAACTTGGAATTATAGTCTACAGGTCACGTTGGCTACACTTTAGGAATAGGTGCTGCATGGTTGGCTGGCCTGCATTGCTATCCTTCCTCTTTTGGTCAGGGTGAAAGAGCAGTTGTCTGGCTTCAAGTAATGATCTCAGGGTCCTAGGATCGAGCTATCACGCTCTGCACTCAACAGGGAATCTGCTTGTTTCCCTCCCTCTTCCTCTGCCCCTCCTGCTGCTCTCTTTCTCTCTCAAATAAACACATAAAGTCTTTTTTTTAGAATATTTTCATCTTTGTATCTAATTTAAGATTATAAAACAAGTTATTGTGAAACAAAGACAAGATTCATCTTCTATGCACAGGAATTAGATATGAATTTGTGTTCTAATTTGAAGGGATTCCTAAAGTTCAGAAGGTAAATTAAACTCACTGGAAATATTGCCTAAAATTCCATTAGTAGAGTTTGATTTGGGGGGGTTAAGCTTTTGCTTCTGGAAGAGTTCGCTGAAAGATTCTGGAACAATCATTCACTAATTATAATAGCAGTTATTGTTTGAGGAGTGTTTACTAGATTATAGAAACTGCAGAAGACTCCTTTTTCTTAAAGATTGTATTTATTTATTTGACAGAGAGAGATCACAAGTAGGCAGAGAGGCAGGCGGGGGGGGGGGAGCAGGCTTCCTGCTCAGTAGAGAGCCCGATTGGGGCTTGATCCCAGGACCCTGAGATCATGACCTGAGCTGAAGGCAGAGGCTTAACCCACTGAGCCAACCAGGTGCCCCCAGAAGCCTCCTTTTAAACATGACCTATTATCTTCACAACATACTGCATGTTAATTTTTCATGTCAGTGTTGAGAAACTTCTGGATAATTGAAATTCAATACTTCCTTAAGGTACAAGAAACAGAGTCCAAAATTGAACCAAGGTATCCCCAACTCCAAAGACTTACCAGTTCCCTACAGGGACTGGTTTCACAAGAGGCATTCTCAAAACACCCCAAGTAGAGGATCTTGGGAAAAGGCATCAAGTGGAAAGTTGGGAAGACCACCAGGGTGGGTTGGGAGAACCAAAGACAAAATTTAACAGAGCTCTCCCTTTCAATGAGGACTTGTATAGTGCAGATACCACCGCTGTCCAGCCCTTGTCTGTTCCTTTCCACTCTTGACATCCACTTCCATGAAATCTGATGGTGTCTTATACTCATCCTGCAGGCACTATTTGGTGACAAGATGCTCTACCCTCATATGTTTTTTGACCAATTCATTGCCACCAAGGTGTGCAACCAGAAGCTATTTCGTCATATTTGCAGCAACTTCCTGTTTACTTTGAGTGGATTTGACCCAAAAAATTTAAACGTGGTATGTGTAAGTAGTCAGAGCCAAGCAAACAATTTTTTGTTGCACAGAGGTGAGGAGAAATTGTATTGAGTCATGTGGAGACCACATTTCAAGACCTTTCTTTCTTTCTTTCTTGTCTTCTGAATTGAAGATACATGGTGATGTTTTCCAACCAAAGCTGGGGAGTCCACCTGCTTTAGTAAGAGAATCTGAGGAGAAGGCTTGGCCACTGAACATTCTCACCAACTCTTGCTATTGGCCAACATGCTGCCCTTGGAAAGTCCTTCACTTACATGAAGGCTATGATTTTGAAATTTACCTTGCTATGCCTAAATACTACCCCACACCTACCAAAGTAGAATCTCAGGGAGTAAGCTCAGGCATCTGCTTTTGAACCAGTCTTCCTCTCTCATAGGTGACTTGGAAATAGTCATTTTGTGAACCACTTACTTCTTTAATCCAAAGAGGTTAAGAGGTGGCTTTCCAATGTTAAGCATAGATTCACTGTTCAAGGGACACTGAGAGGGATAAGCTGGGTTACTGGTGAGTTCTCTCCAGATGAAATCCTTTTCTTCCTCGGTCCCCACTAGCTGAGCCAAAGAGTCAGCTACTTTGCACTGTGTATTGTTTACTCCCCAGCCAGAGAGGAAGTATCTTTGAAACCAGAGGCAGGACAAAGCTGAAAATGGTCTTTGACTATCTCCCAGACTTCTGCCCAGAGCCTAGTCTCCCTCTGTTAGTGGAAGGCACTGATAACACCTCTCTTGCTTTCAAGCAAGACTTATAAAGGTGGTTTATGGAAAGTGTGCCTTAGTCACTGGCTTTCTACATCCACCCCACCCTACATTATTCTCAGTTTACTAAAGGGAACTATGCTTGTTTATCACTTCGATGGAGGCATATCATGTAGGCAGAGCTGAGTAAGAGGACCTTTATGCACACCCAATTGAGATCATTTCAAAAGTACCTTCAAGGCATGGCATAAGAACTTGCTAAAGAAAGACTTCACAGAATAACTCCCATGGAGGGCCTTCGTTGTACACTTTTACAGTCAGATTGGCCCATTTTTTTTTCACTGTTGGGGACCATCTGTGGAATATTACAGTTTCTACAAGAATGTTTTAGTGGATAAGCAGGGACTCATAAGTAAGAGTTTGTGGAACTTCGAAAACTTCACAAGTCCAGAACTCACTCCTAGAAGTAAGTTTTAATATTGATTCAATAGGTTTGGGTAGTTCATGAGGGGTTGTGTTTTTTTTAAAGCTCCATGATGCTTCTAGTAGGCTTACTTTGGTGGAAATATGTAACTCTTTCATATATGCAAAAAAATATGCAATGGAGAATACGAAAAAAAAATTTTTAATCCAGAAAAAAATCTAAATGTTAATTGAAGCTACAACACTGGTTCGGTTATGTCCCACATATGGTGGGTTATGTCACACAAACTTTCAGAGAGCCCTATAAAATATTGACCACGTTGTTAAAATCAGAAAGCAAATATTCAGATCATTTGTCAATGCCTCATGATAAACAGCGGTCTGGGAATGTCTTTTGGGACTCAACTCAGGGTGAGGAGGTCACTGTGGCTTTTACCCCTTGATCCCCTGGACTGTTGGACCTGTCTGAGGTGAGGCTGGAGAGAACATGTGTTAGTGCCTTCGACGCTGCAGGATGGCCTCTGGACTTTCGGAAGGCTGCACAGGGCAGACTAGAGCCAAGGGAGGAGAAAGTTCTTCAAGAGGGTATGGTACATGTTTATTCCTGACAGAGAGAATATTCAGGTTTATTTGTGGTGTGGTCACATGAGTAGCCTCTAGATGAGGAAAAAATCTCTCCTTTGCAGAGTTGCTTGGATGTTTACTTGGCACAGAGCTCCGCGGGCACGACTGTTCAGAATATGCTGCACTGGGCCCAGGTAAAAGCTTTCTATTCCTGAGATGAGGTCCACGTAGGTCTCATAGACCCCTGAGAAGTGGTCTCACAGAGCCCACTGTGGGGTTGTGCAGTGACTTCCTGTTCTCTCTTCTGTTCATGTCCTCAATAGTGTCTGGTGTACAGGCCTAGTTCTCACAGATTCTGACTGAACTGTGATTGTCGGATCCCTACAAACTGCCTTTTCTGGGAAGGCTTGTATTTCCTCTTTTGGAAAATTGTCAGTTCTAACAGAACTTTATTCAGCATGATACGGGCTGTTTCAGAAAGATCTGCTCAGCTTCCTATTGGCATGTGGGCCATTTCAGAGCATGGAAATCATGCTTCATTCTGAGCAAATTAAATGTTAGAGAGGGACTAAACTAGATTAATGGTTTCTGGTTTTACCCTCAGTTTCAAATTTTTTAAGTGTTCTACTTATCCTATTATTCAATATTCAGCAAGTGCAGAGACAAGTCAAATTCAATTGGTAGAGATTTCTGAGCCACGTATGTATGAACATGTGTGTGTATGAAGGGGGAAAGGGAGGAGTAGAGAAAGGTCTTCCCAGAGTTTTAATATATCTGAGATGTCTAAGAATCTTTAACCTCCACCCAAATAAATTTGTTCAGTGGTTTGAGGTTGAGGAGCACTGCTCTAGATAGCCTGAAATACTAGTTGAGGATTTCTGAACTCCTCTGAAGAGTTCTACCCCCCAGGAGCTAAGCCTTCAAGTTCCTGCAGGAAAAAGGCCTCCTCCTGGTGAGGAGACGGTTGGAGCCTGTGATGGGCATGTCCTTCCAGGTGACGTGACCTCAATTTCACATTTACTGAGCACTTACTATGTGTTCCTGCGACCCATACATGTGATTTCATTCAGTCTCACTGAATTCTTAATAACGGTTTTTCCATGGAGGTGTTGGAACACCCATTCTACAGATGTCCTAGCCAGTCCCTTACACATCTCCCAGCTGACTGCTCTTCAGAAGGTCTCTTCTCCTGTGACAGAAAATCCTCTTCAGGACAGGCATAAGTCAGGACAATGTGGGGAGGGGATGAGATAAATCACATGGCTCTAAGTTACTCAGACAGTCAAGGCAGGGGTGATGAGGCTGATACTGATGGTGGTAATTAGGTGTCACCCACTTCATATGCATTATCCTATTTATTTTATCGTTGTGTTACCCTATTTAAACTTCACAACTAAAAAGAAAAAAAAAATCTCCACAGCCCATGAGGAGGATGTTGTCATTTCCATTACACAGATGAGCATTGGGGAAGATGACCTAAGTAGCCCACAATAGTGCCTCCCATTGTCAAAACCCTGCAAAATTCCAACAGCAGCAGACTACTGCATCTGTCCTTAGACATCATGATGGGACTAATTTTAAACTAAAAAACTAAAAATCAGGATTAAATCAACGAGAGTGGGAAAAAAAAATCAGAGAGTCAAGTTAAGGAAAAAAAAAAAAAACCTTGGATTAGCCTGAGAATCATTTCATGAAGCCCTTGAGACAAATGTGAATGTTACCTGCTTCCTGGCAAACCACAGAACAAAGAACCCTTAGGTGTAGAGGCTTATGAATATTTCTATTCTAATAGCCAAAGTCTAAACATTAAAATGCAAATATGGGCACATGTGGTGTCTCAGACCTGGAGGCTGTGGCCACAGGAACAGATGACATGGGAGACACAGGCTGCCGGGCTCTGCAGATGGGGGACAGCAACACTGTACCTCAAACAGAAAGCACTGAGGAGACTCCGAGTGAATGAACATTCCTTGCCTTGGTGACAAAAGTGTTTAAGAATAAGGAATATGGTCCTAATATCCTAGACCACCTGCCTAGGATAACATACAAAGCTGTTTGTACATGAAAACAGTCACTTTTCAATGTAGGATATGTCCAGCTGGTGCCTTTTAAAAATATATATATTAAAATTCCTGAAGCTAAGATATTCAAGAATCATCCCACCCAGCATCCTTGTAAACATTTCATAGGCATTAGAACACTTAAGGACATTGCTGCCTGAGGGTTTTCATTCGAGAAGTATGGGGGAAGGGATTGAAAAACAGTCAGTTCTGTGAATTAGTATATCAACATTTATCATATGATCAGGTTTATTCCTCTTTACTCGGTTTTAGCTCTTGTGCCAAAACAGTGGGATGTGATGTCATCGTCTTTGTATATTTTCTGTTTATTGTCTTTCAATGTGTGCTGTCTTCTTATATCACGGTAATGCATTTTTATTTTTATTTTATTATAGGCTGCTAATTCTGGTCTGTTCCAAGCTTTTGATTGGGGAAATGCTGATCAGAACCTGAGGCACTTCCACCAGGTACAGAGATGGCACTAATCATCAGGGGCACCTGCTTGCAAACTAATAAAGTAGTATTCACTCGTTAAACACCAACACTACCCCAGATGTTGTATATCAGTCAGATGCTACTTCTCGGTTTCCTGCCAGGTTTCACATCATGACTGTGATCCTCATGAGGACTGTGCAAGGTAAATATGATTGTCCTCATTATGCAGAGGCTCAGAGAGGTTATGTAAATTGCCAAAATTATTTAGCTAGTAATGGACCTGACTATGACCCAGGGTTCCTGGATTTTGTATCCATTCTTCTTCCACTGCACTTCTTCCTTCTCAAAAAATAGAAACTCTCAGCACTTTGGGACAGTTCTTTGGGATGCCATGTATGACTCACAAAACAACAACAACAACAGTATATGGATCACTAAAGATATACCAGACAGAACTATCACTCTAAGGGAGAAATGCTGTTATCTGTCAGAGATACAGTGAGTCAAGATATTTCCTAACACAATCTCTGAAAACATTTGGGGCCAAAGTTCTATATTAAATGGCACTAGGCTATGTTCTATTTGTTGTTATTTTTCCAGCATTTATAAGGAAATCTGTATATGATTTTGGCCTCATGCTAATAGACTGAGCTCAAATTCAACAAGTAGTCATCAAAAACATATGAGTTCCTCAAATCAGGAATACGAAAAAAATTGGAAATTTTTTAAAAAGCAAATTTTCAGTGCTACTCAAACTGCAATATTGAAATTGCATAATTTTGGCTGGTGTGAAAAATCCAGTTTTCCTCCTGAACGTCTATAGTTTTCTCCTAAACTGCTGGCCACCCACAGACTCATCTACTATGTCCCAAGTGCCGTTTACTCTTGTAACTGATTGACTCCTCGTCCTTGCAGGAGTAGAGAGTTGCTCAAAGCAAAGTGTCTTGGTTGATAAATTTATCTATGGCCTCAGATATCAATTTGATTGAGAACTGAGTCACAAGGCTTAACTCTACCAGTGTGCTCACAGATCCTCAGAATACTGGGTGGGGAGAGGGGGTAGTTCAAGTTCATTTACAATCTTTTGCTTGGGACCTTGGAAGGAATGAATAATGGAAAATCCCAAACTGAGGGTAGATGAAATCAAGTGTACAAAACAATAGCTTTTGCCACAAGTATAAGTAATAGCCCTAAATTAGGCAGGCATGATTATCAATGTAATCACCAATACTTTATTACCACGAGAGTAAAAAAGAATTTCTTGGCCCAAAGCCAGCACGTCTAATTTGCATCCTGATTTTCACATTCAGGTTTGCTTTGCCATCTTCTGGGGTCCCTTTCGTCCTTCAAAGGTCCTAAATCATTGCGGAGACCCAGTCTGTTGCCATATACTTGCTAGCACACGCTACTCCCTCTGGGTTGTGCTCTCGCCTCCTTGCATCCGGGTCGTTGTGCACTGTATGATCCCACTGAGAAACGCACAGAGTCAGGGGAAGCATGTCTCTTCTTGCCTCTGCTGTTGTTTGCCTTTGGGCACTGCGTCAGTTCCCCTGAGCCCTTCTGCTGGCAGCCGACCTGCACTCACTTGCTTGCCGACCTTTCTCAGTCCCTGTTGCAGCTACACCTTCTCACTGACCACTTGCTTCTAAGCCCAAGGCCACAGTAAGCCGTACGTGGAAACAGTAAGATATTTAGCGATGCGAAGATCCAGAAACCAACACATGGACTGCCAGTGACTTCTGTAATGACTAAAGCCATGCTCTCTGCCTGAATACCGCCCTGCTCAGGGAATTCTGGGGCACATTCGCCGAATTAGGGACAGCCCCCCATGTGCATTTCTCATCTAGGAAACCTCTCCCGGACAAGGTTACAAGTTCCTAAGGATGTGTACCTTTTTCTTTTTTTTTTTTTTTTTTTTTTTTTTTCGTTTTCTTTTTTTTTTTTTAATTTTTATTTTTTATAACCATATATTTTTATCCCCAGGGGTACAGGTCTGTGAATCACCAGGTTTATACACTTCACAGCACTCACCAAAGCACATACCCTCCCCAATGTCCATAATCCCACCCTCTTCTCCCAAACCCCCTCCCCCCAGCAACCCTCAGTTTGTTTTGTGAGATTAAGAGTCACTTATGGTTTGTCTCCCTCCCAATCCCATCTTGTTTCATTGATTCTTCTCCTACCCACTTAAGCCTCCATGTTGCATCACCACTTCCTCATATCAGGGAGATCATATGATAGTTGTCTTTCTCTGCTTGACTTATTTCGCTAAGCATGATTCGCTCTAGTTCCATCCATGTTGTCGCAAATGGCAAGATTTCATTTCTTTTGATGGCTGCATAGTATTCCATTGTGTATATATACCACATCTTCTTGATCCATTCATCTGTTGATGGACATCTAGGTTCTTTCCATAGTTTGGCTATTGTGGACATTGCTGCTATAAACATTCGGGTGCATGTGCCCCTTTGGATCACTACATTTGTATCTTTAGGGTAAATACCCAATAGTGCAATTGCTGGGTCATAGGGCAGTTCTATTTTCAACATTCTGAGGAACCACCATGCTGTTTTCCAGAGTGGCTGCACCAGCTTGCATTCCCACCATCAATGTAGGAGGGTTCCCCTTTCTCCGCATCCTCGCCAGCATCTGTCATTTCCTGACTTGTTGATTTTAGCCATTCTGACTGGTGTGAGGTGATATCTCATTGTGGTTTTGATTTGTATTTCCCTGATGCCGAGTGATATGGAGCACTTTTTCATGTGTCTGTTGGCCATCTGGATGTCTTCTTTACAGAAAAGTCTGTTCATGTCCTCTGCCCATTTCTTGATTGGATTATTTGTTCTTTGGGTGTTGAGTTTGCTAAGTTCTTTATAGATTCTGGACACTAGTCCTTTATCTGATATGTCGTTTGCAAATATCTTCTCCCATTCTGTCAGTTGTCTTTTGATTTTGTTAACTGTTTCCTTTGCTGTGCAAAAGCTTTTGATCTTGATGAAATCCCAATAGTTCATTTTTTCCCTTGCTTCCCTTGCCTTTTGCGTTGTTCCTAGGAAGATGTTGCTGCGGCAGAGGTCGAAGAGGTTGCTGCCTGTGTTCTCCTCAAGGATTTTGATGGATTCCTTTCGCACATTGAGGTCCTTCATCCATTTTGAGTCTATTTTTGTGTGTGGTGTAAGGAAATGGTCCAATTTCATTTTTCTGCATGTGGCTGTCCAATTTTCCCAGCACCATTTATTGAAGAGGCTGTCTTTTTTCCATTGGTCATTCTTTCCTGCTTTGTCGAAGATTAGTTGACCATAGATTTGAGGGTCTATTTCTGGGCTCTCTATTCTGTTCCATTGATCTATGTGTCTGTTTTTGTGCCAGTACCATGCTGTCTTGATGATGACAGCTTTGTAATAGAGCTTGAAGTCCGGAATTGTGATGCCACCAATGTTGGCTTTCTTTTTCAATATCCCTTTGGCTATTCGAGGTCTTTTCTGGTTCCATATAAATTTTAGCATTATTTGTTCCATTTCTTTGAAAAAGATGGATGGTACTTTGATAGGAATTGCATTAAATGTGTAGATTGCTTTAGGTAGCATAGACATTTTCACAATATTTATTCTTCCAATCCAGGAGCATGGAACATTTTTCCATTTCTTTGTGTCTTCCTCAATTTCTTTCATGAGTACTTTATAGTTTTCTGAGTATAGATTCTGTGTCTCTTTGTTTAGGTTTATTCCTAGGTATCTTATGGTTTTGGATGCAATTGTAAATGGGATTGACTCCTTAATATCTCTTTCTTCTGTCTTGCTGTTGGTGTAGAGAAATGCAACTGATTTCTGTGCATTGATTTTATATCCTGACACTTTACTGAATTTCTGTATAAGTTCTAGCAGTTTTGGAGTGGAGTCTTTTGGGTTTTCCACATATAGTATCATATCATCTGCGAAGAGTGATAATTTGACTTCTTCTTTGCCGATTTGGATGCATTTAATTTCCTTTTGTTGTCTGATTGCTGAGGCTAGGACCTCTAGTACTATGTTGAATAGCAGTGGTGATAATGGACATCCCTGCCGTGTTTCTGACCTTAGCGGAAAAGCTTTCAGTTTTTCTCCATTGAGAATGATATTTGCGGTGGGTTTTTCATAGATGGCTTTGATGATATTGAGGTATGTGCCCTCTATCCCTACACTTTGACGAGTTTTGATCAGGAAGGGATGCTGTACTTTGTCAAATGCTTTTTCAGCATCTATTGAAAGTATCATATGGTTCTTGTTCTTTCTTTTATTGATGTGTTGTATCACATTGACTGATTTGCGGATGTTGAACCAACCTTGCAGCCCTGGAATAAATCCCACTTGGTCGTGGTGAATAATCTTTTTAATGTACTGTTGAATCCTATTGGCTAGTATTTTGTTGAGTATTTTCGCATCTGTGTTCATCAAGGATATCGGTCTATAGCTCTCTTTTTTGGTGGGATCCTTGTCTGGTTTTGGGATCAAGGTGATGCTGGCCTCATAAAATGAGTTTGGAAGTTTTCCTTCCATTTCTATTTTTTGGAACAGTTTCAGGAGAATAGGAATTAGTTCTTCTTTAAATGTTTGGTAGAATTCCCCCGGGAAGCCGTCTGGCCCTGGGCTTTTGTTTGTTTGGAGATTTTTAATGACTGTTTCAATCTCCTTACTGGTTATGGGTCTGTTCAGGCTTTCTATTTCTTCCTGGTTCAGTTGTGGTAGTTATTATGTTTCTAGGAATGCATCCATTTCTTCCAGATTGTCAAATTTATTGGCGTAGAGTTGCTCATAGTATGTTCTTATAATAGTTTGTATTTCTTTGGTGTTAGTTGTGATCTCTCCTCTTTCATTCATGATTTTCTTTTTTTGGGTCCTTTCTCTTTTCTTTTTGATAAGTCGGGCCAGGGGTTTATCAATTTTATTAATTCTTTCAAAGAACCAGCTCCTACTTTCGTTGATTTGTTCTATTGTTTTTTTGGTTTCTATTTCATTGATTTCTGCTCTGATCTTTATGATTTCTCTTCTCCTGCTGGGCTTAGGGTTTCTTTCTTGTTCTTTCTCCAGCTCCTTTAGGTGTAGGGTTAGGTTGTGTACCTGAGACCTTTCTTGTTTCTTGAGAAAGGCTTGTACCGCTATATATTTTCCTCTCAGCACTGCCTTTGTTGTGTCCCACAGATTTTGAACCGTTGTATTTTCATTATCATTTGTTTCCATGATTTTTTTCAATTCTTCTTTAATTTCCTGGTTGACCCATTCATTCTTTAGAAGGATACTGTTTAGTCTCCATGTGTTTGGGTTCTTTCCAAACTTCCTTTTGTGGTTGAGTTCTAGCTTTAGAGCATTGTGGTCTGAAAATATGCAGGGAATGATCCCAATCTTTTGATACCGGTTGAGTCCTGATTTAGGACCGAGGATGTGATCTATTCTGGAGAATGTTCCATGTGCACTAGAGAAGAATGTGTATTCTGTTGCTTTGGGATGAAATGTTCTGAATATATCTGTGATGTCCATCTGGTCCAGTGTGTCGTTTAAGGCCTTTATTTCCTTGCTGATCTTTTGCTTGGATGACCTGTCCATTTCAGTGAGGGGAGTGTTAAAGTCCCCTACTATTATTGTATTATTGTTGATGTGTTTCTTTGATTTTGTTATTAATTGGTTTATATAGTTGGCTGCTCCCACGTTGGGGGCATAGATATTTAAAATTGTTAAATCTTCTTGTTGGACAGACCCTTTGAGTATGATATAGTGTCCTTCCTCATCTCTTATTATAGTCTTTGGCTTAAAATCTAATTGATCTGATATAAGGATTGCCACTCCTGCTTTCTTCTGATGTCCATTAGCATGGTAAATTCTTTTCCACCCCCTCACTTTAAATCTGGAGGTGTCTTCGGGCTTAAAATGAGTTTCTTGGAGGCAACATATAGATGGGTTTTGTTTTTTTATCCATTCTGATACCCTGTGTCTTTTGACAGGGGCATTTAGCCCATTCACATTCAGGGTAACTATTGAGAGATATGAATTTAGTGCCATTGTATTGCCTGTAAGGTGACTGTTACTGTATATGGTCTCTGTTCCTTTCTGATCTACCACTTGTAGGCTCTCTCTTTGCTTAGAGGACCCCTTTCAATATTTCCTGTAGAGCTGGTTTGGTATTTGCAAATTCTTTCAGTTGTTGTTTGTCCTGGAAGCTTTTAATCTCTCCTTCTATTTTCAATGATAGCCTAGCTGGATATAGTATTCTGGGCTGCATGTTTTTCTCGTTTAGTGCTCTAAAAATATCATGCCAGCTCTTTCTGGCCTGCCAGGTCTCTGTGGATAAGTCAGCTGCCAATCTAATATTTTTACCATTGTATGTTATAGACTTCTTTTCCCGGGCTGCTTTCACGATTTTCTCTTTGTCACTGAGACTTGTAAATTTTACTATTAGGTGACAGGGTGTGGGCCTATTCTTATTGATTTTGAGGGGCATTCTCTGAACCTCCTGAATTTTGATGCTCATTCCCTCTGCCATATTGGGGAAATTCTCCCCAATAATTCTCTCCAGTATACCTTCTGCTCCCCTCTCTCTTTCTTCTTCTTCTGGAATCCCAATTATTCTAATGTTGTTTCATCTTATGGTGTCACTTATCTCTCGAATTCTCCCCTCGTGGTCCAGTAGCTTTTTGTCCCTCTTTTGCTCAGCTTCTTTATTCTCTGTCATTTGGTCTTCTATATCACTAATTCTTTCTTCTGCCTCATTTATCCTAGCAGTTAGAGCCTCCATTTTTGATTGCACCTCATTAATAGCTTTTTTGATTTCAACTTGGTTAGATTTTAGTTCTTTTATTTCTCCAGAAAGGGCTTTTATATCTCTCGAGAGGGTTTCTCTAATATCTTCCATGCCTTTTTCGAGCCCGGCTAGAACCTTGAGAATTGTCATTCTGAACTCTAGATCTGACATATTACCGATGTCTGTATTGATTAGGTCCCTAGCCTTCGGTACTGCCTCTTGTTCTTTTTTTTGTGTTGAATTTTTACGTCTTGTCATTTTGGCCAGATAAGAGTAAATGAAGGGGCAAGTAAAATACTAAAAGGGTGGCAACAACCCCAGGAAAATATGCTTTAACCAAATTAGAAGAGATCCAAAATCATGAGTGGGGAGAAAGGGTTTAAAAAAAGGTTCAAAAAGGAAGAAAGAAAAAAAAAGAACAAAGAAAAAAAAAAGAAAAGAAAAAAATTTTTTAAAAAAGAAAACACCTTTTTCTGTATGACATTTTCTTCCTAATGTTGCTGCCAAAATTAATTATGGTGAATTTTCTTTTTTAAAGATGTATTTATTTATTTTCAGAGAAAGAGCGAGAGCATGAGTGGGAGGGGTGGAGACAGAGGGAGAGAATCTCAAGCAGGCTCTGCTCCCAGCATGGAGCCTCGTGCAAGGCCTTGATCTCAAGACCTCAAGTTGACCACCTGAGCCAAAACCAAGAGTTGGAGGCTTAAACAGAAGACAACTCTATTTTTTTAAGATTTTATTTAATTATTTGACAGACAGAGATCACAAGTAGGCAGAGAGACAGGCAGAGAGAGAGAGGAGGAAGCAGGCTTCTGAGGAGCAGAGAGCCCGATGCGGGGCTCAATCCCAGGACCCTGGGATCATGAGCTGAAGACAGAGGCTTTAGCCCACTGAGCCACCCAGGTGCCCCAAGACAACTCTATTTTAAGTTTAAAAAATACAAAAGCAGTATGCTTTACTGAGTTAAGAAGTGTGGTGGGAAATTCACAATAGGTAGAAACTTAAACACTGTCCTCCAGGCTCTCCTGCTCCCTCAGTCCCTCTCTCTCTCTCTCTCTCTCCCACTTCTGCTTGTGTATGCCCTTTCCCTTCTTAAGCTATTTTTAAAAATAGTAGTGAAATGGTGCCTGGTGGTACTTAGCTCATAGCATTCTTCCAACCACAAACCCAAAGAAAAAGTCAGTATTTTTCTCAGTTACTCTAGCCGAAAGGTCCAGAGAGAGCTCTGGCTTGGTTTTGAGCCAAGTACCTGTCTCTCATCCAGTCATGGAGGCCAGAAGGATGAAGGATGGATAGGACAGGCCTGGTCATCTTGGACCACTGATAAACTGGATGATGGAATCTGTCAGATCCACGTGAGAAACACTGTATGTCCAGAGAAAAGGGGCAAGAGAGTAATCAAGAGAGTAATACCACAGCCACTCTCCTCTGGAACTGGCTGTCTCCTTCTTAACTTTGTATTTCAGATGTTTTCTTTTGTTGGTCTCAGTGCTCCCCCAAGAGCCTGCTCAAGTGTCAGTAACTCCTTGTCCAGATTTCTGTGTATGAGAAGAAGTATTTACATGTATCCAGTACATAAACACATCTATTTTGTTGGAAAAGGACATAGTCCCCATGCAAGTGTTACTAGAAAGGTGGCCCCCATAGAAATAAGGGTCCCCTTCCCCTAGAATTCTTTCCTGTTTTCCTCCAAGTGCAAATCAGGAATAAAATGGTTGTGGGTTTTTTTCTTAATTTATTTGACAGACAGATCATAAGTAGGCAGAGAGGCAGGCAGAGAGAGAGAGGAGGAAGCAGGCTCCCTGCTGAGCAGAGATACTGACGCAGGGCTCAATCCCAGGACCCTGAGATCATGAACTGAGCCAAAGGCAGAAGCTTTACCAACTGAGCCACCCAGGCACCCCAGTTGTGGGTTTTTTGATCATTGTTGTTCATTTGCTCACAATTGAACTTATTACACAAAAGTGTTTTTAAGTACTTTGAACATTTTAATGTTTATAGATCACTAAGTGTATTCTAACTGCATGCTTGGAGCACTTGAAGAACTTGCTTAACAATTAATAGTTAGGGTGCCTGGGTGGCTCAGGCCTTCTCTCTCTGCCTGCTGCTCTGCTTACTGTGATCTTTCTCCCTCTGTTAAATAAATATAATCTTTTAAAAAACCAATTAATAGTTAATGCTACTTCATTAGGTGGTTTTCTGTAAAAACTTCTTTTTTCTCTATCTATCTCTTTACTTGTAACTAGCTTACACCTTCCTTATATGACGTCACAAAGATGGAGGTACCAACGGCTGTGTGGAGTGGAGGACATGACTGTGTGGCTGATCTCAAAGATGTTGAGAATTTATTCCCTAAGATTACCAGGCTTATTTACTACAAGTTGATCCCACACTACAATCATGTGGACTTTTACCTCGGACAGGGCGCGCCCAAGGAAATTTACCAAGACCCTATTAGACTGATGGACGAATGTTTGGAAAAGTAAATACATTTTCCTTTCTCTAAGTAAGTGGATTCTCAAACTAATAACGTGGCACACAAACCCCTAAAGTGACCCCTCCAGTGATTTTCACCTTCTAGTGTCCAAGTGTTGGGGTAATCCTCTCCCCCGAGTATGGGAGTGCCCTGAGACTTGCTTCTGACCAACAGAACTGGCAAAGGGTACAGTGCCATGCCCTTGGTTAGATCATGTTTAAGGCAAAGGTGATGGGACGTCACTTTCTGATTGCATTTTATTATATGAGACTCCATCTAAGTAGACTGGAGAAGAGCTTCCTCTTGTCGGCTTGATGAAGTGAACAGATATGGAAGCTTGCATGGCAAAGAAGCCACGTGTGACATCTGGCATCTGCAGGTGGCCTCCATCCCACAACCAGCAAACTGACGGATCCTTAGTCATACAGCTGCGGGATGAATTAGAACCAGCTCTTGGGTGAGCGTGGAAGCCCATTATTCCCCAGTGTAGTCTCCAGTGGAGAAAGCAGGCTGGCCACACCTCGTGTGCAGCCCAGGAAGTCCCTGAGCAGAGGAGGGAGCTGCATCATGTCCAAACTGTGGATGCACAGCAAGAGTGAGAAAATAAACAAATATTCTTTTAAACCTCCACATTTGTGGTTAATTTCTTTTTTTTTTTTTATTTTTTAAAGGTCTTTATTTATTTGACAGACAGAGATCACAAGTAGGCAGAGAGGCAGGCAGAGAGAGGGGGGGAGGCAGGCTCACTGCTAAGCAGAGAGCCCAATGTGGGACTCAGTCCCATGACCCTGGAATCATGACCTGAGCTGAAGGCAGAGGCTTAGCCCACTGAGCCACCCAGGCACCCCTTGTGGTTAATTTCTTACCAGCCCCATGTTGGGCTCCCTGCTGAGTGAGGAGTCTGCTTCTCCCTCTCCCTCTGACCTTCCCCCTACTGGTGATTTCTCTCTTAAATAAATAAATAAACAAGTAAATAAATATCTTTAAAACAATAAATGTGACAAGTAAAACAATAAGGCTTCTAGAAGATAATGTAGGGGAACAACTTCAAGACACTGAGTAGGCAAAGTAGGCAACACAATTTCTTAAACAGAACCCATAAAACATTATCCATGGCACAAAAGATTGATAAAGTATACCACATTAAAATGGGAACTTCTGTTCCTCAAATAACATGATAAAAGGAATTGAAAATGAAAGACATGGAGTGGGAGAAAATATTTGTAATAATCATAATGATAAAAGTTTTGATTCCAGAATACATATTTTTTTAAAAAATTCTGATACATCTAAAAGAAAAGGTGGGGGGTCAAATAGGGCAAGGGAAGTAAGAGCACACATAGTGTGATGAGCCCTGGGTGACGTGTCCAAGTGTTGAACCACTGCATTGTACACGTAAACCTAATATAACACCATATGTTGATTATACATGAGTTAAAATAATTCATAAGGAAAAAAGAGGATTAATTAAAGTAGTTATATTTTTATATAAAAAGTTTTGAGATGACGACAAAAAAGAAAGAAAAAAGACCGAATAACCCAATATAAAAATGAACAGAGGGCAGATTCAACCAAGCACTTTACAGAAGAAGGTATTTCATAGGATAAGCCAATGAAAATCTGCTTCAGTCATCGGGAAAATATAAGTTAAAATTAAAGTGAGATTCTAATACTAATCCACTGAAATGATCCAAAGAAAGAGGACTGACCCTATTCAGCAAAAATGGGGAGTGACTGAAATATTCAGATAGTGTTCCAGAGGGGAAATTGGGACAACTCGGGGAAACTATGTGGTAATATTTTCTAAAGCTGACTATATATGCATGGTTATGGTGTAGCGATTCCATCTTTAGAGTGTGCCTGTGTCAAGCACAATAATGGCACCCCCAGGGGCACCTGGGTGGCTTAGTTGGTTAAGTGACTGCCTTCAGCTCAGGTCATGATCCTGGAGTCCCAGAATTGAGTCCAGCAATGGGCTCCCTGCTCAGTGAGAGTCTGCTTCTCCCTCTGACCTTTCCCCTCTCGTGCTCTCTTTCTCATTCTCTGTCTTAAACAAATAAATAAATAAAATCTTAAATAAAAATAATAGCACTCTAAAAGACGTGTGCATCCCAATCACTTGTACCTGGGTTTAGGTTACCTTACTTGGCAAGAAGGACTTTGCAAGTATATTTAAATTGAAGATCATGAGATGGGTGTTGGGGCTCATCCTGCATTACTGAGGTGGGTTCAATCTAACACATGTGTCCTCATGTAGGGGGAAGCATGGGGTCAGATTCCGGAGAAAAGGTGTGACAATAGAAGCTGGCATCTGAGTAACGAGTGAGGGCTGGAAAGGACGGCAGGTCAAGGACTGTGGGTGGTCTCTAGAAGCAACAAAAGGCTGACAGACCTTTCCCTGGGCTCTCAAGAAGCAATGCATTTCAGCCAAAACCTTGATTTTAACCCAAGGAGACCCATTTGGGGCTTCTGATCTCCAGAACTGTAACATTATAAACTTAATATTGTTTTAAGGCACTAAATTTGAGGTAGTTTCTTATATAAGCCATTCACAACTAATACAACAGCTAAAGAAATGAGTACATATGTGTACCAAAATACATTCACAAGAATGTTTCAAGAGCATTACTTGGTCAATCTAAAGCCGGAAATCTCAGCTCTTTCCATACTTTGGCTATTGTGGGCATTGCTGCAGGTGAATGGATAAGGAAAATGTGATATGTATAGATAGATAGATAGATAGATAGATACAGATATATAGATATATGGGAATATTACATATTACATATAATGTTATATATTACATCAATATTACATATATACATATATATGTATGTGTATGTATGTATACGTATATATACACAAAATATTACTCAGCCATCAGAAAGGATGAATAATTACCATTTACACTGACAAGGATAGAACTAGAGAGCATTATGCTGAGTGAAATAAGGCAGAGAAAAATAATGATATGGTTTCACTCATATGTGGATTGTAAGAAACAGCACAGAGGGTCACGGGGGAAGGGAGGGAAAACTGAGTGGGAGGTCATCAGAGCAGGAGAAAATCCATGAGGGACTCTTAGCTACAGGAAACAGACTGAGGGTTGCTGAAGGGGAGGGAGGTGGAGGGATGGGGGTAAATGGGTGATGGGCATTAAGGAGGGCATGTGATGTGATGAGCCCTGAGTGTTAAATGCAACTGATAAATTATTGAACACTACATCTGAAACTGATGATGTACTCTATATTGCTCATTAATATTTAAATTTAAAGAAAGAAGAAAGAAAAATAAATAGCTGAAATTGGAAATCATCCAAACATCAGTGAACAGTAGAGTGGATAAATAAACAGTGGTATAATCATTCAGCAGAATACCATAATAAATGAGCTACTACTATACACAACAATATGTGATGTAAGTGACCAGAGGGATGCTGGCAAATGTGTAAAATCTCTCTATATATCTATACATATACTTATTATAAATTTCAGTATTATAAAGGTTGGATAGGACACAATCTACAAGTAATAAAATCTGCAATACTCCTTAGTGGAAATTCCATATTGCCAATCGATTCTCTGTCGATTTTGTTGATTTTTGCTGAACTCCTGTATCTGTAGGCAGCCTGTGGGTACGGTCAACAAACCAACAATGTAGCCCTGACATGCTTGTTACTCGATCGTTTCACTTATGTTGAGAAATAAGACCAAAGAAACTAAAGATTTATGTCGAGCCTTCCCATACTTGCCAGTGAAGGAGGAACCTCTATACTGAATTAGATAATAGTTTTGAATACTGAAAGAATAGTTCTTGGTTTTTTGTGTGTTTCTCACAATGTAATTTAGGCTGCAGACACAACATATTTTAAGGTTAATTGGTCCTCTTAATGAACATTTTCTCCATCACTTTCTTGGGTCTAGATGATCAACAGAACAATAAAATAAAGCCCTAATTTACATTATTTGCTAATTTCCATGAGGTAAATACTCCCACTGTGGCCAATTTTAAGCTACCAATGTGACAGTATTGAACTCAAGATTTGAATGAAATACACAACACCGCTCCTTTCAATAATGTTTATTCTGAGCAGTTATAACTAATTTACATAGCCTCATGAGCATAGATTTAAAAAAAAGGTAGTTGAATAATTAGGAAGCAATGAGCTTTGAGTATTTATTACCTTTGTTTTTAATGTAATTAGTTTAATTATGATTTTTTATCATGTACCTTTTATGTTATGTTTGACACCTGGTTTCCAAAATTCCTAAAAATTTAACTATCAGCTCTTATAAGCTGTTAAGAGACATGCTGCCAAACTTCAAAAAATAATATTGAATTAATCTGCTAGACATAAAAGAATACCTATTGTAAGAGTCTATCTATGTAAAGTACTAAAAAAAAAAAGTAAAACCTGACTGTTAGATGTCAGGACAATGGCCCAGCTAAGCCCAATCTTGATCAGCTGATCCACAGACATGTAAATGAATCCAGATAAAATTATTGAAGTCAAACTTCCATGGCAATAGCGATTTCTGTCTTAAAGTGCCATTGAATTCTGGGATGGTTTGTTATGGGCATTTTTGTGGCAATAGTTAGATAATCCAGAAATTGTACCCTCTCCTCTGGGGAGAAGGGTAAAGGGCAGTGCCCAGAAAAGCAATGTTTGGGGTGCTGGGGATTCTATTTCTTGACCTCTGTTCTGGCTATACCATGTGTTGGCTTTGTGATAATTCGCCGAGCTGTACTTCGGGTTTGCACACATTTCTTTATGCGTGTTTTGCCACAACAACAACAAAAGTTTTAATAAAAAAAATACAACTGGAAAAATGTTCTTAAGGCTCTCCAGAGTGACAGAATCGATATTTATGTATATGAATGTGTGGGGTGTGTGTGTGTGTGTGTGTGTGTGTGTATCCATGAGAGGTTAAATAGTCCCACCATCTGCCATCCGCAAGCTGGAGACCCCAGAAAGCTGGTGGCATAATTTAGTCTGAGTCCAAAGGCCTGAGGACCAGCAGAGATATTGGTGTAAGTCCCAAGCCAGGAGCTGGAGAAAGAGCTTGAGATGTCCCAGCTCAAGCAGTGAGGCAGGAAAAAAAGGGTGAATTCTTCCCTCCTCCACCTTTTGTTCTGTTCAAGATTTCAATGGACTGAATGATGCCCACGCACATTGGGGAGGGCAAACTGTTTTACGGAATCCACCTGTTCCAATGTTACCAGAAATATCCAGAAATACCGCCCAAGGACACACCCAGGAATACTGTTTAATCTCTGCAGTCTCTGGTAGGTCACGTTGACATATAAAATTAGCCATCACAACCAGTAATCAAAGATATTACAATTTTAAAAAGTAAACACCATTTCCACCTAAAAATTGGCCAAGATATTGAACTCTGTTACTCAGTGTTGAGAGATTGTTGGAAAATGAGCGTTTTTAATATGTTGGTCTGTCACCAACATATTAAAATGCTTAGTATACCAACATCTCAGTGGGATGATTATATGCTGATATAAATTTTTTAAAGAGTTATTTGCCAAACTTAACAAATACTTATCAAAATATCTCTTGACTCATCATCTCACATTTGGAAGTTTACAGTAAGGAAATCATTTCAATCATTTGCAAAGATTTAGTTATTAGCGTGTCAATCACAGGATTGCTTTTGATAGTGAAATGTCTCAACAGGGGCACCTGGGTGGCTCAGTGGGTTAAAGCCTCTGCCTTTGGCTCAGGTCATGAGCTCAGGATCCTGGGATCGAGCCCCACATCAGGCTCCCTGCAGAGAGCCTGCTTCTCCCACCTCCTTGGCCTGCCTTTCTGCCTACTTGTGATCTCTCTCTCTGTCAAATAAATAAATAAAATCTTTTAAAAAATAAAAGTCTGAACAAATTAAATGTCATTAAGTTGTGATTAATTAATAAAGAAGATACGTTCCTGCCAGTGTAGCCACTTTGAGATGATGGAAAGCATATAGTTAATTCTACAGAATGTTGTTTGTGATCTACTACTTAATGGAAAGAAAGAATTATATAGAATAATATAGCCTTTGTTAAAAGAGCTATATTTCTATAGCTAGATTTACATGTTAGATGTTAAAGATCACCAATGGTAAGCAAGTAAGTAGGTAGATATGGAGTAAGTAGGTAGGCAGAAAACCAAAAGTGTGCCAGGAGACACACCAAAACACTGATAATTTTTATAACTGGATAATTTTCATTTTCTTCTCTTATTTCCATTTCCTAATTTCTTCTCTGATGTGTGTGTATTTTGTTTAACTCGAAGTGACTAACATGAGCATTGCCACCCACAAAAAAGTATAAATGCTTCATGTCAGATCAAGTTTTGCTACCAAATGAGCCTTTCAGACCTTTGCGGATCTTGAAGATTCTGCTAAGGGATCCTTGACTGTAGCATGTTTACTTTAGAACTTTATTACCTGTTTCTTCTCCCTTATCAGATGTCCATAGAACACGCCACCTTTTTCTTTTTTTGTGATTTCTTTTCTCCAATTTACCCCTGTGCTCCACCAAGATCCTACTTCTGGATCTGGATTTCTAGACACAGAAATCCACGTTGCTGTTCAACTGCTTCTGCCCAGAACAAGCTCCCACATTCCTGGGTTCCATTTTGAACGGTATCTTCCAAATCTCTGATAGTCTGATTTACCACTCCGTGTTATAACTCAATCCACTTTATTTACTCTGCATTTTCTATGTATTAAGTATCTGAGGTCATAAGTCTTACCTTTAGGTCCTTCCTTTACTGTTTTCTCGTGGGAATAACCAGATACTCATTTCCTTGCCATAACTGCTGTTTTCCATAATAATTCTATCCACGTCAGTGTTTCTCCTCTCTTACTCCTTCAGTTTAAATCACTCTTGATCTGATTAACCAGCCTTTAGGCAGATAATGATACAAGAGCTATTAAAATAAATATGTTTTATATGTTTATATCACATGTGTTTTTATTTTTATTTTTAAATTTATTTTTAAAATCCTAACAATTTTTTAAAGCTTATTTATTTATTTACGTCATCTCTACACCCAATGTGGGACTCAAACTCGTGGCCCAGAGATCAAGAGTCATAGGCTTTCCTGACTGAGCCAGTCGGGTGCCCCCCATCATGTTTTTTAATATACCAACTCCTTAATTACTCTCAAGGATTTAATTAATAATAAAATCAGAAACTAGTGAAGAAATTTAGTTGAATAGGATTACATTTCAAAGCATTTGGGGGTTTGTCTCTTGTAAAAAAGAAATCTGTCAAATATTTGCAAGTCTTATGTCTGATAAGGGATTAATATTCAGCATATATAAGGTACACATTCAGCTCAGTAAGAACAGTAATACAAACAACCCAATTGCAAAATGGGCAAAGGCCTTGAATAGACATTTTCCAAAAGATATAAAAATGGTCGCGGGGCACCTGGTGGCTCAGTGTATTAAAGCCTCTACCTTTGGCTCAGGTCATGATCCCAGGGCCCTGGGATTGAGCCCCGCATTGGGCTCTCTGCTCAGCAGGGAGTCTGCTTCCCTCTCTCTCTCTCTCTGCCTATCTCTCTGCCTACTGTGATCTCTGGCTGTCAAGTAAATAAATAAAATCTTTAAAAAAATGGTCAATAATATATATGCATATCTTTTCCATACACTAACCATTTGTTGACTACATGTGTAGCAGATATGTTCTTCAAGGTTGTCTGTCATTTTATTCTGAGTCTTTGATTTGAAAAATTTTAATTTTAAAATTGTTGTTGAATTTGTTAATCTTTAAGTTGTGTTTTCTGCTTTCCCTTTAATAAACTCTTGTCTTTCCTCAAGTCATAAGGATATTTTTCTATATTGTTTCTGAAACATTTCCTAGATTTTGCCTTTCACAGTTAGTACTTGAATCATCTTGGCATAATGGGGTGGTTTTTGGTGTGAGTTTGGTCTTTTTTCCCTACAGATAACCAATTTTTCTCATGCTCTGTTTTGAAACACCAGTTCTGTCCCCAGTGACCTAACATGTCAGTAGCACTGCCTATGTAGTACATCTACGTGTGCGTTTCTGTCACATTCCAATGGCTTATCTACACCTCTATGCCTGAACCAGTGCCATGCTGTCCTAAGTAGGAGAGCCTTATGATAAGGTCCTTCCCCCTTTCAAAGAGTGCCTTGGCTGTTACCAACACTTTATACTTCTTTTTTTAAAAAGAAATTTATTTATTTACTTATTTGTTTATTTATTTATTTATTTTGAGCCCATGTCTGAGCGTTGGTGGGGGAGAGGGCAGTGGGAGAGGGTAAGAGAGAATCCCAAGCAGACTCTGCTGAGCATGGAGCCCACGTGAGGTGTGGAGCCCTAAGCAGGGTGCAGAGTTGCACACACGGCTCAATCGCACGACCCTGAGATCGTGACCTGAGCTGAAATCAAGAGTCAGCCACATAAGCCACATCATTGCCCTGGCTCTTTGTGGTTATATTTATATCTTAGACTCAAAGCATCAAGAATCTCCACCCTAACAACCATGTAATTAAATTATTTTTAACTTCCATCTGATGATCTTTGTCCTTTTTTTAAAAAAGATTTGTTTACTTAATTAAGAGAAAGAGACAGTGTGAGCTCGTGTGAGTGGGGGTAGGGGCAGTGGGAGAGGGGGAGAGAATCTGAAGCAGACTCCCCTCGGAGCATGGAGGCCAACATGGGGCTGGATTCCAGGACCCCAAGATCATGACCTGAGCAAAATCAAGAGTCAGATGCTTAACCAATGGAGCCACTTAGGCACCTGATCTTTGCCTTTTAATTTATTGTAATTACTTATATATTTGGACTTCTGTCATTGTACTCACAGCCACTGTATTATTCCATACTTTCCCCCACCTAGTCTCACTCTTTTCTATGTCTTTTCTGTCTCCCTTTCTTTCTTTTGGACTAACTTTTTAAAGATTTTGTTTTTAAGTGATCTCTACATCCAACATGGGGCTCAAACTCACAACCCCAAGATCAAGAGTCACCTGCCCCTGACTGAGCCAGCCAGATGCCCCTAACTTGGTTTTTAAATAATTTTTTTCTTCTAAGTTTTCCTTTGACTATAGAAGTAACACATTCTTTTTATCTTTTGTTGTTTTAATGCTTATTTAATTTATCAAAGCCTAGAGTTCATAAATATTTTTATATCCTTCCAATTATTTCAAGGATTTAAGAATAATTAAACTCCACTTGTCACTAACTGAATTTTATGATGTTTTTATGTATTTTAATTATATGTCATATTTAGACCTATAAAACATTACTGTTAATGTTTCATACAGCCATTTAAAAGTACATTTTCCCATATAATTATCACTTTCTTTGCTTTTTATTCCTTGCATCTAGTATTACCTTCCTTCTACTTAATGAATATCCTTGAAAATTTCCTTAAACTCTCCTATGTCTGAGGCACCTGGTGGCTCAGTTGGTTAAGTGTCCGACTCTTGATTTGGGCTCAAGTCACGACCTCAGGGTGGTGGGATCGAGTTCCATGTCAGACTCCACCCTCAGTACGGAGCTCAAGATTCTGCTCAAAATTCTCTCTCTCTCTCTCCCTCTACCCACCCCAATGCACAAGCTCTCTTTCTCTCTCTCAAATAAATAAATAAATCTTTAAAGAAAGAAAGGAAGGAAGAAAGAAACCCCTTGATGTTTGCTGGTGGCAGGCTGAGATTTATTAGCCTAAAAATAGCTTTATATAACCCTAACCCTAACCCTTTAAAATATGCTTTAGCTAGAGGTGTGTGTCGGTGTGTGTGCACAGTTCTTTTCTCCCAGCACACTGAAAATATTCTGTTTTTGTCTGATTTCTACAGTTGCTGTTGAGATTGATTGAGCTAACAGTTGCACATTTGAAGGTAGCTTATCCTTTTAAGATCTCCTGTCAGTTTTTCTGCAGTTCCATTATGTGAGCTATTTGTTGGACCTTTGTATGTGGATTTGTGTCTTTTGAAAGTTTTTGAAAAATTGTAGCCATTACATCATTAAATATTATCTCTGCCTCATCTCGTCTTTTTTCTTTCCTTCTGAACATCTTGTTATACTCATGTTAGACTTTCTCACTTTATAGTTCTCGATTTCAAATGCCCCATCTTTTCCTCTTTCTATGGGATGTTTAGTAAGTTCTTAAGATCTGTATTTTGTCTTAGGATCCAGTTCTCTCTTCAGTCATGTTGAATGTGTTAAACTCGTCCATTCAGGTATTTATTTCACTTGCTACATTTCTTTCTAGACATTCTACTTCATTCTTTTTTAAATCTCTTCAGCCATTGAAGTCTGTTTCTTTTTTAACAGAAAACACAGTTTTTTAAAATTCTGTGTCTGATAATTCCAGTATCTGAGCTCTTTGCAAGTCTATCTCGATTGTTGTTCACAGTGGCTCTCACTCAGGCTGCCCTTTTTCCTTAAATATTTATGATATTTTTCTGTGAGCTGCTTGTTTTCCGCAGATATGTATTTGAGAAAGTTCTTCGAGGACTAAGGATTCCTAATTCTGGAGAGAGGAGTTACAATGGCAGAGCAGTAGGAGGACCTGAACTTGTTTTGTCCCCAGAACACAACTAGCTGGTTATCAAATTGTTTGGAACCCCCAAGAAGTCAGCTGGAGGTCCCAGAGAACAGAAGCTGCAAGTCCACAAGTGGAAACGCAGCCATCTTTTGGAAGATAAGAGGTGCGGAAGTCCACCCGTGGAAGACACAGCTGTGGATGCAGCCGTGGGGGAGAGAACCCGCTTATAGGGACAATCACAGAGTGTTAGAGGCAGAGCACGCAATCTGAACTTTTAAGTTCGCTATTGTGGGGGTTGTGGCTGGATTAAAGGCGCTCCAGTGAGGAAGAGGGGCTGGAATCCCAGGAGTGACAGGATGGTCCAACACCCCCGGGTCACAGAAGAATGATGGGTACTTCCCAGTGCTACGCTATTCCCAGGCCTAGGAGCTGGGAAGCCAGCAGAGAGCAGCGGGTCTTGGTGCCGGCTTTCGGCTATCAACTGTGAACTGCCATTTGGACGTGGCAGTGCTTTTCTGGGACGGGTCCCAAAGCGTGGTGCGCCCCTCCCTTGCAGGAACAGCACTGTGGGTGTTCCTGAAATTTGGAGTTTTGAAACTCTGCCCTGCACCTTTAGATAAGAAGGCTCAGACATGGGCAGGATGGATGCAGGTTCAGACGGAAACCAGGGAAACAAATAGGGTGATTGCTTTTCCAGGAGGGCTCACTGAAGAGTAAGGGGTGCAAACTTTCAGCTCAGGGGTAGAACAGGGTGCAGCCATATTTGTCCAATGCATCAGCCGGAACAGCCTTCAGGGCTCAAAACAGCGCCACCTAGTGGATGCACATACACCTAGCCCAGCCCTCTGCACACTGGCCTCACGTTTCCACTAAAACACTGTGGCCTGAGAGTTAGCAGGGCAGGCCCCTCCTCTAGAACATCAGCGCAAAGGACTCACTCACACCCTTTACTGATCATAGAGGGCTGCAGAGCTTCAGATCTAGGGGAAATAAGATGGGGCTTCCTTTTCACTTTTATTCTTTATTTCTTTTATTTTTTTTTTCATTTATTTTCTTATATTTTCCATTTCCTTTGCAATTTTAAAAATTTATATATATACTCTTCACATATATATATATATTATTTTTTTCTAATTTTATTTTATTTTGGGACCCAGGTTTTTTTTTAACAAGCAGACCAAAACACTCCTGGATCTAGTTGGCATTTATAAAATAATTTATTATTTATTTGAGAGAGAGAGAGTATGGGAGGGAGGGGACTGAGGGAGAGAAACAAGCAGACTCCCTGCTGAGCAGGAAGCTACTCTGGGCTTGATTCAGGACCCCAGGATAGTGACCTGAGTCAAAGACAGATGCTTAACCAATGAGCTACTCAGGCAGCCTTGAGCTGGATTGGGGGGGGGGGGGGTGTCTTATTTTGTGTTTTCATTTTTCTTATTTTTTTCTATTTCTTTGTTTTTTGTTTGTTTGTTTTTGTTGTTCTTTTTTCTCTCTCTCTTCTTTTCTAGACAAAACGATGAGGTGGAGGAATTCACTCCAAAAGAAAGAACATGA
The DNA here is from genome assembly GCF_964662115.1 of Mustela nivalis. Taxonomy (NCBI): domain Eukaryota; kingdom Metazoa; phylum Chordata; class Mammalia; order Carnivora; family Mustelidae; genus Mustela; species Mustela nivalis. Next base: position 374,130 of record NW_028135925.1, read on the forward strand.
AATAGAATCACAACCAGGGATTTAATCAATACATACATAAGTAAAATGTCTGAACTAGAATTTAAAACAGTTATGAGGATACCAGTTGGCCTTAGAAAAAGCATAGGCAACATAGACTATCTACTACAGAGATAAAAGAAATAAAATCTAGTCAGGCCAAGTTAAGAATGCTATACCTAAGTACAAACTCAAATGGATGCTGTAACAATGAGAATGGATGAAGCAGAGGAGCAATTGGTGATATAAAATTATTTCATAATTTTATCATTATGAAATAATGAAACTGAAAAGGAGAGGGAAAGAAAGATAATGGACCATGAAGGTAGATTTAGAGAACTCAGCAACTTAGTAAAACATAATAACATTTGTATCATATGAGTTCTATCAGATGAAGAGACAAATAAAGGGGCAGGAGATTTATTTGAAGACATTATAGCTGAAAACTTCCCTAATCTGGGGAAGTATACAGACATCAAACTCCTCTCACTAAATTCAACAAAAAAGCTGGCCATTGCCAAGACATATCAGAGTCAAATTCACAAAATACATGGACAAGAAAAGAAACCTGAAAGCAGCAAGGGAAAAAAGTCCTTAACCTACAAGGGAAACAGATCAGGTTCACAACAGGTCCTGTCCACAGAGACCTGGCAAGCCAGAAAGGATGGCAGGAAATATTCAATGTGCTGAATAGGAAAAATCTGCTGCCCATAATAGTTTAATCCAGCAAGGTTGTCATTCAGAAAGAGTTTCCCAGACTAAGACAAACAAAAGGAGTTCATGACCACCAAATCAACCCTGTAAGAAATATAAAGGGGAACTCTTTGAGTGAAAAAAAAAAAAAAAAAAGGACCAGAAGCCAACAAAGACTGGAAAGGAACAGGAACAGAGAACATCACCAGAAACACCACCTCTGCAGGTAACACAACAGTATTAAATTCATATCTTTCAATAATCAATCTGAATGTAAATGGACTAAATGCTCTGATCAAAAGACATAGGGTATCCGAATGGATTAAAAAAAACAAGAGCCATCCATATGCTGCCTACAATGGACTCCTTTTATACCTAAAGACACCTACAGATTGAAAGTGAGGGGATGCAGAACCATCTATTGTGTTAATGCATATCAAAAGAAAGCTAGAGTGGCCATACTTATATCAGCAAATTAGATTTTAAACCAAAGACTGTAACAAGAGATGAGGAAGGGCACTGCACCATAATTAAGTGGTCTATCCATCAAGAAGAGTTCACAATTGGGGGTGACTGGGTAGCTCAGGCAGTTAAGTGCCTGCCTTTGGCTCGGGTCATGATCCCAGCACCCTGGAACTGAGCCCTACATTGGGCTCCCTGTTCAGTGCAGCTTATTCCTCTCCCTCTGTTCCTCCCTCTGCCCCTCCCTACACCCTTCCCTTGCTCATGCTTGCTCTCTCTCTCTCAAGTAAAGAAATCAAATATTTAAAAAAATAAAAGAAAAAAAAAGAAGATCTAACAATTGTAAATACTTATGCCCCCAACTTGGGAGCACCCAGAAATATAAATCAGTTAATAACAAATATACAGATACTGATTGATACTAATACAATAATAGTAGGGGACTTTAACATGCTACTTACAGAAATGGACAGTCATCTGAGCAGAAAATCAAGGAAGCAATGGCTTTGAATGACACTGGACCAGATGATATTTTATATCAAATATAAAAATTCAGAACAATTCATTCTAAAGCAGCAGAATACACATTCTTCTTGAGTGCACATGGGACATTCTCCAGAATAGATCACAAATCAGCCCTCAACAAGTACAAAAAGATGAAGTCAACCACAAGAAAAAATTTGGAAAGACCTCAAATACATAGGCATTTTAAAATTAACATATAATGTATTATTTGTTTCAGGGTGCAGGTCTGTGAATCATCAGTCTTAAATAATTCACAGAACTCACCAGAGCACATACCTTCCCCAATGTCCATCACCCAGCCACCCTGTCCCTCCCCGCTCCTCCAGCAACCCTCAGTTCATTTCCTGAGATTAAGAGTCTCTTATAGTTTGTCAAATACATACAGGTTAAAGAACATCCTATTAAAGAATGAATGGGTTAACCAGGAATTTAAAGAAGAATTTTAAAAATACATGGAAGAAAATGAAAAAGCACAGCAGCCCAAAACCTTTGGGATGCAGTAAAGGCAGTCCTAAGTACATTGCAGTATAGGCCTACCTCAAGAAGCAAGAAAAGTCTCAAATACACAACCTGACCTTATACCTGAAGGAGCTAAAAAAAGGAAGAGCAATAGAGCATAAAGCCAACAGAAGAAGGGAAATAATAAAAGTTAGAGCAGAAATAAATTATGTAGAAACAAACAAAAAGAAAACCAGTAGAATGGATTATCAAAATTAAGAGCTGGTTCTTTAAAAGAATTAATAAAATTGATAAATCCCTAGGCCCATTCATCAAAAAGAAAAGAGAAAGGACCCAAATATATAAAATCACTAATGATAGAGGAGAGATCACAACCAATACCACATAAATACAATTTTCAGAGAATACTATGAAAAATTACATGCCAACAAACTCGGCAACCTGGAAAAAATGGACAAATTTCTAGAAATTTATAAACTATCAAAACTGAAATAGGAAGAAAAAGAAAATTTGAACACATCCATAAGCAGCAATGAAATTGAATCAGAAATTAAAAATATCCTAGCAAACAAAAAGTCCTGGGCCAGATGGCTTCCCGGGAAAATTCTATCAGACATTTAAAGAAGAGTTAATATATATTCTTCTCACACTGTTCCAAAAAATAGAAATGGAAGGAAATCTTCCAAATTTATTCTATGAAACCAGCATTACCTTGATTCCCAAACCAGATGAAGACCCCACTAAAAAGGAGAATTACAGGCTAATATCCCTGTTGAACATGGATGTAAAAGAAAATTCTCAACAAGATAATAACAAATAAAATTCAACAGTACATTAAAAGAACTATTCACCATGATCAAGAGGGATTTATTCCTGGGTTTCAGGGGTGGTTCACTATTCACAAATCAATCAAAGTGGTACATCATATTAATAAAAGAAAGGATAAGATCCTGTAAATAGATACAGAAAAAAATCTGACAAAATACAGCATCTTTTCTTGACAAAAATGCTCACCAGAATAAGGATAGATGGAACATAACTCAATATCATGAGGGCCATATATGAAACACTCACAACTAATATCATTTTTCAACGAGGTAAAACTGAGAGCCTCTCCTCTACAATCAAGAACAAGATAAGGATGTCCACTTGCACCATTCCTATTTAACATATTCCTGGAAGTCTTAGCCTCAGCCATAAAAAGAAATAAACAAAAAGAAATAAAAGGGATCTAAGTTGGCAAAGAAGAGTTAAAGTTACAATTTGCAAATGACTTGGTACTCTATGTAGGAAATCTGAAAGGCTCCACCAAAAAGTTACTAGGACTCATACATGAATTCAGCAAATTTGCAGGGTATAAAATCAATGCGCAGAAGTCTGTTACATTTCTATATACCAACAACAAAGTAGCAGAAAAATAAATCAAGGAATGGATCCCATTTACAATTACACCAAAAACAATAGGATACTTAATAATAAATCTAAAGAGGTAAAAGATCTATACTCTGAAAACTATAAAACACTTATGAAAGAAATTGAAGAGAACACAAAGAAATGGCAAGCATTCTATACTTCAGATTGGAAGAACAAACATTGTTAAAGTGTTTACACTACCCAAATCAATCTATATGTTTATTAACTCATTTTAATACCACCAGCATTTTTTCACAGTTAGAATAAATAATCCTAAAATTTGTATGGAACCACAAAAGACCCTGAATATCCAAAGAAATTCTGAAAAAGAAAAACAAAATTAATTGGAGGCACCACAATTTTGGATTTCAAACTATATTGCAAGGCTGTAATCATCATGGCAGTATGGTACTGGGGTGCCTGGGTGGCTCAGTCGGTTTAGCATCTGACTCTTGACTTTGGCTCAGGTCATGATCTCAGGGTCTTGGGTTAGAGCCCCACAACAGGCTACCCACTCAATGAGATGTCTGCTTGGACTCTCTCACTCCCTCTCCCCCTCCCCCTCAATAAAGAAATAAATCTTAAAGGAAAAAAAGACACTATAGTACTGGCACAAAAACAGACACATAGATCAATGGAACAGAATAGAGAATCCAAAAAATGGACCTACAACTGTACAGTTAACTGATCTTCAACAAAGCAGGAAAGAATATCCAATGGAAGAAAGAAAGTCCCAACACCATTGGGAAAACTGGACAGCAACATGCAGAAGAATGAAACTGAACCACTTTCTTATACCTTGTATAAAAATAAATTCAAAATGGATTTAAAACCTTAATGTGAGACAGGAAATCATCAAAATCCTAGAGAACACAGGCAGAACCCTCTTTGACCTCGGCCATAGAAACTTCTTACTGGACAGGTCACCACAGACAAGGGAAACAAAAACAACAATGAATCACTGGGATTTCACCAAGATAAAAAATCTCCTGCATAGCAAAGAAAACAATCAACAGCAGCCTATAGAATTGGAGAAGATATTTGCAAACAACAGATTTGCTGATAAAGGGTTAGTACCCCAAATCTACAAAGAACTTATCAAATTCAACACCCAAAAACCAAATAACCCAGTTAAGAAATGGGCAAAAGACATGAATAGATACTCTTCCAAAAAGAGACATCGAGATGCCTAACAGACACCTGAAAAGAAGCTCAACATCAGTCATCCTCAGGGAAATGTGAATCAAGACCACAATGAGATACTATCTGAAGCCTGTCAGGATGGCTAAAATCAACAACACAAGAAACAATAGGTGTTGGCAAGGTTGTGGTGAAAGGGGAAGCCTCTTGCATTGTTGGTGGGAATGCAAACTGGTGCAGAAACTCTGGAAAACAATATGGAGGTTCCTCAACATGTTAACAGTAGAATTACCCTACAACTCAGCCATTGCACTACTACATATTTACCCAAAGGATAGAAAAATACATATTTGAAGGGACACCCCCCCAATGCTTATAGTTGTATTATCAACAAGAGCTAAACTATGGAGAGAGCCCAAATGTCCATTGAATGATGAATGGATAAAGAAGCTGTGGTGTTTACCTAAAAAGGACTATTACTTAGCCATCAAAAAGAATGAAATCTTGACACTTGCAACAACAAGAGCAAGAGAGTATTATGCTGAGTGAAATAAGTCAGAGAAAGACAAATGCCATATGATTCACTTATATGTGGATTTTAAGAAAGAAAAGAGATGTACCTATGGGAAGGGGAAAAAGAAAAAGAGGAGAGGTACACGAGCTATAAGACTCTTAATGATAGGAACAAACCGAGCGTTGTTGGAGGGAGGTGGATGGGGGATGGGCTAGGTGGGTGATGCGCATTAAAGAGGCCACTCATTTTTTTTTAAGATTTTATTTATTTATTTGACAGAAGCAGGAGAGCACTAGCAGTGGGAGCAGCAGAGAGAGAGGAGAAGCAAGCCCCCCCACTGAGCAGGGAGCCCAGTGCGGGGCTTGATCCAAGTACCCTAGGATCATGACCTGAGCCGAAGGCAGTCCCTTAACCAACTGAGCCACCCAGGCGCCCCAAGGAAGGCACTCACTGGGATGAGCCCTGGGTGTTTTATGTAAATGATGAATCACTGAATTTTGCTCCAGAAACAAATATTGCACTGTATGTTAACTACCTAAAATTTAAATTAAAAGAGAGAGAGAGAGAGAGAAAGAATTCCTGATTCTCCTGGAATTAAAGCAGAACTCTCTGTAGAAAAGTCGAGGTTATTTTGCCAGATGCCCTGGGAGACCATTAGTGCATTGTCCCTTCGAGGTACATTTCCTCTTTAGTGTTGTTGTTGTTTTAAAATTTTATTCATTTATTTGACAGACAGAGATCACAAGTAGGCAGAGAGGCAGGCAGAGAGGGGGGGTGGGGGAAGCAGGGTCCGTGCTGAGCAGAAAGCTTGATACTGGGCTCAATCCCAAGACCCCGAGATCATGACCCTAGCTGAAGGCAGAGGCCAAACCAACTGAGCCACCCACGTGCCCTGACTGTTGTTATTTTACACAGGAAGTGTGAGTCTGTGCTGTAAATGTGTATAAGGTCTAGCCTGTGGCCGCGACTTCCCATGGGCGGGGTTTCCCTTCTGCTGGAGCCCAAGGAGCTGGGTGATTTTCCTCCTAGTGCTGTGCAGTGGTTAGGGGAAACTTGGGTCTATTTTCAGATCAAGCTGACGCTGAAGGTGTGATTTTCAGGCCTCCCAGTTTTGGGGGAAGAGGGTCTTCTGGGATGTGCCACTTTGGCTGTCCTGTGCTGCATCTCCATCTCCTAGGCTCCATGAAGCTGTGAGCACCAGAGCTCAGTGTCATTGAAGTTGACAAATTCCCCAGGCGGGGAGCCGACTCTGTTATTTCCCTCTGTTGCCATGTTCCCTTGGATTCTGCTTTGTGTATGCCTTGATTTATTGCCAGCTCATCAGCGCTTTAAAGAAGCCTTTGATTTTCAACCTTTTTAATTATTTTCAGCAAGAAGGGAAGATTTGGGTAATTAGGTTGCCATATTGCCAGAAAGAGAACCCTGCAGGGCTTGTGTGTGAAACATCAAGAGAAGAAAATGACGCCTAATAAAATGCACAGGTTAGTAAATAAAACTCTGCTTTAATTTTGTAAACAGGTGTTTCAGTCCTATTGTGTGATTGACACACATTGTGACTTTTGCTTCTGTGCCGGGAGGTACGAAGTGCTACAAGTCAACCAGGTGACTTTCTCAGGAAAAGAGAAAAGACATGTGAGAAGGGAAGCGGATGACAAAATCGAATGGGAGGATTTCCTCCCCTTGTTTAGGATTGTGCCTTTCCCATGTGAAGGAAAATAAGTCTATGCCAGTGCAGACTAATTATAGGAGGAAAAACAAATAAATACTCTTGAATAAATCACATTAATCTTTTGACTTTCTTAAAACAGACTTATAAAAATATGTCGAGTTTACCTGCTTAACTTCCCCCTCAATAGAGTCACAGAAAGTAAACTAGATGGGAATTCGTCTCTCCTTCACCCACGTGTAAAAATCATTTTTGTCTAGGTGGAAGTGGGAGGCACCAGTTCCAAGTTTCCCAATTTTAACTCATCAAAAAATGAGCAAAAACACCCCAGGGGCAGTCTGCTTTCTAAGGAACCCTGTGCCATCATCCCCGTCATGGAGGCTCCCCTTGCATGCTGGTAGACACTGACTTTTCTTCCTCTTGGGGAGTAGACGGGGTCCTTAGGTGATACTAGACTGGCCTGGGGGACTGCAGACCAGGATTCGAGGTCTTTCCATGGATTGTGTGTATAAGGCTCAGCTCGGCGCCTTATTAACAAAACTGTGGGCTGAATGGGAATATGCCTAAGAGTCCTGCAGCACATTAAAACAATTTGTGGGACACCTCTGTTCTCCCACACTCTGTTCTCCCACACTCTCGCCTAGAGTCAGCTCTCTGGCTCTTTTCCTGAAGATCTTTCCATATCCCAAGGGAGGCTGCCCTGTCCTCCCTCTTCAAGGAGTTCGCACCCAACCTAACCTCCCCCAGAGCCCAGTCCTGCTTTGGCCCTGGACTCAGCATGCTAGCCTCAGATGGACTTCAGCTTCTAGAATGGTCTTATGGAAAGACCATTTTATGAGGGAGTGAGTGGCCATGTAAGTTTCTAATCGGTGTAAGGTGACAACAAGGCACTGGGAATGGAGAAGTAAGGCTCACTTTGATGCTGAGCCAGGCAGGGGGCATGAGGGATGAGAAGGATTCTGCTAAGTTGAAACTGACATCCTCATGCTGGAAATAGGCCACACTTTTATAGCTTCACTGACTCAAGTTCACATTGCTTGCCTTGATAGGTTTAATCTTCCTAAAGACTGTTATTATCACCCAGCTCTCATGCCCCAAATCATTGCAGCTGTCTTTGGCTTGCACAATAACGTCAAAATACCTTAGTCTGTCTGTCAGGGTCCTCTAGGATCTATCACTGGCATATAACATTCTGAAGTTCTAAAATTCTAGCGTCCCAGAAATGCCTGGATCTGCACCCACACTTGAAATTCTTACTTTGTAGAAATATTCCCCTTAATTCTTTCTGTGAAATCTGGTGGGACTTTGTTCTGGAGTTGACTTCTACTTGGGTAGGAAGAAGATAGAATGTTCCAGGACAGAGGCAGACAGTGGTCTCAGCTTTGAAGGCACTTAGATTTGGCTCGGTACCTCCCAGTCTTGCTTCTGCAAACCATCCTCGTTTGTGACCATATGACTCACCACCTGAGTCCCACGTCGTTACCTCTTTTTAATGTCTCCCCCTGTTCTGAGGCACTGCGGGGTCTAAGCTGACTCAGGCAGGCATATCTCTTTCTGAAC